>NC_058031.1:17010873-17334945 GCF_019176455.1 Solea senegalensis
TTTTTGGGCCATCAAGGCTTTCACTTCATTATATTCGACACTTGCATATTTTATCCTTCATTTTGCGTTCTTTCTTTTCCCCAGGGGAGAAACCTTTCCTGTGTGACAAATGTGGGAGAGGATTTAACCGCGTGGACAATCTGCGATCCCACGTCAAAACCGTCCACCATGGCAAGGCCGGCATGAAGCGGCTGGTAGTGGCTGGGGGCAGCACAGACGAGGGGGCTGACGGTTACCCAGGCTCAGCCACCTCTGACAGTGAGATTAACATCGTTACTGTTACCACAGACGATATCGTCACTTTGGCAGGAAGTGCTGTCGCTCAGCTGACAGGTCAGACAGCATCCTTCAGACAGAACATCCTGCACTATGTAAATGATGTGTTATTGACCTCACGTGTATGATTACAGTCGTACCAGTGGCTGCTACGGTGTCTGCAGATGAGACCGAGGCTTTGAAAGCTGAAATCACCAAAGCAGTAGAGAAAGTGCAAGAAGAAGGTAAGTCTTTAAATAACTAAATATATAAACTCAAATATCTATATTTGAACAACATTGTATGTCAAACTATAACAGGATAGGAGAAAGACAATGCAATAAAAGCAAACTAAAGGTGTATGAGAATTTAAATTAAATACTTTTTGATTTGAGTAAACATGCACATGCAATCTATCCTTATATGTAGCATTTGCATGTTTTCTATAGACACAGCTTAATAACAAAACGTTTTTTTATTGAAAATGTGATTTCTGTCTGGGGGGTTTATTGGAAAATGTAAGTTTTGATGAATGTGAATGGCTCACTTTCTCAAATGTCTTCTGTTCCTAGACCCAGACACCCAGATCTTGTACGCTTGTGATTCATGTGGCGATAAATTCTTGGATGCAAGCTCCCTAGCTCAGCACGTACGGATCCACACAGCTCAGGCCTTGGTCATGTTTCAGGCAGATTCTGACTTTTACCAGTACACCACAGCCACTACCACTGAGGGGGAAACTACCACAACATGGCAAGCCACGACTGAGCAGGTCATCCAGGAAGGGGAAAACTGATCTGCTGTGCCCATGATGAAGAGACAAGCAGAAAGATGGATGATGAGGGATATGTGAGACCAAGAAGTAGGGTCATTAGGGTTGTTTCATGAAGTGGAGGAAACCCACATTCAACTCCAAACAGAAGGAACAGATGAAAGCTGGAGAATGACAGGATGAGCGTGTCAAGTTTAGTGAAGATTTGTGAAAGATGTCTGAAATATTGTTTATAATAGAAATCTAATTTATACAGGAGGAGCAGAAGACACACAATGTCAGAAGTAAAATTTACATAATGAGATGTGATCATTTGGTAAATATTGAGGTGGTTATACTGTGTATAGTTTTTTAGACTGAAATACAGGTTTGTGCATTGTAATTTGTGCAAGACATTTACAGTAGATGGCCACAAAATAATTCAAAACACCTCTCTGTGTTACTCTCCATTCCACTCTGGCGATAATGTACATTTCTATTAAACAAACTATTTTATTGTAGAAGTATTTTCATGAAAAGCAGATAAATTATAAGAGGTGACTTGTAATGTCCTGACACTGTAAATACTGTGCATGTGTAAAGTATGTAGATTTGCTATGTGTCCTCGAAAAATCTTATCACCTCTGGTAAAAGATTAAAAGAAAAATTTGTGTTAATGTCAGACTTGTCAACAATACAGGACAGTTATTTTTTTCTTTTATTACAATAACTTGATTACATTGTTATGAAGATGGTCTTGTCATTGTTTACATTAACCTGCAAGATGTTCAAATGAAAATAAGTAACCTTGGTTAGTCTCACTGGAATAGTCGTCATCAGATTAATAAAAAAAAAAAGAAGAAATAACCACCCTTGTTTTGTGTTGTTATGCTCATTAATAAAGCTATACTTAATTTTCTTACACATGTCACTGCTCGTGAAATTGCTAGAATAACATGGCTTTTGTATTGATGTTAGTTCAACGTGCATATTTTTAATATTTTCTGGCCTTGTTCGTGATAATTCAGCAAATGCAGCAGATATTTCCGCAATTGTCACGCTTGTAATAAAGCTTTGATCCCATTGGTGGAGTGGCATTCAGAGGATGACGCGTTCCTCTCTCTGATTGGCTTGATCTATGGGTCAAAGTTGAGTCGCCTGCTAACGCTGACGTCCACTTCTGCAGCAAAATGGCGTCGCTGACAGGAGACGTGCAGACAAACCGGTCTAATTCTTTACCAACGTCTAACAAACGGAGCAGAATGGCGACCCAAATGAGGTTTAGACTCATGGACAACCGTGTTATTTTGCTCCTCTCGTTAGCCTCCATGTTGCATTGTGCTCTGGCTGACGGCAAGACGCTGGTTCTGCTGGACAACCTCAACATCAGAGACACCCATTCAATGTTCTTCCGCAGCCTGGCAGGTCAGTAAAGTATTCATAAACGTTATGAATCTAGAACCCCGCTTCTCCTCAGTGTTTTAGTTCTTACTTATAATGCAAATATACCTCTGGCAGAGAACAAAGAGCCTTTAGGACATGAACTTCTACACTTACGAATCTTGCAACACACCGAGGCTGCTAATATTAGCCTAGCTGTACTGTTGTCGGTGTCTCGCCGAACTTCAGTCTATTTCAGCGAACTGTTCTTAAAATACATGATGACGACTGTTTCAAACGTCAACTTATACTGCATTGAATCTATACACATGCCCTCTTCAGTTCTGCATACCTGTAGTACACCAAGGCGTTTTTAATTAATCGTATATAGATGTCATTAGCTGTTCATTGCGGTATAGTAGCTATCATTTCAACCAAATATTTCCTTACATTGTAGTAACGTCATTAAAAAAACAAGTCAGGACTTTAACATGTTGCATTGCATTTATGTTGCATTTGTGTAGTTTTAGCATGTCTAAGTTAACAGACACACAGGGAGTTGTGGAATAATGTTGGCAAAGTAATTGTTTTGGAAATGCACATTTTAATACTTCTTGTCCCCTGTGATACTAGTTACTAAATGGATGTAGTGTTTGCAGACCTTTAATGATCTTATAGTTTGGAAAATATAATGCAAATTGTTGGGACTTTATGATACAACAGTGTGTCATTGTTTTGTCAATGCTGCTCATAATATAACTCTCCTTTTCAGATCGTGGCTTTGACCTTTCATTCAAGACAGCTGATGATCCCTCCCTATCTCTGATCAAATACGGCCAGTTCTTGTATGACCACTTAGTCATCTTTTCTCCATCAGTTGAAGGTAAATTTCACACTTCAGTGTCAGTTAGTTTAATTGCTTGTTTGTCCAATTGAAGGAAATTCTAAACTGTATTTTTGTGGTCATCTGCAGACTTTGGAGGAAATATAAATGTGGAAACCATTACGTCCTTCATTGATGGTGGAGGAAATGTACTGGTTGCTGCCAGTTCAGATATCGGTCAGTTGGTTTCTAACAGCTTTTTCTACAGTCATTATCTAGTCAATTAAAATCCTGAAACATTCTACTTCATTTATGATTTTCCCTTACTGCAGGTGACCCTCTGAGGGAGCTGGGAAGTGAGTGTGGCATTGAATTTGATGAGGAGAAGACTGCTGTCATTGACCATCACAACTATGATGTGTCTGATCCTGGAGAGGTAAACAGACAATGGGATCATTTATTGTACTTTGCTTCATAAACTCAGTTTTCAGTCGTTTATTATTTACACTTGATTCTTCTTGTCTCCAGCACTCTTTGATTGTTGCTGACCCAGAGAACCTGCTGAAAGCTCCCACTATTGTCGGCAAACCCACCAACAAACCTGTTCTATTCAAGGGTGTTGGGTAAGCAAAGCTTAAGTGTCAATTTATTTAATTGATATGACAGTGTCCCCTCTTCCACAAGTTGCACTAAATGTCCATAATTTATTGAATTTGGGAGGGTGCTAAATCGCTGTCAGTATTCAATTTGTTCATGTTCAGCGCTTAGTTTCCTCCTGCTCTTTACTTTCAAAAGATGTCAGTGCTCATATTATATCGCTGTGTATTTCAGTTGTTGTGTTATTACTACATACTATGTTAAATAGTATGTTTCCTTTTTATTCTTAGCTGAGGTGCTCCGGTATAGCATGATTGACTTGTGACAGAAGACAACCCTTTTGTACACTTGTATTCAAATATTGATCATAAAACTTAAAGCAATAAAATCTATACCTCCCTCCTTTTTCCAGCATGGTGGCAGACCCAGAGAACCCACTTGTCCTGGACATTCTCACAGGCTCTTCCACCTCTTACTCCTTTTTTCCTGACAGACCCATCTCTCAGGTAACATCACGCACATCTCATAATGTGAGATTATAAATTATGAGTTTAAATTTCAAGTTTATTTAAGAAATAAAAGTATCCATAATAGTTAAATTATCCTACTTTGTGCTGAGCTCTATTAGTGGCATCTTATTTTCACAGTATGTTGCTTTTGAAAGCCATTTAGGTGCAATCTATATATTTAATATGCATACATAGTATTAGTATTCACTGCATTAAAATTGAGTATGGCATTTAGAACATTCAATTAATTTTTTTTAATTTTATGACTCATTTTTACTTCTCAAGTACCCACATGCTGTTGGCAAAAACACCCTGCTGATCGCTGGCCTTCAGGCCAGAAACAATGCCAGAGTGGTTTTCAGCGGCTCACTGGACTTCTTCAGCGATGCTTTCTTTAACTCTGCTGTGCAGAAGGCCACAGCTGGATCCCAGAGGTGGGCTTCATTATTCATCTCTTCCATTTTCTTACTGTCTCATCGATACTGTTACAGCTTCTGTTCCTTAATCAAAATTATCACCACTGACTCACTTGTTACGTGCAGTTAAATTGTTTAGTTTTGTATCTTAACAGGTGTTGTTATCAGCCCATTTGTAATCAGCCCATTAATGGTCCCTTAAACCTACTTTAAGGAAATTAGACTTAAATTATTGACCTGGAATTGTTCAATTATTACAGTTAAATACCCATGTAATTAACCTGTGAAATGTGACTGGAATGGCAGTTTGTGTTGACCTTGATTGTGATTGAATCCCTTCTCTCCTTGCTGTCTCTTTAGGCATGAGCAAACAGGAAACATGGAGCTGGCAGTGGCTCTGTCTCGTTGGGTGTTCAAGGAGGCCGGAGTCCTCAGGGTGGGAGCTGTTACCCATCATCCTGTGGGAGAGACCTCTCCCCCAGCAGCATATACCATCACTGACCTTGTGGTGAGCTCAAATTTTCAGTGATGTAGTATATGAACAGTCCTCACTTTAAAGGTTTTATTTTTAGCCTGTATTTGTACTTGTATATTTCAGTTAGTGTAAATCATTCCCTCACAGGAGTACAGTGTTGTCATTGAGATGCTGTCAGAAGGCCGCTGGGTCCCTTTCGATGGAGATGACATTCAGCTCGAGTTTGTTAGAATTGACCCCTTCGTCAGGACTTACCTCAAGAAAAATGGTATGCGATTAGACAGTTTGTAAATATATCATTTAATATTTATACAACTTAAATGTTTTGTATCCTTAAGATTTGAGGCGCACTCACCTTTGCTGCCCTTAACCACACCCCTAACCCTGTGTTTTATGTCTACAAGGAGGTAAATACACCGTCCAATTCAAGTTGCCTGATGTGTACGGAGTCTTTCAGTTCAAGGTAGACTACAACCGACTGGGATACACACACCTTTACTCCTCCACCCAGGCAAGTTAATCCAATCCCTTTACTTGGTACTAATCAAATCTCAGTGCAAGAAAAAAACTGTTAATCTACATTTTATTGGTATGGCAATTAAAAAAATTAATTTCTTGATATCTAAGTTGCTTACTGCTAAACTTGTTTGCTCATTACTTAAAATTTCATTACTCATTACTTCACATTTAAAATTACGAAATTAGTTTTTGATAATACTTGTAATTGTAATACTTGCATGATCAAGTATGCATTGGACAAACTTCTACAAATGTCTCTTTACTACAGGTATCGGTGCGCCCCCTGCAGCACACTCAGTACGAGCGTTTCATCCCCTCAGCCTTCCCTTACTATGCCAGTGTCTTCTCCATGATGTCGGGCCTCTTTGTCTTCAGCATAGTTTTCCTGCACATGAAAGAGAAGGAGAAGTCAGACTAATGTGGAGAAACAACGGGGATGTGAAAATGAGATTAGAAATTTGAACTTGTGTGAATTGAATTTGCTGAATTTTGATGTTTGGATGGCTCTAATCATCACACAGGGACTTGGGACTGCAGTCTGATAAAAAAAAATAAAATAAAAATGCAGTTTCTTTTCAGTTGTTGGAACTTTCAACTATTTGGGGAGAGGCCAAATGGGACCCTGGCTGTTTTTTTTCTACTTGGTAATAATTTAAAGACCTGTACTTGTTCTGAAGTGAGTTGGTGTTTATATAAAGTTGCTTTACAATTGACGAATTGTATTCAAGTAGAGCACTTGCCCTGGGACATGAAAGTAGGACATGAAAGTAATACATAAAACATTTGACCCCCATTTTGTCAGTCAGGAAACATTCTTGTAGTAACTACATGCACTGAATATGTCAATGTTTTTCTTTTTGATAAAACTTTAATGTGTTTCCAAAAATCATCATCTTAATAAAACACTGACATTCCACTCAGTAGAAACACCTGACATTTCTGTGATGTGAAAGGCTTTGTGATTTAATGTGTCCATGTAAAAAAGATTTAAATGTTTGTAATACTGAACACTGACTGTTGAATTGTCATGGCAAATAATTCTATGCTATCCGTGCTGTAATCTGAATAGGTATTGAGTAGTTAATTTTATAGAGGTAGAATGCTGATGAATTTGGTTCTGTCAGATTTCTTCCTGTTAAAAGGGAGCTATATTCTCTCCACTGTGCCTAGTGCTGGCTCATTGTGTGAACTGATGGGTTTCTTTTCTTGCCTTACTAGACAAGACACCTTGTAATACTTGATTAGGCTTGATTGGTCTATTAAGTACTTTGTAACATTTAAAAGAAAAGTGCGTGGCAAATAAATTAATGGAATAAAGACAGACAGACAGACGACTTTATTAATCCCTTTGGGAGGTTCCTTCGGGGAACTTAATAGCTCCAGCATTCACACACAGCACTGTTAAAGATTGTTGGAGTGTAAGGATGTTAGAGTCACACTATACAGGAGACAGGAAAGAAAAACACCCCAGGTACCAAACACCATAACATATAGAATAAAGAAGTAAAAAACTATAAGATAAAAATGAACTATGCATATAATATATATATATGTATACATATATACACATATACATGTATATATACACACATACCATTACCCCATATTGCCCAAGGTTTTATTGCACATGTTTTTATGAGTTTTTGTTGTGGTTATTGCACATTTCTGTGGCTTGTGATCATGGACAGTTGTTTGTTGAGTTCGTACTGTTTGTTTTGTTTGCCCTCCTCCCCCCCAATGAGGAGTTGTACAGTTTGATGGCCCGGGGGACAAACGAGTCCCCCAGCCTGTTGGTCCTGTACTTTGGGAGGAGCAACCTGTTGCTGAGGCTTCTGTAGCTCCTCTGGCTGCTGTTGACAGTGTGCAGAGGGTGGCTGGCATTGTCCAGGATGCTCAGCAGTAACATGTGAGGGCATACACTGCATCTTTACAGAGATAACCTCATTTTCAAAAACAAAACACCATAGTTCATGGATTATGCTATTTAGCCATGGCCTTATAATTACTTCTGAAAACTTCTGTTCTGGCTTTAAGTTTATCATTGTGTCACCTAGGTGCATAAAATACCACTGATCAACGTGTAGCAATTCATTGAGATGTATGAATCATTAAATGACACGCGGGATTTATGATGTAGCTGTGATGATTCAAAATCAAGCTTTATTTTAATTATACAAGGCGTTATTTACTTCAGCTGAATATAAACCTATCACTTGTAATTATTCAGAGCCACAGTGGCGCATGCGCACTGAGGTTCTGGTGACGACATCGAGTCCACTGCATTTAAAGCAATAGCACAAAAAGTTAGATGTAATTTGGTAAATATCTGCGAAAGGGCAACTGATAGTGGTTAGTAGTAACCAACAATAGTAGTGAAACTTAGAGTATGATGAATATAGTTGTCGCTATAAGTTTCTTTATTACTGGTTTTCAGAAGCTGCTGCTAGCGACCCCCGGCTTGATTAGCGTTCCGAAAAAGTCAAGTGGCTAAAGCGAAGCCAAGCTAACATCACATTGCTAACAGAATCTGTTGTCAGAGGTCGACGTATCACGCGGTGCTTGTGGGGCGTTAATATGACTGCTGTGAAATAGCGGTGTTGTCAATTCAACTCTGTGCGCCCAAGTGACTCCGTCGTTAGTTTGGTAGAACAGTATCATGTCAACTAGCTTTGGCGGGCGGCATTAGCATTAGCAAAACAAGATCTCTGCGTTGGGAGTCAGCTGACAACCTGCTGTAAGCTGCCAACAGACCAGTGATGGATCAACTGAAAGTAAAGGATCGTATACTGGAAAATATCTCTCTGTCTGTGAAGAAGGTAAGTCAGTCAGCACACTTAACTGTTGTGTCAGAATGTAATGCTTTTTCACACGGTTGAAGTGCTTGGAGCTTTGGTCAAGTCATCTTTTTTGTACGTAAAGAGGTCAACTTTCAAGTCGTGTAGCGGGAGACGTTGCCTCTTCATTGGCGTACAAAAGGGCCTTGCCCTCACTGACATAAAGCACTATAACCTACACTTTCTCAACTCATCCTCTTGTTTTCGCATGACATGTTGTAGCTTATTTTCTAAGCATACTGAACAATAGTAGCACCAAGCCCAAGTGTGTGAGTTCACTGCGGCATGTGTTGTAAACACACCTGCATGTACACACTGCAGCATGAGTGTTAACCCAATTAGCTTTCATTTTATGGAAAATTTTATTTGACACACATGACAAAGTATGAATGGTTTTGTATGAATTATTTTTTTAGCGCATAGCATCTCCTTGTCTACCTACATTGCTTTGCACTTGGGCTGTGTCAGTCCTTTGATTAATCAGTTATTAATCGGATATTAAGTAACATTGATGACCGTTTCCATAATTAATTGGTTTGAGCTGTTTAAGAATACTCAAATAAGCTATGCTTTCAGCTTCTTCAGTGAGAATTTATAGTCACCAGTCTCTTCATTAGGTGTTTATGTACCTAATAAATTGGCCCAGTAGATTTCCTGCTGCTGTAACCCTTTTTAGCTACTGTTGTCTTTCTATTCTCTCAAATCAGTCTGGTGTTCTCCAACTACTGGCTAAACGAGGCCTTTTCACTCAGAATTCATATTGCTGTGTGTAAAACACATAATTTCACATTGATGCTCTGAACGTCAGCAGATTGTCTTGACCCTGTCTGTATGGGTCAAGACTATATGGGGGTTCAGTTTCAGTTTTGGTAAACAATGGTTAACATTTTCCACCTTTCTTGACATTATGTGGGCCAAACAAACATTCATTATATTAGTAGGAAAAATAATCAACAGATGAATCCATACTAAGACGTTAGTTACAGGTCCATTGTGCACACACTTTCCAAAACAGAGGGTATTTCAACTTTTATGCTTGACCTTTCTCTTGTATTTATTTTGTCATGCTTTCCATATTTCAAGTTGTTAAGCCTGTAATCAAATTTCAGTGCACTTCACATCACAAACTGTCTAATTAATACAGTGAGGTCAGTGCAGTGTCTTACTATTTTAATCCAAATTGTCTCCATTTAACCATTCCAAATCCACTGCACTACACTGAATGTTAGGCATTCGTGAAAGTACACAGTGTTTAACTCAGACAAACATTGCTTAGTCAAATGATTCCAGTTTGACAAGATACCTACAGTGGAGTCCATCCAGAGAGGAAATGTTACTGCTGTAGCAAGTTCTTGTTGATGTTACTCTTTTTGCAAGCACACCAGGTTTGGTGTGACTATAAAAAGTTAAAAGTGGCACCTGTACGTTATTAATTACATCCACATCTGTTCAATAAATGCCCCTTTATTATACTGTCTTTTAATTTGATTGGGCAAAAAAGTATAACAATAATAATAGTAATAATAACAATACATTTTATTTGTATGTAATGCAAACACAATGCAAAATGCTTAAAAATACTCCAACCCAAAGACACCAGCAGTGCTTGTATCTTCCCTGTGACAATCTGTCAAACCTGTGCTGTAGCCTGTTAGGTTTCCTGCTTCTTTCCTGGGGTTATTGCGTTTATTCTGGCTCTAAGCTGTAAAACTGAAATACAAGTGGTATGTGTATGTGCACACTGAAATCACCCTGGATTTAGGTCAAGAACATTCCACTGATTTGCCCTTAAGTCCTAGGTTATTTTGAATCTATGTTCTACTGTGAGATGTCTTGTCACATTATATTCTGCTGTTCACCCCATATCAATGTAAACAACATTGTGCATGTTAAATTACTTGTTATTTTTAGTTATTGCACTGTTTTATATCAAGAGTGCTGGAGTATAGAGCAGAAGCAACAATAATAAAGACAGAAAATAGCTACTACAAGTGTTGTTTCAAGGAAGGCTTGTTTGCATAAAAATAAATTCATAACAGCCATTATTGCATGTGTTCAAAGGCTCCCTCACCAATATGCCTAATTGCCAGAATAATACCATAGTAGAAGTAACTGTGCTCACAGCAAAAATTAGAAAAGGGCAAGTGAAGTTATCCCACCATTAATTTTACATACAGTACCAGTCATGAGTCCAACCTTACTGTATAAGAAATTCATTTAAATTGGTGTAATTTCAAATCTTCTGTGTAAAAGAGTCATTGTTGCAATGCTGTAACAAGCAATTCAAATGGATCAATAATGTTGCAATATCTGTTATCTACAGTTGCAGAGCTATTTTGCAGCCTGTGAAGATGAGACTCCAGCTATCAGGAATCATGACAGGGTCCTGCAGCGCCTCTGCGAACACCTTGACCATGCTCTGCTATATGGGTAAGTGGCTCATTGCAAGTATATTTTGCACTGCAATGAGGAGATGTGCAAAGTGCTCCTTATTTGATTCGTTCCAAAGGTAATTTCTCTAATATTAACTGTCACAACATGCTTTTTGAGCAATACTGACAGTGTTTAGAAGCAAGTTGTTATTGATTAATTTACTGAATTCCCCTTAAGGACTCAGGCATGTGATATTGTTGACTGTTTTCACCACTGCAGGCTACAAGACATCTCCTCAGGCTATTGGGTTTTAGTCCTTCACTTCACCAGGAGAGAGGCTGTCCGCCAGATAGATGAGCTTCAGCACATAGCAACCAACCTTGGTCGAAGTGAGACATCTCTCATATAGTTAAACATGCTCATGCGTACAAGACTAAAGCATCAGAAATAATAGTAATTCAGTGATTCATGTTGACTGTGTAGAAAAGAACCTTTCTCTGCTCTGTTCAGGCCGTGCGTGGTTATACCTGGCATTGAGTGAGAGCTCTTTAGAGAGCTACCTGCGCCTCTTCCAGGAGAACCAAGGATTACTGCACAAGTATTATTTCAAGTAAGTCGACCAGTAATCCTGATCTCGATTACATCATTGAAAAAAACATTCAGACAACTTAAAAGAAGTTGGAGTGTTTACCAAGAATCACTTGCTTCAGTTCTTCTGCTGGAGAACAAATTGATTTAGCGTCACATGTCCCATGAATATTTTTTTAACATACACAACATCACACACAAACATGGTCTTAAGTGATTTCCTTCTCTTTTAGGAATGCACTGGTCTGCAGTCATGACCACCTCACACTCTTCCTCACACTGGTGTCTGGCCTGGAGTTCATTCGTTTTGATCTGGAGCTGGTATGCGTTATTTTCATTACAATAACATTACTATTGCAATTCAAATATTAAAAGTAGCAACACGTCAGTAACATCCTTGTCTTGGTTCTACTTGTCAGGATGCGCCCTATTTGGATGTGGCCCCCTACATGCCAGAATACTACAAACCCCACAACCTG
Source organism: Solea senegalensis (assembly GCF_019176455.1). Classification (NCBI taxonomy): domain Eukaryota; kingdom Metazoa; phylum Chordata; class Actinopteri; order Pleuronectiformes; family Soleidae; genus Solea; species Solea senegalensis. The sequence goes on from NC_058031.1 coordinate 17,022,873, forward strand.
CTGGACTTTGAAGAAAGGCTGCCCAGTTCAGACAGCTTGTCATTGCACTCCTTTACTTCCCTCACATCCACCAACCTGGAGTGGGATGACAGTGCCATAGCCCCTTCCAGTGAAGGTAAGGTGCACTCTTCTTTTCTAACAATGAAACATATTCATGAATTCCTCTCTATTCCAATTTAAGATGAGGGTCATTACTTACTAGTAGGGCTGGGCGATATGGCCAAAAAATAAAATCCCAGATTTTTTTATACCCAGATTTTTTTTTTTATAACTACTAAATACAAAATAATGATTACATTTATTATTATAATTATGCAAATGAATTACATTCTTCACACACAAGCGCACGGACACACACAAACGAGTGTCTCATGACTTGTAAAGCAGTTGTTTTCAGTGTAAGTTCATTAGAAACATTTGTTCAGTACGTCCTCCATGACCGGATTGTTAAGTCTTTTTTAACTGATTTACAGTTTGGCAGTGTTCAGCTTGATCCTTGTGTCGGACGTCTCATCCTGTGACGGCACTCTCGCTGTTTTCTGCACACGCTGCCATGTTGATATTGTTAGAGAACTAGTGGGGGGAGGGGGAGAGGAATGGAGTGGAGGGAACACGAGCTGAGTGAGCGCAGTAAAAAGGAAAATCAGAAAAATTGATTTTAATTTTTTTAACATCGTCCAAACAAATAAATCTGATTTCAATTTAAAATCGATTTATCGCCCAGCCCTACTTACTAGTGGTTACAATCGTTAGGTCTCAAACTAGCAGTTGATTATTAATGTCCAGTCAGTGTTCCTACTCTATAAATTACTCACTACTACTACTCACAATTAATCTAGTGTTACTGTTTGAAATTACTCTAATCTGGACAACTACCATTTACATGTTACTTTGCTGCTTTATGACCATACAGGATTCAAAAAACAACAAAACTATTTTTTTAATGTGGTCTGGAGCTGTACAGTGATGTCAAGCTAATGGCATGTGGAAGCAGAAGTGGGGTTGATTCTGGCAGAATGTTATGACTCAGAAACACCAAAGTGCATTTTATCAAATGGATCGCGTGGTGTGCTGAGGCTGGTGGTTACAGAATGTTCTCACTGGGGTGATTGCAATGCCCAGGGCATGCTTTCCCCATCACTCTCCACAAAGTACTTAGTCAGTTCCCCCATTTTAGTTCCCATTTGTCTATTTCTCCATCGATTCAGTTATTTTGAGTGACAAATTTCATGTTGTTTTTAATGCCATTCTGTGTTTCCTCTCTCCACTACATCTCTCTAATGCTGAATGTTATCCCTCCTTTTTTAGATTATGATTTTGGTGACATCTTCCCCGTGTTGCAGTCATTGCCAAGTGCAGACTGGGAAGGTGGGACATTGGTCAACCCCTCCCCCTCCATCCCTCTTTTTTTCTCTCTCTCTCTCCCTCCCTTGTGGCATGGTCCCCCCACAGCTTGTGCTTATTTGATGCTGGGTACTTTAGCCAGTAACTAGGCATATTAATGAAAATGCATCTCTTTGGCTGGTTCCTAGTATAAAAAGTACCTTAATGTTTGGAATATGGAAGGTATGTGTGTCTGGATCTAAAGTCACATGACTAATTACTGCATGACTGGATTTCATGAATGTTAAATAGGAAGCCTTTAGCTGCAAAGTTTACTTGAACCAACTGTGTGTAAACATGAATGTTAAATAACATTGTCCGCAGTAAAGCTTTTATCAAGGCCAATTTTATCAGTTAAATAAAAACAATTAAGCAGAAATAAGAAAGTGTCATCTTTCATCATAGGTTTATTGGTGAGTTTGGTTTATCTGGGAAGTGTTGGGTTGGTACATGAGAACTGTTCTGTCTGTCTGCATGTGTTTTATATTTGTTTTGGGAATGAGCCTAACTGACTCTTACTTGGCCTTGTTATTCACATCACGATAAACACCTGAAGCTTCTGATATTCACCTTGTCCACTCTCCAGTACACTGCGTATCTGCTTGTCTTTGTCATGTTTTTGTAATGTCTTCTCCTGTATGATGTGTGGCACTGGCTTAGGTTTATCTCAACTGTTAAGGGTAACATTCAACAATAGTTGGTAACATTTCAGCATCTCTTTGCAGTAAGCTTTTATCTTGTAGATTACACTTGACTCGGATACACAGCTTTCTGGCTTAACTTTGTCTGTTTCTTTCTAGTTCTGTTGATGACATGGAGACATACTGTAGTTATGGTTTTGTAGAAACAGCATAAAGTTGACAGTGGGTCATTTTAAAATTATTTCAGTAAGTTCACAGTGACTTGGTCAATGACATCTTATAATTAATGACTTATGATTCGTATTTTAGTATGAGTAAGTTAGAGTAAGAAAGCGCTTCACTGAAATTAGTATTGCATCTTCTGAGAACTGTACTTGTTGTGCATGACCCATCTCTAGAAGTTGTGTCTGACCTAGGCCTGTGCCACTGCAAAGAAAGCTGCTGCCTCAGATTTTATGCCTCTCTGACCCTGCCAAAGAAATACAGACACACCACAGACTCTAACATTTGTGTGTGATGTTGATGAAGGAGAACACTAAGTTTTGGTGATCTTGTCTCACTGGTCATGTCTTTGATTCTGATGGAACTACATACACATGTACTGTACTCTAAATGTGTAACTTTAGAAACATTTATCTTTTCAAGTAAAACTTTTTTAATATTGTACAATTGTTGTTCCAGTGAGACGGAAACAAAACTTACGTGTTTTTCTTAAATGATATAGAAGTAAATGTTGTTAACTGCTGCATTGACATTAAATATATGTCTTTTCTGTGGCTCTTGATAATAGAGGGTGACCTGACTGACCAGGCCAGTTGCCCACGATCCAGTGGATCTGATCCCCAAACAGTCATAAGTGACACAGTGATCCTTCCTGCTAGCATGGTCAAGGTGAAGGTAGTAGCCTATCCCTCTCCACACAGCCCCACATTCAGACACAACCCCTTCAATGAAGACTCAGACACCAACACCACCAACACCTCAGCTGATGTCACACCAGTTCATGTAGCCAGCCGCTACAACGCCACCACAACTGGAGATGACACAGAGATCGGCAACAATGAGCTGGAGGTCATCAGGTACAGTAGCTACAGCTCCCAGTTAAGTCGAGATACGGTTGCAGCTTTAATATGCCACTTCATTGTCTTTGTCCTACTATATAAGCACTAGAAGGGAATAGATTTTGGTGCTAGGTGGTGATATGCCCCTTCAGTTTGTTAGTACAGGTTTGGCTGGCTGCTTCTTGTTAGCATAACTAGTTCCACTCCATGTCTTTCTTCCATTTGTTAACTTGTAAATATTTAATTCTTTAAGCTGCTGGAGCATAAAGTTGGTCTCTTTATCAGTCCAAAAATACACTGCTCTGTTTTTTGCCATGCTTTTCTCACTGTTGTCTTCTTCTTCATGCTGGCCTCTTCTATTATGTTCATGCATTTACATATTTTGACTGAACTTGTGCATCCAGTAGCAATTTGAATCCCAATTTTATTATCTGGGTGTGTTAGTCTGCCTTTGAGAAATTGAAAACATACTGAATGTATCTGCAGAGAGGAGCAACTTTTTATTTAGAACTTGGGAAACACAGCTAACCACTGTGTCCTTCCAGGATGGCCAGAAGAAGGAAACCAGCCAAGAAGAGACGAGGGAGGGGCTCTACAGATTCCAGTGGCAGCATCCATAACTCCATCTCTTCTGATCACATGGAAATGGCCACGGAGGATGTGGATTCATTAAATTGCACTGTAATTCATGTGGATGGTGAAGAGGAGTTGAGCAGAAGCAGGTTGGGATCAGAGACTGTGGAGGAGGGAGAAGAGGATGGGGTAGAAGACCTTCTGCGCCTCCCAGAGATGACCGACACCTCCATGGACAATGTAGGCCAACCCCTCTGTGACGTCATGGATCGTCTTAATGGGGCTTTAGATAAGGAGGCAACCTGGGAGCACCCGGAGGAGGAGGAGAAAAGTAGTGACCATAGACCCAAGGAATCTACTCAGCAGCCCTTTCGAGAAGACTCAGAGGGTAAGCCTCCTGACCCAGTACCAGGGGAGACGCCTCACTCTCCTCTGGTCAATGGCCACGAGTTTCTGCAGGCCTCTGCTCCGACCAAAGACTTATGCTGCTTTACCCCCGTCAGTCCAGACTCTGCTCCCACAGGTGGTGGCCACAATGACACTACAGAGCAAAGCCAATCAAAGACTGTTTCAGGTTGCTTTGAAGATGAGGGAGAAGCAAAAGCGCATACAGGACAGGAGCACCTCATGAAGAAGGACAAGGGGGATGTCCAAGGAGAGGAAACTGACATGAATACATTTGATGAGCAAACACAAGTACAAGAGGAGAAGCTCAGTCCCTCAGAAAGTTCTCACCCTGCAGAGTTTAAGTATGATGTTTATCCAAAAGACCAGTTGCTATTGAAATGTTATTTAGCATGCCTAATGGTCTTCACTTTTGATGTTTCAGGGTGGACAACAATCACTTGCTTCTTCTCATGATCCATGTATTTAGAGAAAATGAGGAGCAGCTCTTCAAGGTGAAAACACAGAAAGTCATTATTTTAATCAATTGAAAGTATGTTTAATTTTGGGGAGGAAATGTGAAAGCACCAGGCATTTGTTTGCATTGCGCCATTGGGATATTATTATTTTATTATTAAGGACAGATTTCAGACTGGTATGAGAGCACTGTGGTCATGCTTTATTGAATAGGCCTGTTTAAAGGAAATTGATGATCGTGATGATTGCTTACATTTTTAAGCCTGCTATGGTGTCATACTACATACGTTATTACATGTTGTTTGTAGTCTGTTGCTCACTGGAAGTGTTGCAATGGTCAGTTTGTCAGTTCTCATTTCACTGCTTTTACTGAGGCTTTTAGTTGTCTATCTGTATGATAGTAACGCTTTTCACACTCGCCAAACTGTGAACACAAACGCAGATGTATCAGAATTTAAATTAGTTTGGTAAATGATAAAAACCTAAATCTGCTGATGAATTCAGAGTTTCTAATGTACAATGTGACTTTAGAGTTGTAGTCTATCTGCTGTATTATTTTGTAGTTGCATGATATGATCTAGAATTCAGTCCCAGTGAGTGATCGGAGTTATTTTGTGTTTTCAGATGATGAGGATGAGTACAGGCCACATGGAAGGTGACCTGCAGCCACTTTACCTGCTCCTCACTGACTGTTACATCTACCTACTAAGAAAGGGTAAGTCGCAAGACCCAATTTTGTTATCTAGAGTTTTTATTTAAGGAGTGAAAATGTACATTATTTTTATTTTAAATGCACTGTTCAAACAACCCACTCATTAGTTTCTCAGGACATCTGGGGTGATTTGTTAAGATGTATCAAATTAACCAGGTCACAACCTGGGCAGCTGATCAAAATTCATATTTTAAGGACTACACATAAACGTATTCACAAGGCAGAAAACAGGATTGATTGGTGATTTTCTTCCCAGGTGCTGCAGAGAAGCCCTACACAGTAGAAGAAGCTGTTTCTTATAATGAATTGGACTATCTTTCAGTAAGTGCATGTACAACAAGGGCTCGTCATTGTCTCTCATTTTTCAACACCTTTGGCTGGTGATGTTAATTGTTTATCTGCACTCAAGATGACACATGACAAACAACTTATGACTGTTCTCCTTTAGGTGGGCCTTGATCAACAGACTGTGACAGTGGTTTGCACAAACCGGCGAAGGAAATTCCTGTTGGACACCGCTGATTGCTCGCTGACTATGTAAGTCTAGCCTTATATCTTTGTCTGATGTTTTGTCATCCTCTGACTCCCCGTCGCATAAGACACAAATATTATTCTGATATTCATAGCATCTAACCTTATTTCATTAATATGTCCCTCAGAGAAAGGCAATCTTTGAGTCCCTGTGCAAAGACGCAACAGGCAAATAAAATCTCAACTACTACTGTGTGTTTGGAACCCAGTGTGACCTGTAGAATTATTGTTTTTGTATTTTTCTAGTCCAGCCATAATAGGCTATTAAAAACTATTGGTGTGCTTTTTAAGAGTGATAACACTGACTCTGTTGGGCAGTACAATGCAGATCACACATGACCTTGATCCTCGTTGTATTATTGACCTCATCCTTCTTTTTAAATACAGCTGGTTCCTATCTGTTCTCAAGTCGGCCATGGTAAAGGGCTGCCGTGAGCCACCTTACCCCTGTGTTCTGACTGACGCTACCATGGAAAAACTGGCTCTCACTAAGTTTGTCTCCCAGGAATCTCACTGTGAGGTAAGTTATTACTCCAGTAAATAGAAGAAGGGAACACTCCTGTAAAATGGCAACATGTGTTATGCCATTTTTGCGTCCTTGCGCGAAGCTAGTCTTTGTCAAACATGACTCTTGACAGCTGTAACCACTCCTTTATGCTTTGGACTAACGTCTGCTGAAACTAATGTTTTCATAATCCCATTGAGATTGCAAATCTCTTTTCCAAGAGCGTCCAGGCCCTTGATGTTGATGATTGTACTGACTAGAAAATGTTTTATAACTGTGACATATTTGTATTTCTGTAATTCTAGAAGTGTTTGCTTGTCCTTTGACTAGTTACTTATTCTTTGGTTGACTCACAACACTGATAATCTAATGCTTACATTTTTTTTTCAAGGTATCAGAAGTATCTATCCACCTCTATTCATTGGTCCACTGGGAGGATCCAATGGACATGACTTTGTCTCCACAAAGTGGCATACCAAGCTCCAGAATTACCAAGGAAGGGATTGTGCAGTACCGCTCTGGTACCACCTACCTGGGCAAAGAGCTGTGGAAAAGCTGCTACCTTGTTCTCAGGTAAGTGAAGGTCAAACAAACCAGTCCATAATTATCATTAATATCCATCCTCCCATCAACTGTATTGTCATTGCTGCTTATCCTCTGAAGGCTGTAGTTTGAGCCTGGCATTAATATTTTATTTTAAATATTAATGTAATTGGTACCTATACAATATACTTTACAAAACATTACATAAAAAACCCCAACATGTCAGACTTCTCCCTACAGTGTGCCGAGTGCCAAAAAGTGCAGAAAACATTCACAATAATCGACCTCTAATAGTCCTTCTTTCAAACCTGTACCATATTATTGATATTAAATTAAAAGCATATTTGTATAATTCTAACTGTGTAATATTTGTGCCATATATTCAGCTTTTCAGAATAATATAATGTATTATCCTCTTTTCTGGCAGCAATGGGATTCTTTACCTGTATGCAGAAAGAACTGATGTGATACCTCTTCTGTCAGTCACCATGGGGTAAGCGTCATGTGTTTGAAAGATGAAAATAGAGATGGTTAAGCCGATGACAATTTCACTGTTCCCAAACATTAAACAACTCTGAGCTCAATGATGATTGCTGCTATATTTTCATGTGCAGAGGAGAGCACTGTGGAGGCTGTCGGCGCTCAAACAGCACAGAGCGCCCCCACGCCTTCCATGTCATCCTAACAGAACGTCCACCACTGGAGCTCAGCGCCAACAATGAGCAGGACATGGCTGAATGGATGCAGTTGCTCTGTCAATCTGTCTCAAAAGGGGTGAGGAGGTTCACACAACATGTCACACTATTTCTACTGCACTGCTTATCTCAATAAAGAGGGAAATGGTGATGAGTGTCACAGGGTCTGTTCAGCCGTGCACAGAATGTCACCCTAACCCTATATAATTTAGTTTCATTCATTCATATGTAGACTACATAGATAAGGCCAGTCTTTGTTATTATTATTATTATTGTACAAGAAGCAGTATTTTTAATTCCATATTTTTCAACATTATTGCCATTATTTATTGCCATTATTTGCAAAGCAACTGGCAATTAATCTCATAACAAAAATAAACAGTCTTGAGATTGGCCTTCACTCATCCTGTAAAAACAACACTATAGACGTACAGCTACCAAAAATCATAGATCAAAGAAAAGTAAAAACAAGACGGGGGAAGATAAACAATATCACGTTTCAGACAATTCTTAGATTGTTAACATAGGCTGTAGATATTTAGCTGTAGTTGGGCAGTCAAGTATTCCATTATGTAAATGTGTAAAACACCATTTAAAATAATGTACACAAAAGAAAAATTTGAAGCAAAGTCGAGCTGGATTGGCTTTCCTTGCAGCTTTCTATGTGAAGTGTCTATAAATAAATAAACCTCATCAATAAGCCCCTGTGTACAGGCTCTGTGCCTGTAGGCACAATGATTAGGATTTTGTTAGAGCAGTTGTTACTGCTGATGTTCGTTGTTTGCAGGACGCTTCAGGTTTTAACTTGCGTCGGTTCTTTTATGCACAAAATCAATGTGTATTAATTAAAGGTACATTCTTGTAAACAAGGTCAAATGAATCATGTCCTGTTTTCTCACCAGGTCATCCCTCAGGGTGTGGTCCCTACTCCATGTATCCCATGCTGCCTTGTGGTGACAGACGGAAAGCTGCTAACTTGCCATCAGGACTGTCAGACGAGTTTCTTCCGCTCTCTGGGCAGCGTTGATATCTGTGATATCACCACCGTCAACCTGGAGTCCGACAAGGAGTACTGTGTCATTGTGAGTAATGCTCAGTGTTGATTTAATATATGATTTTATATTAGTTGTTTGTTATTTCTATTAATGTGTCAGCTCTATACATGCCCAGCAGCAACGGTATAATATAATATAATTCTGTGTTTTGATAACAATCACACAATCTAGATTCCAACTGAGTCCTTAAAGAGGCTTCAGCATTATGGTAAGATCATGTAAATTAGATGTTTCCATTCTAAGAAGGGACCCAATCCTCATTACGTTACAAGACAGGAGTATTCTTGTTTTTTATACTGTACTAACCTGAGTGAATGTAAAAACTATGCTCTACTGCTCTAGTTAGAAAAGATGCTCTATTTGCCCAAATATAAGAGTGTTGTTATCTGAAATGGAGGGAGTACTATTACTAGTATCTATTGCATCTACTATATTACATATTCTTGTGATTATCTAATGTTTATGACTTTCAATGTAAGCTTAAAGTAGTTTTTTCACACATCATCCCTCTGTTTCGTTGTTAGGAGTTTACGGCGGATCGGGCCCATTTCCTTCCGCCCTGGGTTTTATACTTCAGCAGCTGTGGAGAGAGAGATCGGCTGTTGCAGACATTAGACGACACATGGAAAACCATTTTCCAGGTCAGAACATAAAGAGTGGACAGTCATTGTCAAATGTTTAAGGGAAAACAGAGTGAAACAGCAGTAACTGCAATACTAACTGTCGCCAACCTTGCGGACCGACCCTCATATCATATCTCTCCTCACTTGTGCACAGGTCGACCTTCCCCACAGAGAAGTGTGTGATCCGTCAGTGCAGAAGCGTTGTAGTGAGGCTCTCGGTCTGATGAAGAGCGCCTGGCAGAGGGCGGACAGTCTGGCCCGAGGCAGAGCCCAGCGCGAACCCTGGTGCTGATGGACACACTCACACATGCACACACATGCACACACATGCACACACATGCTCACATTTGCTTACCTTTGGGATGCCACTGAGACAAAGTGGTAGTAAAACAGTCAGATATAGAATGACTAGCACACCAGTGAGATGATGCTGAACTATCAGAGAAACGACCTTTGGAAGTACTAATGCGTATTGGACATCACATTAAAAGGAGACATTCTCTCTTCAAATGAAATGAAGAGAGATTCGTAGATTGACAATGAATTTGATTTGATTCTGCTGATGCATGATCATTATTCTGTTCCAGAGGTTCTCAGACAGCGCAATAGTGCAGAATAAAACGTTTCCATTTAAGGTATCACATGATGTGATACAGGTATATAGTAAGGGTGATAATAGATGCACAACATGCACAGTTGAGTGATGGGGGAGTTTTAAATGAATGAGCAGTACTGAGTAGTAATCTTTTACTCAGAAGTACTGCCTGCTGAAGTATCTCGCGTTTACTTTGAGAACATTTTCTCAAGTGGATTACACATTTTAAATCCAGCAATGAAGTAAGTGTTTCCTCTTTTCCCTCATCACCTTAAGTCTCTGATAAACACCTTTCCAGTTTCTCTGCTCAGTGTGAAGACATGAGTATTGATGATTTTTTTTTATTTAAAAACATGTTTTGATGCTTCTTGTAATATAGTACGTAAACTATACCAAGAAAGCCATACATGAAGGGAGCAGATGCTGCTCTTTTGCCGTGTGGAAAAGTTCAAACTCCTTGCCTTGCACACGCACATGCAGACGCTTTCGTTACTTTACAAGACGTTATACTGTACACCAACATATAACTATGGAGCAAATGTACAGCACTCTATAGTATGATCGCATAATCACTACTAGGGTGTGTTCTAATGCCTCATACCTCTTCAATGAAATATTCTCTCGTCCATATTGTTCAGTAAATTAGCCTAACGGAAGGAAGAGGACCGTTGTGTGAAGTATGTCTGGATAATTGTAGTGTTACATGTTCATATTTATCTCACATCCATCTACACCTGTTTAAATGTTGTCCGACAAACTATCAGGAAATGCAACAGACTTGCCTTTTTGCTCCACTCTCTTAAGATGAGCGGAGGCTTCCATGCAAACTTGCACATTGTTTTTTTTGTTTTTGTTTTTTTTAATGGTACCACTTGTAGTTTTGTGTTAATATCTAACGCTCTATGAAATTTCCATTTTAGAAGAAAGAGTTGGCTGAGAGGTGATTGCCTTGGTGTAGACATTTGTCTCTGCAGATCAGATTTGTAATTATAATTGCCTTTACCCATTGTGAGCTACAAGAGTTTTAGCTTTACACCTGTGGTTGGCGACATCTTACTGTGAGATGTGGCCACTTTATGAGCTGTGAGACATTAGTCTATGAAATCATTAGTCAGCCATAAGTGATGTAGGACCATGGCTGTGGTTTAATAGTCTTTAAAGTCAGAGCAAGTGCATCACCCATAAAATAATCTAATATTAAAGTTTCATTTGTTATTAGAAATTCAAATCGTTTTAAATTAAGCCTTTTTAATTTCCTTACGAATCCTCGTCAGTGGGCGACAATGCATGTGTTAAAATCTGTCTCTTAACAGTGATCAGAGACTTAAACTGCTGCTGTGTGGCTTTTTTTTGCAATGACAATATTGGATGAAATAGCCAGTTTGGTTCGTCTAATCTAAATGAAGCACTGTTTGTCTATTTAGTAGTTGCCTTACACTGAATTATGTGACAGACTGCACTGGGACAGGCAAACTGTCCTCTTAACTAATGTTGTGGTTGTTGGAACAAGTCACAAACATGTTTTATGTATTGATGGGGAACCAATCCCCACCAGGTGATGCATATTCAACAAAGTAAGGTGTCAAAAATATTGTTGGTAAAAAGAAAAAATACCAAAACTAAGCCACTGAATAGGTTCACGGTATCAAAAACGTCCCAGTGATACACACGGTATAATTTCACGTACTCATATGTTGATACAAACGTCTGTCTCTCTCAGTCACCCTGTCACTTATATTACTTCTGTTACTTATTATTACTCAGTGCTTTCAAAGTGACACTTGGCCTCATCTTCTGCTCTTTTTCAAAGAAATCTAATCTCAGGTGAAAAAGGTACTTCACATCCAAAACCTTAAAGAGTCACCGTGTGTTGTTATTTTTAAAATTGCTGCTGTTTTTTCTAATTAATTTTTTTTTTTTTTTAAATCAAATTTTCTACTTTTGTTCCTCCAATATTCCACACAACATTATGAAGTTATTTTTGCACACACACAGAAGAGCAAAATTATACCATTAGTTGGAAAAGTTTTTATTTCAGTGGGCTCCAAAATAGGACTGGGATATTTTTTGTGTGTTTAAAATCCTCTCTGTCGGTGGGTTCGTTTTTCACCAGGGAGTGGACAGTTGCAATAGTTGGGCTAACTTGAAACGTTCATTGGTTTATCGTTGAAAAAAACAAGTGCTTAGACCTATGAAGTGTGTAGTTTGAGCAGTTTGAAAATGTTGGACATTGCTGGCCAATGATGGATGACTTTTTTTCAGTCCTACTTAAAAAAAGAGCGATTTTTGATTCTGTCCACAAATGTAAACCGCATGTAATATTTATGTTTGCTAGGTTTCATGAACTGTAAATATAGCACTAATTGAGTATAACATACCATGAATTTGCATATATATATATATATAAAAAAGCGGAGCATGTTCAGAGGTTGTTTTTTTTTACTGTTCATATTGGTAATGGATGTGCAAAAAAGCCTTTGTGTTTGGACAGCCTAACTGAATAAACTGAACAAAAAAAACTGTGGCTCCTGTGGTGAAACACGTTCACTATGTGCCACAATCGTCCCAATACTGGCTAAAATCACTTGATCAGATATTGAAAATATTGATATTGGCAGAGATTGTTGATCTGTTGAGCGTCTAATTTTTCGACATCTGTGTTGTGGGCAATGTTGGCTATTGTTGCACTTCCCCCAGTCACCAGTAGAGGTCATATATACCCTAGTTTTTTGAAGGCACTTAACAGACGTGTGGGTTCTAAACAGAAGTGTGTATGAAATGAAAGTAGTTTTAAGATGCTTATTTTCTGTATTAGTATTATTACCTGTTATTTGTATCCCTGTAAACCACTTATGTATGTGGAGCTTGTTTTCACACATGATTCTGTTTGATTCATCTTAGTTTGACATACATGACTTGAGGGGACATTGCATTGACTTACATCATTTCGGGAGACTTACTCTAACCTTAACCATAATTACTACTGGCCTAATCCTAATCCTAACCCTGACCTTTAACCTTACCCTAATCTCAACCTAACCGTAAAACATATCTTCACCTTAAAATGTAGAGTCCCCATAATGTGACTGTGTAAACAGGTCTAGGTCCCCACAATATTAGTAATACCTGGACATTTGTGCTTCATTCATAGTGAGGACTAATCTCTTACCCTAACCTTAACCATCATAAGTAAGTGCCTAACCCTATCGTAAACCTAATTCTACCTCTAATCCCTAAAACCAGGTCTTAACCCTTTAAATACGTTTAAAGAAGTGAGGACCATCCGAAATGTCCTCAATCCACATGCTTTATATGATTTTTTGGTCCTCACAAATTCACAAATACAATAACACACACAAACAATATGAAAAAGCCGGACCTCAACTGCCAACCTCCAACACTGGCTGAATAATCCCTGCAACCTTTCTCCAAAAATTCTTTGAATGTAATAATATTGTTTCATGTATCCTTTTCTGTTCTGGCTCCACATTTATTATTTTTTATTTTATTTGCACTAACTTGTACAGCTGTTAATTACTGATAAACCTCTACCACCGCCTTTACAGGGATAAGTGCCTCGCTTAAACCCTTGTTGACAAAAGATGTTGAGATTGATTTAAACCCAGTGATTTATTTCATTATGTAAAGGGAGGAAAATCGTGAAATTAATTTTTTCTTTTGATTTATGTCCAAGATCTTTTCTTAGTTTTGCCAAAGCCAAAGCAAATATGTTTACCAAGCTGTCTCCTCAGGGGATAATCGTTTGTAATGGAGTCATTATGAGTTTAGACCACAGTGCTACAGAAATTGGAATTTAAAAAAGTGTAGAAACCACTGTCTCTCTCTTTCTTCTTCTTTTGCTCTTAGTGAGATATTTTTAAAGTAGACAGACAAGACAACATCTAAGACAGAACAGAGCAGTAAATGTCCACAGCCTCTTGTCGTCGTCGTCGTCGTCTCTCAGCTCCTCCTGTGAGATGATGTCACAGTGAATCATTCATGTCATTGATTCAGCAGATTATTGTTCTCATTTGATTAGCAGAATAATGCCACCTCTGATATTTCTTGAGGTTTCACCAAGCCAGTGACGTTCATTTGCCTCCTTGTTTCAAGAATAAGAAAGATAATGTCAAGACATTTCAAGTAGAAAAGAAGGAGCTGCTCATTGATGCTCTGCAGTAATGGAGGAGACTCCTGCAGGAGGCATGAACAGATTCTCTCAGGTGGAGTTCAAAGCTTATGGAGACCACAAGATCAGACTGGAACAGAAAGCGCAGTTAAATGATATAGTATTATTAAGGGAAGTGATGAGGTCACTCCTGTTATCAGAGAGTGACTCAGCTAATGGTAGAAACATCAAGGTTAAAAAGGAAAGATGCTGTCATAAACAAGTTTAATAAAGAGTTGAAACCGCATGCTGATGATCCAATTCTTCTGAAAACTATGATGCCTGCCTCCTGTTTATTCACTTTAATTCAATTGAATTCATCTTTATTTATCAGGGACAATGCAGTGAGACTCATTGAACATAAAGTGTACATAGAGTATATAGCAATTTGCTAGTTTGCAACTCCTGTCCCTCACTTCAAGATCATACAAACATGTGTGTCAAGTCATCTTTGTTACACAAAAAAATGTTCCCCACAAAACCAATCCAAGACTTAAGACTGAATATAAAGTCAGTGACGAACAGTAAAGATCTTTAATTTGAAACCTTTTGTACGTATTAAAGGACAAATGTAAGTAGATTTTGTTTTTTGGAAATAATGTGAAATCGGATTCAAATTAAGATGTAGAAGATGCCAGAATATACTGAGCTTTTTCTCATTTATCATAATGTAACATGATATGTTATTGCTATGTATGTAGCCTACGATATATGGAGCAGCCACGTACTAGTGCCTTTCCATTCATTCTATTCTTCCACAAGTTCACCTCCAAATATCAGCTGTGATCTCTTATGAAAATGTGAGGTTAAGTGATTTCTGTGTGATTTAGAACTTTATTTTAATAGATGTATTTATGGATTTATTATCATTGCAAACATGTTGTCAATTGACCATTAAAGTATATATAGGGCCCCCCCCGCAACATTTATTTCAGTGTTTATTGTATTTATTATGTGCTCTGCTCAAATGTCTGCCTCAAATCTAAGTATTTAAGTAAGTACTTGCAGTTCTGTATTTCATTGGGTTGTTTTTTTTTTGCTTCCCTTCATTTACTTTGCAGTTCTTCTCACTTTCTAATGCAATTTTAACCACTCAGACCAGCCAGTGATCTTCTTCCCACCACATGTCTTTTCATCTTGCTCTCGACATTCTGTACCTCTTCATGCTCTTTTTTTTTTTTTTACATCCAGCAGTGTCTTCACTGCAGCACTGCAGTTAACTGAAAGGGAGGAGAGAAGCTGGAGAAAACAAATTATGTCACCTATGGTGCTGATGCCTGTGGATGTTACTCTGATGTCTGCGTTTATACAGCACGTCAAAAAATAAATACTAGAGGGTCCGAGTTTCTCTGTTCATAATTCATGTTGATTTTGTGGACGTTTCAAACCCAATCAAATTAAATCTGCAAAAAGCTTGTGTGTGGGTGGGTGGTACCCAGAATCTCTCCCTCATGTGTTATTCTGCATAATGAGCATGGTAGAGTCCTCAGGCTTGGTTCCCCCAACCACTGCCCCCCTGACAGACTGCTGCATTATTTATGAAGTGGGATGTTCACTTTAATGTGTGTCCATAAGTACATTTCCACTCGCACTGGCAGCAAAGTATCTGCTGCTGCTGCCTGCATGCCACGTCCGTTACAGTATTTCCCTGCTATTTATCGGCGCGCGGGCAGAGGAGCCACACAGATGCAGAGATAGAGCAGAGGGAGAGAAGGAGGGAAGCACACGTTTGCTGCAAATCCTCAGCCTTGATTCCACTACAGCAGAGGTACAGTATCAGCACTTCTCTCTGTTCTCTCTTGTCTCAGGTCGTTTGGAGTCGTGTGTACAATGATTGAGTGATTGACACAGATGTCTTCATCGGTGTGATTTCATGTGTTCATGTGAATGCTCAGTGTTATGTGTGCAGCCACACCATGCTGAGGAGGGGCTCGGAGCTGGTGAAGGGTGACAGAGAGGTCCTCCTGGATCTGGACTACGTGGGGGAAGCACCAACCACCGACAGCTACGGGAGTCTGCAGAACGGGGGCTTCATTCCACCAAGATATGTGAGGACTTGTTTTTTTGACTCTTTCCTCATAAAGCTGCAGTATGTTCTACATTTATATAAGGAATCACCTAAACTTGGAAAACAAGTAACACACTCACTCACACGCTCTACAAGGATGATTTATTGCATCAACATATTGTGGTTATATATATGATTTTGCTGCTTTGAAGGAATATAATCGAGTTTCTTTATTGTCCATAAAATGTCAGCATAAAATAATATGAAGAACTGTAAAACATACACATAAATACTTTGCATTTCACGGTGGCTCTTGGGTAGAAGAGATGCCTCTCAAGAGCCGTAGTGTAAAAAAGCCAGTGATCACTTTCTCATCTTGCTCATTACTTCAAAGAAGAGGCTTTCATGTGTGTATGCTGTGTGATGGCTCTGGATTTCATCATTAATTGAAAAAGGAAATGAACCATTCTTGTACAGAACATGCTGAAAACAGGAATAGAACCTGCGGCCTCCATTAAACAGATTTGCATAAAAACTAAGCTGTGGATGTTTTCAGTTTTCAGCCACAGCTGCTGCTGATGATGTGGACAATGACAATCCCATTCATCTCAACTGGAATACAAAAATTAATGAGCCAGTGCCACAGCCGGGGAATTACTTCAGAGATGGAAGAACTAAAATTGGTAGGCAGCATCAGCAGTTGGCAAATACCCAGCTCACTGATGGATGACTGAGTCACTTCTCCTTTTAATCTCTTGGCTCTTTATCGTTGATCTGGGTTCAGACTTTGTCCTGGTGTGGGAGGTTCGCTCACGCAGGAAGCGGCGAGGGAAGGGGAAGAGCGAGGTGCCCACTGAGGAAGAGGAGGTCGTGCCCATTGAGGAGAACAGCAGGTCTGAGCGAAGGAAGGCACAGTTAGCACAGTGGAGGGAGAAGTTTGTTCAGAATCTGGAGAGTGCTGGGTTGCTCATGGAAAAGGTACCAAAGGTCAACTATGATGATGAAAAGGATTTCTGTTGACTCAACTTAATCGACACCTCCTTCTTGCCTCTGTCTGTCTTTTCAGGAGGAAACAGCCAGTGAGAAGAGAACAATACATTTTCTAAAACTTAGTGCTCCATGGGATGTGATGGTGGGTTGTGCTGAAGAACTCTGTCTCAGAGCTCCATTGCAGGTATATAATATAAATGAACTTTTTCCACTCTGGTTTTCTGTCACTGACAGAATGATCTGTCCTCAGTGGTGAATATACATTTGATTTTAAAGGAATACTTCACAGATTTGCATTTAGCTTTGTATTACTAGAATAGGAGTAGTATTTTTGAAAAAATGTGCTTCCCAACCTCATTTTCCCCTGAGTTGAGAAATATCTTTATTCTTTTCTTTGTTACTTGTCAGTGATGCTTGGTCCTGTGAGCGTAACTGTTAGCAAAGATGGCGGACACTGTTTACATCCTGGGAATAGAGTGGGTCTAAAAAGTGCGGAATTAGCAAAAATACTACCCATATTCTAGTAATACAAAGCTAAATACAAATCGGTGAAGTATTGCTTTTAAGTGACGTTCTGGACTTAATCAGTAATCACGTGTCACGGAGCTAAATATGAGTTTTTAGATATAATGTGTAACATTTCTGTATTGAAATATCTCAAATTGATGAGACTAGTATCACATATTTTGTTGAACAGTGAACTCACATTTGGCAAAAATGTTTCCAATTCTCTTCAAATCAATAAAAATGTATATTCAAGTTATTGGACTTTTTCACTTTGGTCGCCGTTTAACGATGTCGTCCACTTTACCCACCTTTGCTTTAACCTCTGAGGCAAACCCCCTTCAGTTGTGTTGATAGATTTTCAGCGGCAGTGGTGGTGAAGACAAAGCTTCCCATGATGCCTCACTGCTTCTTGCTGTCATCAAACTAGGTCTTTTGTCATTGTTTTAATTGAAAGAGTCTTAACGGCAGAAATTATATTCTGTGCTTTTAGGGATTAGAACTTTTTAAAGTAAAGGTTGATGAAATGTTCTCAGTACTGAGTCAGTGTGTGTGTGTTTGGCTTCTAGGCACAGCCACATCTGGACTTGAACACATCTGCTCAGGTACTGAGTAGACTATGCATACCAAATGTAATGAGAGAGTCGGTGCCAAACAGGCCACTGGACTATTACACATGTGCCTTTCGCAAGTCGAAGATGAGCAGGTGAGTCCCTGCTGGACTGTGGTCAGTAATAGAATCAGCTCACGTCGTAGCATATAAGCATATAAGAGTATAATTGGTATTTACAGATTCCTTGGCTGTGATGACCACGAGAACTACTTCACTAATACACAGAGACACCGCGTTGTGAGTAACATGCCGTCTTTTACAGTGCACCGGTCGTCTTCAGTGCTAATTTAATCCAACAGACAATTTTCATTTCAGGTGTATGAGATTTTATCCAGGACGGTTTACGGCAAAAAGAAGAGGGCTGAAGTTGGTGTGGACAGACTGATAAATGAAGGGGCTTATACTGCAGCGTTCCCTCTGCACGAGGTCACATGACATTCATCTGCTCTGTAATCTGACGTCTGTTTCCCTCCCTTTTTTCATGTAGAATTTTGTATTTTTTTTTCAACAGGGCCCTTTTGAGCTTCCAAGGGATGAGATCAGTCCTGACAAACTTAATCAGAGGCAGGTTCTTTATCACTACTGGGCCCGCTGGTGCAAGTGGTACAAGTACCAGCCACTGGATCACATCAGGGAGTACTTTGGAGAGAAGATTGCACTCTACTTTGCCTGGCTGGGTAAATATGAACTCTCTATGAACTTTCTCATGAAGATATCGTTTGTTTTATTTTGAAATTGGGAGCCAATAAGAAAATTCTGTTAATACTGCACAGCATCTTAAAGCTATTATAAATGATACTGTATAACACAGTAGTCCAGGCTGTAACAAGCTTATTTAAGAATTTTGCTGTGACATTCTTTCAAACTGTGATTTTTTGCCCTTTTCTTTCCTTTGATCCATATGCAAGAAACAGCTTGCGACACTAAAATGATATCATGTGACGCCAACCTCTTTATCAAGGACACACCAGCATAAAACAGCAGTGCAGCCGTTCAATTGCTTATTCCCCTTCATCAAGTGAGAGCTGTGGCCTTAATGGAGCTATATGTCTCTGCAGGCTTCTACACAGCCTGGCTGCTGCCGGCCGCAGTGGTTGGAACCCTGGTCTTTGTTTCTGGAGTCATGTCCATGGGCACCAACACACCAGCGTGAGTCCACATGGAAACATACCACATTTAGGAGTACATGAACAATACATATTTTGAACACAGTTAAATAAGTATAGGGTGTTATTTAGCTGATGTATCAGCGGCAGTTATGGCTCTGTCAGCTGAGGGCGGTTGAGTCATATCTTCCCTGGGTCAAGTGATCTTTGCTGGAGAACATTTTCCAGGTCGGTCCCTCCTTGTTCCTTGTCACCTCTCTCTTCATTAAGAGAGCATAAAATGCTCTTGAATGTCTTTAATCTGCAGAACAAAGTTATTACATGATAAAGCAACTGTTGTACGTTAGCAGTGTCCTCTGAAGCAAAAACAGTAACAGTGAATCATAGCAAATATCTAGACATCAACTCATATTTAGCTCTCAGAGCAAGATTATAATATATAGTTAGTTATAGTTTGTTATACTGTGTATATATAGTTTGTTATACTGTATGCTGTGATGTTGCTTGAGCTGACTGCCTCTTCCTCCTTTACGATTATTATTTTTATACTATAAAGCAAAAATCACAACAAGTCAATGACTGTTGATGTCCAGTATGTAAAAATGAGTGACAGCTAATGCAACAGTCGACTCCTCCTTTCACCCCTCCCTTTCCCTTGTGCATCAGGGAACTGGTCTACAGTGGCCTTCACATACCAAAAAGGATGTAGTTCTTCTTCATTCTTCATTCAGTCAACTTGCTGCTTCATAACTTGAAACGCTCACTCTGGCTCCACACAGCAAGGCACTTACGTACCTATAAAAAGCTAATTGTAAAGCTTAAGTAAGCATACATGTAGAATAGTAGATCCAGTTTCTGCCAATAAATCCGCCTAAATAGACAGTGGACCTTTAATCCCCATAAAAGTTGTCTTAGATAAACTGATCGTAGTTTAGCAGGTGAGTTTTGTCAAATCTGGCACCATTATGTAATGTTCATTTTAAGCCATTGCAAATGTAAACTCCATTAACATAACATCCAACAAGCATATCTTTAGATAGTATGCGTTACTTGCAGCACTGTGGATCACTTCTCTCTTTTCAAGTGTGCGTCTAATATTTTTGTCTTACCATCTGTTTTTTTTTTTGTTATCAGTCTCTTTCTTTGGTACCCTGTTGTTGTTTTTTTCTCATTCCATTATGGAGAAACAAGGAGGGTTCAAGAGAGTGAAAGGAAGACGAGTCTGCACAAGTCTCAGATTCATGGGTTTCATTAGTTCACACCACAGATTAGCGGTGAGTGGATGGAGAGCAGTCTCCATCAATAATAAACTGCAGCCATTTTATGTGATAATGCACTATTAGTGCACACTTATCTCCCCATTACTAAAGTTAAGATAATAAACATTTCTTAGTGAATCCAGGCTTTATTTATGCACCATATACGATATTGTGTAAAGTCAAGGTTTCAGTAACTCATTAAGTAGCTTGAAGACATTTTTATTGGAATTGTCTGCAGGGGCTGAATATTAGAATGGAAATGTCCTTGAATTAAGACATTTTCTAGAAACTGCTCCTTTTAGCCTCCTAGTCAACCAGTTTTCTCTCATTCTCTGGAACATACATAATGTACATGAGCTGTAATCCCTGCCAGGAAGCTAGACGCGTAATTACAACACCTCTATGCTATCTTCACTCATCCTTGATTTAATATACCCAGGATGTGTGTGAGCACAGAATACATTAATGTAGCTGTTATTCACTCAGTGCCACAGCTTTCACGTCAATTGCTCTGAATGGATGTTAATAATATCTCTGTTTCTATCAAACCAGTTGCTCCATGACTCTGACAATTCTGAAACGCTGGCCTGTGTTGTAATCTGTAATAACACGATTATAATCTGTGTCCATGTGTCTTCATCAGTCAGGAGATCTGTACCAGCGGAGCCAGTTATTTGATGTGTCCTCTCTGTAACACATGCAAGGCCTGGAACATGTCTGAGATCTGCACTATGGCCAAGGTGAAGAACTCTCATATTACAAACAAGTATTTACAATCATAATTCAGAATATGAATAAGAGGTGAGGTTTGGCTCGACTGCAACTTTCTGCATTGCAGCTGGGCTACTTATTTGACCACCCAGGTACAGTCCTGTTCAGTGTCTTCATGTCCTTCTGGGCTGTAACCTTTCTGGAGTACTGGAAAAGAAAGGTGTCCACCCTGGCCCATCACTGGGACTGCATGGACTTCCATGAAGAAGAGGTCTCACTATCCTTCTTTACTTGCTTTAGAGTATGGCTGCAAACACATTATGGTTCTTATTATGTCATGATTATTTCTGGAGATCCCAGGTCAACAGTAGTTTGTTCACACATGGAAGTTTAACAAACTAATACAAAATAATGTTAGCTTTGTATTTTTTCACATCAACACAAGGATAAAGTAACTGACATTATGTCGTCAGCCTGGAGGACAAAATAGAGTGTTAAGTCAAGGCTAGCATATACTTTATAAACTCAAACGTATACTTAAAAAGGTAACAGTATAACAGCTTTGAAGACAAACAACAAACCAAGCTAATCTTGACATAGGATTAGTTATTTTCAAATATTTTTTATATTCATATCACAGTACAACAAAGTACCTTACTCATCCCACCTCTGGAGAGAAATACTGTCTGTCCTGGACTTCTCTCAGAAACCCCGTGAAGAGTGAACCCTGAAGTCATCTGTGTGTTTCCTTCAGGAACGTCCTCGGCCAGAGTTTGCAGCAATGGCTCCAACTATGGAGGAAAATCCGGTGACTGGGGTTAAAGAGCCCTACTTTCCAGAAAAGACCAGACTGTCCCGCATGTTCACTGGCTCCATGGTCATCATCATGATGGTGAGACTCTGTCTGAAATGTTTTAAAGACAGTTCCTGAGCTGTGTTTGACCTTCAGTTCACTAACATTACTGCATATGTATATTTGGGGAAGAAAGACATTTCTCTGAGGGCCTTTCTGAAGACTTAGTGGGAATCAATCACATTTTTTAAATCCATTGCAAGGGACTGTTTTCCTGCTGAGAGAACAAACTGTGCCTTTAATTACACCATGAAAATGATACAATATATCTACTCAAAGCAAAGTTTTCCTTGATTAGAAACTGTGAAACCACTGGCATGCTGTGGGTTGGAGTTGAAAACATGATCTTATCAGAGTTTCTCTTTGGCAAATTCATTTGTTGCAGTATTTTGAAGCTGCACTTGTGGGAATCACCTCACATAATAGTGAGAATAAAAACATATATGGAACAATCAAAGGCGAGCAACTTCCGAAGCTCGCGGAGAACAGAATTCACAGAGTCGTCCTTTGCTGTAACTATTATCCTCGCGTCTTTCCTCTCAGCTGTCTGTGGTGATGATCTTCCTGGTGACGGTGGTCATGTGCCGCGGTATCATCAGCGTGATGATGTTTCATACTGGCAGCCCTGTCCTGCGTACAGAGGTACGTATATCAGAGCTGCACAGGGTGTCTTCAGTCAATGTATGCATTTGATTTATTGTATAGTTATTGTTGTATTTTCAGCTGAACATTTAGACTCCAGGCTACTCCCGTTTTGCGTGTCAGCAAAACTAACTTCTCTGAGTTTGTGCGCATTAATGCATGTGTGTTGTCGTCATCAGGCAGGCACCATAGCCAACATCTCCAGCAGCATTGTGAATCTGGGCCTCATTCTGTTGATGGGACGGGTTTACACTGCTTTAGCTGAGCAGCTCACTAAATGGGGTAAGAGACATAACTGCTCTGCAAACACCTCACACCTCTGCATCCATATCTAGACCAGAGAATGAGCAGATCATGTTTAAGTGTGGATTCATCTTCTGGTCTTTCACTGTGGGAAAATACAACAGTTTTGAGCACATTTATCCACACATCAGAGCGACATGCTGTACGACAGGCAGCGTAATGAATGTGGCAAGGTAGTCACAACAAATGTGGTCACATGATCACACAGATATTAAAGCAGATAAAAAGGTTAACTTAGTTTTGAGGTAAGAGAGAGAAAACAAAGGCAAGGGGTCACATACAACGCAATTTGATCTCAAGTGGGCCGGACCAGTAAAATAATAGCATAATAACCTATAAACAACAGGATCTCCAAATGTTTCCCTTTGTTTTACATTGAATGGATTTTTATGAACAACCTGAAATGTATTGAGCAAAATAAGTGCAATGTCAACAATATTATACCTAAGTTTACCATTTACACAACGTACAGATCACAGTGGATCTGCAGGTATCTGAAAAAAATATAGCATTTCACATTACGTTTGGACTGTAATCATGATGTGAAATTTTAAGTAATTCATCCTGCGGGCCGGATTGGACCCTCAGGTGGGCCAGATGTGGCCCGCGGGCTGTATTTTTGACACCCCTGGTGTAAAGTGCGTAACACTGTGTGTCCTTGTTTTCTTTGCGGCAGAGATGCACAGAACTCAAACCCAGTATGACAACGCCTTCATCTTCAAGGTGTTCATCTTCCAGTTTGTCAACTTCTACTCTTCTCCGTTCTATGTGGCTTTCTTTAAAGGAAGGTGAGACATGAGTGAGCAGAGACACACACACATGGGTAAGAAAATGTCCCCGATAGGAGATGAAATGGTCTCATGTTTTCTTGTGCACAGGTTTGTGGGTTATCCCACCAACTATGGGACCTTGTTTGGAATGAGAAATGAAGATGTGAGTACTCTTGATTAATAAATGAAGATTGTATGTTGGTTGTTATCCAATCGTTGAACACATATAAATATGCTCCACCAGTTATCCTTTTCTTATCTTTGTGTGTTCATATTGCAGTGTGGTCCTGGGGGGTGTCTCATTGAATTGGCTGAACAGCTTTTCATTATTATGGTGGGAAAGCAGCTCATCAACAACATCCAGGAGTTCATTATCCCGTATGTTCATATTTCACTGATTGTGGACTTTCTGATAGATCCAACGAATGTTCACTATTCTACTGAAAATAATGGGTTTTCTATTTCCAAGTATGTGGGACATTTAGTCATTAGCATTACTGCTCTTTGATGTATAATGTACCTGTATGACATTATCAGGGTTTTTGTTGTTGTTGTTGTTGTTGTTGTTGTTGCTGTTGCATTAGACTGCTCAACATCCTGATTGCGGTTGTGATTCTGTGGTGCAGCAACGCTCACCCTGGTAGCTCTGCAGCATTGGCACAGTGTGTGTGTGTGTGTGTGTCCAGACAATAGAGCAGAATCAGGTTACAGAGTGCTGTAGTAAACAAAACTTGTAGCAGATTTTCAGACAGATATTGTCACTCAAGTTTTTGACCACTAGTGGCGATACGATAGTGACTCCTTGTGTTTTTGTTATTTTTGCTATTTTGTATCAGTATATTGTGTGTTGTATGTTGTATTAATGCAGATCTTTTTACTGGTCCCAAAATAGAAGCTGTTAGACAGATTAAATGCTTGATAGGAGCTAAGTGCTGAGGTTTGTTTTCTTCTGCACTGATGCTGCATCCAGATTTAGGGCCATAACTCCTTTGATGAGCACAGCCCAAAGGATTTACACTCCTGTCTTAACACTGGCTTTATGTGAACTCAACAATGAAGCAGGACTTCATTCAGGTGGTGATATCTTCCGCTCTGGATTTTCACACTTATTCCACTTGTGCTAAAACCTGAGTGGTTATCTACCTTTGTGTCAAACCAGTTTGAACAATAATTGTCTTAACTTTGGCAGTCTGGGGTTTTAGTATGTTTCATTCTCTCAGTATAAATCACACTTTTGGTAGAGCTAAGTAAGGAACAGCTAAGACAGCAGGTACAAAGTCACAATCACAATGTTACTGTAAATAAATCCAGCTTTGAAGAAATCAAAAATCCATGCTAAGGAGAAATCATCAATGCCAATTAAATGTATAGGGCTTTTCTAGTCTTGATGACCAATCAAATGGCTTTAAACTACAGTTAAACTATATTCAGGAGCAGGAGCAACTTGGGGTTAATTGTCTTGGAATCTATCGAACACTTGAAAATTCAGATGTGTTGTTTTATCAATTAACCTTACCCATGAGTTCTCTTAGTTGACTATAAAATATCCTCTATTTTCATGTGTATTTTACATCATGTCTATTTTTCTGCTCTGTCAGTAAAATTAAGGCCTGGCGCCAGAAAAGAACTTTGGCTAAGGTGCTGGGAAGTAAGAAATCCCGTGAGCCTCAGCGCTGGGAGGAAGACTACCAGCTGGTGGAGTGTGAAGGCCTCTTTGAAGAGTATCTAGAAATGGGTGAGAGTCCGGAACGTCAAGTTTAAACTACCCATAGCGTATAATGCACAAATTAAAATACCCTTGTGTTGCAGTGCTCCAGTTTGGGTTCATCACCATCTTCGTGGCTGCTTTCCCGCTCGCTCCACTCTTCGCCCTCCTCAACAACTGGGTGGAAATCCGTCTGGATTCGCACAAGTTTGTGTGCGAGTATCGGAGGCCCGTGGCTGAGCGAGCACAGAACATCGGAGTGTGGTTCAACATACTGGAGGCTCTGTCACACTTGTCTGTCATTGCCAATGTGAGACGACTGACAACATCTTCACGAGACATCAACCTGCACCAAAGCACATCAGTGACCACATTAAGAGTCTTTAACTTTTTTTCCTCCTCCAGGCCTTTCTAATTGCCTTCACGTCCGAGTTTTTACCTCGCTTACTCTACCAGTACAAGTTTGACAGTGATCTCAATGGATACGTCAATTTCTCCTTGTCTTATGCCCCACTCAACTACACTAAGTACTCAATGTGCAGGTATGTTTGATTGTGTCAGTACATCCATGTGAAAGTGAAGAAACATGCACTGGGTTAAAATTCATGTCAAAATTTCAGTTTCTCAAGTGACTTTAGATCACAGATGTGACCAACAGAGGGTAGTGTTGCAACTGATATTTGTTCTGCTGCATTTCACACACACACACACTCATGCCAGCCATTACACATTATGTTCCATATTAAGTTGTTTGCCTTTTTCCAGATATAAAGCATACAGAGACAACAATGGAAACTACACGCTGTTCTACTGGGAGCTGCTGGCTGTCAGACTTGGTTTTATCATTGCTTTTGAGGTATGAGAAGCTGCTTTGTTTCTCCCTTTCTAAATCTAAATCTTATCCTTTTTTTCTTTACTTTATACTTTATACTTTTGTTTTGTATTTTTCCTTTTTCAGTTATTTTGACACAATTTGTTAATTGATCTTCATAAGTTATACATCTTTACCTTTCAGCCACGGTGTCCATCCATCCCTCTTTCAGTATATATACTGTATGTTTTACCTTTTCCATAACAATTCTTTTCTATAACAGCTTCTCTGACTTTTTTAGATTATTTATTTCTGTTTTTGTTTTCCTCTCCACTGTTTTTTCTTCTGCCTTTCTACTGTCTTCTTCATCTTTCAAAATTCAATAAATGTCTTACCCATTTTTCTGAAATGTTTGGAATCCAGCAGTCACTATTTTTCATGCATGAATTTCTCTCAGTGAGACTTAGGTAGGATAGGCATCCCTGTGCTATTCTCACCACATAGTGAAGGTTTTAATTTAAGACATTTATTAATTAAATGAAGCAATTTTTTTGACCTCTTTTAATTCAACAGTTTATTTACATTTTAATCTCTAGATATTGTGACTTATTGCAGTTTTCCTGGTCTGATGTGGGCGTCTCACGTCTTAGAGTCTCTGTGTCTCTTTTCCTGCAGCACATGGTTTTCTTTGTGCTGCGAGCCATCGACTGGATCGTACCTGATGTCCCCGAGTCCCTCGAGCTGAAGATGAAGAGGGAGCGCTACCTTGCCAAGCAAGCTCTGGCTGAGAACCAGGAGGCACTGTTGGTGAGTGGAAAACGAAGGGCTGCCGCTGCCTCTGCAGGCACATCTAGCCCAGGTCAGTAGAACATGGGACACACACACACACACACACACAGGATGCCATGCGACACGCATGAGGTGATGAATCCCCAACTCCATGTGTCTGTAATTTAACATTCGTAAAAAGGATCAGCCTGAACTAAGATATGAGATAGTGAATTGGTCTTCTGCATTTAACCCATCCTTATTACACACAGTGGTGAACACACACATGCCGGGCACAGCGACCTAACAGTTACGAGCCCGATTCCTTTCCTCTTGGCCATGGGCTGCCCAGATATTAACGAAGATATTAATAAGGTATGATAAACTAAGAATAAATAAGAAAAAAAAACAATAAAATATTTACCTTTGTGTCAAATATATACGAACTGAATAAAAAGTACCAGTATACAGTGTATAAACAGTATTAGATAAAGTAACTGCACGTAAACAAGTGAACTGTGTTTAACCTAATATGTACTTGTATGTAAATAAAATGAGGTTTTTTGCAATGAGACATAATTGACAGTTAAAGTGAAATGTGCAACTACATTGGTACCGAAGGTAAATGCAAATGCAGCACAATTATAAACAAAAGTACAGTGGACATGTATGTTGCACAGGGATATTTGTGCTGAGTGGTTCGGGCACAGCAGTTAATTACAGTCATTGTCTATTGACTCAGAGCGTCTGACACAGCGAGGGTGGGGTTCCCCACGGGCAGGAATGACTTCCTGTGACGCTCTGTGGTGCATCTCAGTGGGATCAGTCTGTGACTGACATTACGTCTGTGTTTGACCAGGACATTATGGAAAAGACGGGAGATGCTGTATTCTGATGTACACGTTTGAAATATCTCCTGTCACCAAAAATGCAACGGCAAACAGATATTGTCCATGCTGCTCAAAGCATGGTTTGAAAAACTCGACTACACAGTTCCTTTGTTACACAGGATAATCCACTCACTCACTCACTCTTATTTACAGTTTCTACTCATTTCGGTATCAGAATAATTCGGCACCCAGTAAAGTGTGTTTCTCACACAGGTGATCAATAAACCGCTGCAACAGCAGAGTTCACAGGTCACACGCTGCGTTAAAGCATTCAGCGTCTCTGTTGATTCTCATAAATAAATTCCACATTTTAAAAGGTGTTTAAAAGCTCACCCACCTATCAACACCCCCACAGAGCATTTGCAAAGCACCTGCGGCTCAGCCAGCTGCCATAAACCTGCTGCACTGCTCATAACACGATCATTAAATATTCTATGTGTGGGATCTGAGCCAAATATATCGTCATTTTAATTTGATTCTAGCCATCGACTGATGGCTGATGTCCGGTGTTATTTCCTCTGTAAATAAAATTGTTAATGGGGAACAGAAAATATTTCCTTGGGGGGGGAAAGAAAGCAGGATGTAAACAGGAAGTAAACAGTAGAGGTTTAAATACAGCCTCCGTCAAATCTCAGAGGTTTACTCACTGTTATAGTAACAATATTACAGGAGACAACTGTGCATCTCATCGCTCTCTGTCTGTGTGTGTGTGTCCCTGTGCGCTGACTCATGCTGTTGTCATGTGTCTCATGTAGTCAGTGTTGCTGGTGGAGGAAAGGTGAGTATGAACAACTGCACACATGGAAGTGAGTGGAATTGGAGGTCATTATATCGTCTTTAAGGTCAAGTCTGTAACATTTAGGAGGATTTATTGGTTAAATTAAATTTAACACTTAGCTTAAAATTCAATTAATTTGTTTTTCTTTAGTCTTACAAAGCCCACCATAGTGGTTTGCAGTGTTTTTTTTGTTTGCCGATTCTGACCATGGGCAGGCCTTAGGAAGCTGCATGCCGATTGGCGACTGAGTTTTGGAGCGGCAGCTCAATGGACCCGCGCTTGGAGTCGCTGTCCATCTGGAACTCTTTCCCCAAGTTTTCCACACTGACGGACAGCGACTCCAAGCCTGTGACTACTTCCGGTCCATTGAGCCAAAGAACGAGTGTATTATCAAACAATAAAATAAAATATTTTTGAATGATTAATTCAATATTTTACAAACTGAGCAGAAAAAAACACGAGCTGCTACCCTCCATTGTTGTCTGTTGTGTTGTTACACCAGTGCAGCATCAGTATTCGTATCTCACTGACAAGGCCATCAGGCACACATACCAAGTAAAGGTGCTGTCTTCAGAAACAAAAGCCTGACCGA
The DNA here is from genome assembly GCF_019176455.1 of Solea senegalensis. Taxonomy (NCBI): domain Eukaryota; kingdom Metazoa; phylum Chordata; class Actinopteri; order Pleuronectiformes; family Soleidae; genus Solea; species Solea senegalensis. The sequence goes on from NC_058031.1 coordinate 17,052,122, forward strand.
GGGCTTTACTCATCACCATTAGATGTCACTAATTCTTACACACTGGACCTTTTAAAGCCTTATCTAGTTAATCAGTTGTTAGACAGAGAATATTCTTCTACACCAGTTACACTGGTTATGTTTTTCATATTTTTCATTTTTAGTAAGAGGCCAACATTTTAAGGAATGTACTACTTGCTATATCTGTGAGGATTATCAGTCATCCAGGTCAGAGTCATCTTCAGGAGTTACCCGTTTCAACCGGACTCGCTCGAGTTAAGTTGTTTCAGCTTACGTCAAGCAAGTCCAGTTGCCTACAGGTAACTCCTGAAGAATATTGCTCACTGTCTGATGAAAACTTTCTTCAGTGTCTGCTGGTTGTCTGGCAGGATTATGTTGCACTCATAATCCTTACAAATAACACAATTTAAGAAGTTGTGTTAATTGTATTCAACAAACTAGATAAAGGTTGTTGTTGTGCGTTTGGACAGAACCAGGCCAGTGGATTCTCCTTGTCTTCAGTTTTTATGCTGATTAGACTAAGATTAGACAGAACCCATGGTGACTCCAGCTTTATACTGTATATAACACACAGGTTGACAATGAGTCATCAACTCTAATCTCAACAAACAACATGTCATAAAACACTGTTACTGAAATAATGTTTTTTTTTACTGCCCGTGTCACTTTTATGACCAGTATATAGTGTCATAGTATTAGGGTTGCAGGCTGTATTTCAGTAGCATGTTGGAGCAAAGACAGTACCGTCAGCTTTTTTCACTCTCATACCTCGTACAGTCGTCGGTCTGACGGAAGTCTCTCCTCTCTTTCCCCATTCCTTCCATGTCCAAACTCAACTGCACTGCCTCCCCCGAAGCAAGCGACGCGTCCTCTGGAAACATGAGTTAGATCTGCATCATGGAAAAGGAGTGAAGATGGTAAAAGACTCTGCATCTGGGATAATGGGTGAACTTTTCACCTGAGCAGAATATGGGTTTTGCACTGGGATTATATCTCACTTTACTAATGCACAGCACAGCACAGCACATTATGATAAACAGGTTTGTGATGGAGGCTGTTGAACTTGCCTAAAACTCTGTTTACACACCTTATTGTTCGGAGAATACGTTTTACAAAAATTTCAATCTATGGCTTATTGTATATTCATTTACAATCAATGCCCAATCGAAAAAAGGAACTCAGGATTATTTTATCAACACTCACTCCTGATGACAGCAGCGGGGCAACAGCCTGACAACAAATCTGATAAATGTATTTATTTTTTTCCAGCATTGTCAAGGTAAAATATTGGAATAAGTCCACTGACTCTATTATTTGCTTTGACATCACTTATCATATGGATAATACATCAATATATCATATGTATAAGCTTATATGCACAGTGTATATTGATAAAATGTTTAGATGAAATGCAACATTCTCTAAAGTAAGTTACTATATCTACCATGATGATGCCACATCCATGTCAGCCGTTTGTTGCGTTCAAGTGTTTGGTTAAGTCAGATTTTATTTAAAGCATTATATTAAAGTCACAAATTATGTTATAGAAATGTTATACGATTTTTGCCAACTTTAAAGGGGGAAGTATAGCAGAGGCTGAGGCCTCCTGACTGATAGTGTGGGTCACGCTCCATTCACGTTTCCCATAATGCAGTGTGATAGCAATTGTGGAGGTGTTACTAGGGTATCTGGCATCCCAGGAGTACAGTTTGTATTTATATTTTTGCATGAAATCTTTCTCTGCGATCAAATCATCAACACAACAGAGCAGCACCTGTGTTAGAGAATGTCTGCGTCTTGGTCATCGTGGAGAAAAATATGCACATTATACTGTACATACTGTACATACATTAAACTATTTATTTTGGGTGAATTTGTTAACAAAGTGTTTTTAATACTTTACTGAGATGATGATGATAAGATAAACATACAGTATTATTGTATAATAACATTATTCAGGGAATTGGAAGGATATTATCTGAAATGGGAACTTAGAAAAGGGGGAAATCTGTCTATACTATAGTTGCAGTGACTGCTCTCATGTGATGTTATTGTCCTGTGGATTGGACTCTTGTCTGCGTGGTGAACGCTCATGTCTTTTAAGCTCTTCGCCTCCTGTTAGTAGCACAGTCTCCATTGTTCACAGAGACAACACCAAACAACAGGCTGACGAGTACTCAGCATAACGGGTAAATTGACAAGCTTCGTGAGGTCAGTGGAGCCTTTAAAGTGTGTGTTTTCCTTCTCTGATCACCGTAGACTTAGGGTCAAAGTGCACCTTTGTTTTACAGCACACATTTTTGTGATTGTGAGGTGACAGTCCTGTTGTTGTTATCGAGGTTACCTGTTGCTGTGACTGTGAGATTAAAAATATGCAACAATCTACACCTACATCTGCAGTGTATGCAGAGTGTCGGTGCTATGCACATGCTGTGTACTGTTCATGTTTACTGTAATGGATGCTGAGCATGTCTGTCTTTTTACAGTGTTTGTATGTATGAAGGATTTGTTGAGGTACAGTGCTGCACTGGAGTAAAAACCATGTCATAGGAGATATTTTGTGTGTGTGAGCTGTTTTGCATTTAGAACCTTTCAAACCTTAAATAAATCTAGTTTGATGGAAGTGAAAGCCTCCTCAGCGTGGGAATCTGAAATGCTGTTGTGTATGCAGGGGGATACTGTAGTCGCTGTGCTGTAGGTATAAATCTGAAATGTTATCGTTCTTCTCCATCTGCCTTCTCCACTTTCTTCTTCTCTCCATCTCACCTCAGGACGTACAGTATAGCCGTCACCACACAGGAGGCAGGCAGAGCTGCGGGACGCTGATTTATTAGGAGTCAGAAACAGACAGGTGTTCCTTAATGATTTCTGTCTTCCTCTCCCTCCTCTCTCACATTCTCACAAATTGTTGTGGCCTTGGGCAACTCCTGACTTTTATTTCGTCTCCCCACTTCCTTGTTATCTTTTCCTCTCTGTATCACCCTTCTCTGCTCTCTCTGTCTGGTCTTAATTCATCCTTATCTCCTTTTTTTAATACACACTCTTTGTCCCCTCCCTTCCTCTCTCTTTGCCTTTTTCATATAATGATTGTTATGATTGCTGTGCGTTCCTCTGCCATGGCCTGCAGGAAGAGTGAGTTAGTACTTGTCAGCGTGCACAGGTATGTGCTGTGGACACCGGCTCACCCACTCATTGTGCACTGGAATATAAAGGGAGGCGCTCACATGCTCAGGCCATAAAAGGCCTCAATCAGCATCTCAATCAACATGGCGCACAAGAATATTATTGTATATTATATGTGTTTATTTGTGTCCAATTATGCGTCAATAGGTAAGTAAAGTATAACCACAAAGTTAATTTCTATTTATTAACAGGTACATAATTGGTAATAGAGTAATAAACAGGTTACAAAGTTTACACAAAGTAAAAGTAAAAGCAGCTTTACATAAGATCAAGTACAAGGGTTAAAGGTCAGTGTCAAAGAAGTAAACACTTTGAAATAAAAAAGATAAAAGAGTTCAATTAACTAAAACTGTACAAATAGTAGTATAGTTTATATTAAGAAGAAGACAGAGAAATTAGATGATCATGTCAGCCCATAAGTATTTATTTATATATTCATTCACACAGAACAATATTTTAAACTCCAATAGAAACTCCAAAGAGCTTAAATAGGAAATTTAGGAATAGGAAAATACATTTAAAAAACAAATTACACCCTATATCTCAAGACCCTTAATGTAGTGGAACTAGAGCCTTGCAAAAAAAACCCAAAAACAATCTTGAATAACTGCATTGGATTGAGCCTTTTATTACTTCAGTTTAGAGAAACACACTGAGCTGATAGTGTCTGTTGAATTTTCCAGAAATAAATCCACAGATTTTTTTTTTCCTCTCTTCACAAACACTGAAAAAAAATCAAATCAAATGGAGTAGCAGTTTTATATGATTGCCTAATAAATCTTGTAGCATTAATGCAACACTAAAAGAGTCTAAAAGAGTTTAAAACTGCTAACAACTCTCTAAATACACTCTGCATCTGTGTTAAATATAACTCTCATCGAGTGAAAGTGACACCAAAAGACTTAAATTTCACACGATTCCTGAGTGTATTTGGTCCTAATCAGAAATTGAATTAAACTTTACCATGCAGTGTAACACTGTTATCCTTTGTGTGAACTTGTCAGTATATGTTACCCTTTTTAACATCACATATAATCATTTTATGTGGATATTATGAGTGTAACTTAACGTGTAAGAGGAAATGCACAAAAACAAACACTGCATTTATGTAACATCCTATACAGTAATGTAAAAAGTCAAAATAGTGCTTCCCCTTTAGTGTTGCCTATTACATGCCTCCTTTTTTAATAGATTTTATAATATATATGTATACATATAGATATATACAGTATATGAGTATATGTATACTGTGTATAAATATATATATAATATATATGTGTATATATATATATGTATATACATATATTTATTTATTTATATATTTTCTTTATTATTATTATATAAAATTGGACACTCTAAATTGACCGTAGGCGTGAGTGTGAGGGTGAACAGTTGTTTATAATGGCAATCTGTCCAGGTTGTGATGACCCTCATGTAGAGGATAAAGCGGTATAGATGATGGATGGATGGATCATATTATATAATATATTATAATTATAATAATTAGTCACCCACTACTGTAGGGTGAAACTGCTGTGGCTTGGTAAAATAACTTCCCACCACCACCACCCACTGTTTTAGTGTTTGATTAGTGAAAGTGGTAAATGCAGCAGCGTCCAGGGAGCAATGAAAAAAGATGAGTGTATTCCAGTATGTCTTAGCAGCTTTTTTTTCATCACCAACCTACCTTCTTAGGACACTACGTTGACTTCCATTTATTTGGACAAACTAAAGATAATATTATGCCAAACCTTAACCATTAATAGTTAATGTCTAACCCAGACCTTAACCTAAAATCTTAACCCTAAACTTGGTCCTGACAAGGTCAGTGTTTATGCCAGAGAAGGTCCTGAAGAGGTAACACATACAAGTTCACACATCTATTAATACATGCATTCAAACTTTGTTCAAACTTTGTACACAAGCCAATGGAGGAACAACATTTTTCTGTCCAACTCTGTCACTCTCCTTCCTCTCTGTCTCTCTGTGTGTCTCAAAGCAGGTGCTGAAATGAGACACTAAATAACTATTAGAGCTAGAGGAAGGCTGAGAGAGTGGGAGGAGAAAGAGAAAATGAGAGAGCACTTCCCCAACAGTAGCAGAGAGAGAGAAGGTGGGAGGGAGGGCGGGAGGGAGGGAGGACAAGGGAAGGAGAGGGAAGGCAGAGCAGAGGAGCTTAGAGAGGGGATCTGCATTGTAAGTAGCTCTGAGAGCAAGTGGTGGCCGTTTTCAACCTGTTTTTGTTTTCTCAAGGAGCAGGAGAACGAGAAGAAGGAGAAGATTCGGGCAGGAGAGCACAGATGTTTAAACGTCTGAGCTGAGTTCAAAGAGAACAATAAAGAAGAAGCCGAAGGAGGAGAAGAGAGGAAAGAAGCCAGGAGGAACACAAGGCAGCAATGGATAGAAGAGTGTCTCAGTCTGACCCTGGGATGGCCTGGATTCACACACTGTCGCTGGCCACCAGCCAGCACACGCACTAGACTGCTAAATCATCAATGAGGTACAGTACTGAAAATCACAGACATGAATTCTGTACACACAATCAGCTAAAGAGAGAAATCTGTGCACACATCCCACCTTCTTCTCGAAATGCTCCAAGAAAGTTGAGCCATGTTTATTTGCCCAGAAAGTGCAAGTTGTGCGGTGCAACATGGACAAAAGTAGTGGTATGCAGTTTGCCAGGTGAACTGCATGCATGTGATGGCAAAATACCCTGAAGACAAAGGTAGATACTGTGTCTGTGGAAACAGGACACAGTGAGATGAGTTATCTGGACTTTTGTTTTTGTCTACTAAACAAACATGTCCTTTAAGCATAATGCATGTGTGTCGCAGGGAAATTGGGAAAAGTTGTCTTTACTTGTCCTCATTACAAAAGTTGCAAACTTGCTCTACATGCACATCCTGCCAGCCGGACCAATTTCTTCTCTATTCATTTATTCTGTTGGAAGAAGCTGCTGCTGTCAGGACAGTGCAGTGTGTGATGGTGACAGTGCAGCAATGAGCTGTTGCAGAGCAGGGCAGGTAAGTGCATGTCTGGAGTATGTTGGATGAGAGGTTGTTAAAAACTGTACATGGCTGAAGCTTGGCGCCACAGCACACACACACACACACACACACACACACACACACACATTTTAGATTAAGACTTGGGTTCTTAACTGCGGCCTGTGCATGGATCAGTGTGTGCTTGTGTGTGTGTACTGCACAGTAGTTTGGGTTTTTCTCTCACTCTATAGGTTCATTCTCTCATCTCCATCTGGTCAAGTTGTTGACAAGGCTTTCTGAGAGATAAACAAAGCAATGACGACATTCAGAAGCCAGGGTTTAATTTTTAATCCTGTAAAATAAAATCTGCTCCTTTCTTCTACTTACAGTGGTGATTGTGACCTACATTTTTTTTTAAAAAAGATTACCACTGTTCAAACTATTCTTAACATCTATTAAACAGTGAGCAGGTGATATGAGGGGATGTCATCAGTCATAGTGAGTAAGTGCATCGTCTCATGGCTGAAGCTGCTGCTGCTGATTGTCTGAAAGCTGCATATTTTGGCTGGAGCACACTTAGATAGCCGTGGATTTTTTTTTTTGCATTATCTGATTTACTGTCTGACTCAAACGCACCAGCTGATTGTTGGTAAGGTGTGAACCAGCATGTGGCATGAGTCAGGACTTTGAACTGTTTGTACTGCTCTTTATCGCAGACTGAAGATCCCCTGTGTGATTGATGATTTATAATAATCTATTTTAAATTGTCATCAATTTGAATTTGAAACGAAGGTCTGTGTTTTTATAGCCACGGTTGTTGTTCTTTTTATAATCCTGTAAACTCCTGTACATTCGATTTCACTCTGCATGTCTGCTGATAACACTCACAGGTCTATACCTCAGGTCACCACACGACCCTTCCCTCCTCCCACTTCCTCCCTCCCCCACAACTGTATGTCTGGAGAGCACCTGCCCCATCACCTGCCATTCAGACAGCGGCTGTCTGAGCATGTGTGTGTGTGTGTCTGAACGTGTGTGGATGTGTGTGCACACACTGTGGTAAAACGATCCAGGATGCCACACCTCACCCTCATCCTACCCCCTGTACCTCCCTTACTTCCCCCTGGTAACCCTGCATGCAAATGCTACCTGTGCTCCGAATGGTATTTACATTCATGTACACACACACAAGCGCACACATGTGCACACACACACACTTTTGACTGCTATGCCCCGTCTTGCGCTGACCTTTTCTGGTTTAAACAAGACTAATATCATTAGGCATCGTTGACTGAAAGCAGCCTGCTCGGTAACAATTACTGACACTGATATCTTCAGTCATTTTCTCCAGCCTTTTGACTTGTGGCCTAAATAACAGCAGCTCTAATTGCCCATAATAACAGGCCTCGCTCCTGCACGTGTATAGTCGAGTTGCTTTGTTTGTCTCCTGGCCAGCACATGAGTCAATTCCAGAGGAATGGGTTTGTGGAGTCATCCAGGGAATGTGGAAAAGTGTCTCTGTGTGTGTCTGGGGTTTCATCTGGGTCTTAGGTTGTTTTGAAGGGGGACATGAACTTGTCTTGAGAACTGGACTATGAAACAGACCACCTACTGAGTTTCACTGCTTGCTTTGACTTGTCGATAGAAAAGTTAATTTCTGGGATGCACTGAACGTTTTCACCGTTTGAAACGTAAATCATTTACTTTTGAAATAACAGTGCACAGGTTCTGTTCTTTCATAGTGAATCGGCATTTCTGGGGATGTTTGGCTCAGACATGAAGGCTAAAATGAATAAAGGGTTAAACTTGGAGCCCAGAGGTGATATATACAAATCAGTGCTCTGGCTGCGTCTCTGCACACCTGTCTAGTACTGTAGCCCTCGGGTTGTTTTACTTAGTGACTTATCCAATACAGCGTGGTGTGTGTTTCACATTTGCACTCATGCAAGATAATCAGTTTCTGGCTTTCTGGCCTCTTCACTCTGCTCTTCTAGGGGGGGAAAGGCAAACCAGGTGTTACTCTTCTTTTTCAGACCATTCAGCATTCTATCCTAGTTTGTTGCTCTAATGCTGAAGGCACTGCTGGTACTCGTTTTTCAACAGTTTGTAGCTTTAACTCTGGGCTAAAGCGAAGTTGTGTCGGGATGGTCGTCTCATTAGGTGTGTTCCCCTTTTGCCCGATCGCATTTCAAAACAACAAGCAGCCGAGCGGATTGCTTGTGCATACCTGTCCAGTTAATGAAAGCAAGCAGAGGGGGAAGAGGAGGAGGAGGAGGAGGAGGAGAGGGGTGAGGAGAAACTGTCGGCACTCAGCTGGTAAAAAAGTGGAGCAGAGAGCTAAATAACAGCGTGGAAGAGAATGCATGTGTACACAAGAGCAGATGAAAGCGAGAGATGCATCAGCAGTTTGATGTAAAGTAGGTCAGATTCTGCAGAGCTCAGAGGTTCAAAGGATCAGATAGAAATCAAAGTGTCCCGATGGACAGATTGAGCATGGCAAAACTAAGTCTTCTCATTAAAATCTTCTTTTTTGTTTAAACCAGATTAAAAAAAGATCATCTCACATGATTTTATTGCAGATCCATGATGGGACGTCTTTAACTACTGATGTGCTTGTGCTGCAGATATGAGTCGTGGGCATGGAAGAGAAACGGCTTTGTATTTAGGATACAAACATATTTAACATGTTGCTTAAGGTTGGTTTTATTTCACATTTTATTTCCGTTGGTTAGTGTCCCTTGAATAATGATACATTCGTCCATCTCTCTTTAGCTTCCTCAACTTGTTCCAAGTCAGTTTGTTGGTTTTCACTAAAGCTGTGATTCTGTAAATGTAGGTCACAAATGGCACAAAAGTACAGTCTAATTTTTGAACTGATGAACTATTGCAATTTACAAATTAAAAGAAGACAGAGACAACTTTTTTTTTTGGGGGCTATTTTTAACTGCGCACATTTGGTGCTGTTATGCTTTAAATAGCAACAGGATGACGTATGTGGGAAACATATAAACAACAGTGTGCAGATTAATGGTAATAGAGCACATTTTAGCTCATCATTTTGATTTCGCTGTTGTTTGCAGTTACACACCGATTATAAAATGGACCCCAGTTGTTTGTAAACTGGATTGTTTTTGTGATAAGTGTGTGATATAATGTTTTAAGATTATTGGGAAGTACTAATGTGGTAAACTGCCAACAATACAAAAAAAAAAATAATCAGATCTTCTTTCGTTGGGACCTCATTGCCTATGAATAACCATTTTCTGTCAGAAGGTACTGATTATGGGATCTTGTGGATTTACTGTGTGTTGGATCCTCGGGCCTTCATCATCTTCAGAGCTTTTGTGACTTATGATAAAACACCATAATTAGGTCAGGTTATTTCCATATGTTTGTCAATGGTTTTCTTTGTGTCGTTACTGTCCCGGCTGTGTGTCTCATCTGTCTCATCTGTCTCAGCTAATCTGGCTGCAGTTGTTATGGTGGCAGAGTGCAGCGGGGAGGGGAGGGGAGGTGAAAGGTCCGAAAGTCTTGGCGTTTACGCGTGAGATGTTCGCCATTTTTTCAGGCTTTTAAATAAGACACTGCTGTTTGTCTTTCTGTGTTTAGCGGAAATACCACACTGAGTGAGACAAGGTCAGGGAAGGTCGCGCTACGTCTCGTCACTTTCGGCTAAAGCCCGATAGCATCTCAAGCACACACAAACTCTCATCAGGTGTGTGTGTACGTTGTAGCTTTGTGTGATGCTAAGCTTGGTTGTCAGCATGCATCTTCATAGTGTCTCTGAAGGTCGTGGGTAAGTTGCTGGAGGCAGTAGAGGAGGATTAAGAGGACTCACACCAAGTGTAAACATTAGGGTAACCCCCACGGTCGCCTCCTCTCTAGCCTCTGGGGTGCTCACCTGCCTCACTGGGTGGAAGCTGGAGGAGGGACAAATGCCAAGAAACTCTCTGACCTGAATTCACTCAGCCATTCTCACACAGCACAGATATCATCACCTTGACATCTGCTCGGCTCTCTCGCATTGGAATTTGAGTCTCGCTGAGTTTGTTTGGATTGGGACACTTTCATGAGCCTCATTAAAATACCAAGCAGATACTTGGGGAATTTCCATCCAGGTACTTTAGGCGTACGTTAAACATGTACAGAATGAAATCGAAGCGACAAGCATGACCGTCGTCCTCCACAGGAAAGATTGTGGAAGAATACAGTCTGAGATTAAGAAGGATAGACAAAAAAAAAACGTGTAACCTTCATTTCAGCAATCATAAATAGATAATGAATCATTTCACTTGCGAGAGGACTTTCACTGTTTTACTGTTTCAAAAGCTTTCAAAGCGACATAGTTTACAGCAGGAACAACAGCACCTGCACAATCAAGTGCCAAAAACCTGCCAACCACAAACAGTCATAAAAAACACAATATAGCATTGTATATGAATATAATCTTTCTTTGTCCTTTGTTTGTTTTTCCCCCCTAATTATTATCATTATTGTTACTACACGTGAAGTTCCCAATTGCCCTTCATTTTTTATGTTTTTATGTCACCACATGATAAACTGCACCACAATAAATGGACGGAAAATAAGCAGACAAATGTGCAGAACACAAAAAGAAGACAAAGGTCCTGAGTGTGAAATTTAGGTGAAATTATTTCCATTTGGCAGAACTGAAATGTGATTTTTTTAGGTAAAGTTTACACAATATGAGGAATATGTTCTGTTTGTTGGTGCAAAAACAATAAATATTCGAGCACATTGTGATATTCTGAGATGGGAAGTAACACAGATCATAATCATGTGAAAAAGACACATATGATATTATTACATGGCTGTGTTTAAACTTTGAAATACCACTTTAAAATGCTGAAAATAATTGCCGCCCCTCAGAGCTGAAAGGAAATATAAAAACAGTGGAGAAGTGGATGGTGGTTTTCCCTGACATGATGCTGAATGATGTCATGTCTTGTCTGGGCAGACAGTGCTGGGCTTTTTACTCTTCTGCCTGGCAATTAGAGGTCTGATGTGACTGAGTTAATCTGCGATCTCTCACACACACATGAGCTGGTCACACCACACTGTTAGGACACTCCAGTCTGTCTGACCAAACACCCCGGATTTATACTCGTGGGTGGAAAGTTTGCGGGGGGATGGAACAGACTCCATCTTTGTCCAACGTGGGTTTCCCTCTCATTGAGGGACAAAGCACAATTAAAAGCACATTTTATTCAACTTATCCCCAAATGTGACTCTTTAAAAAACATTTAAAGCTCTCACAGGCGTTCATTCCTGAGCAAAGAAACATGAAGTGATCTTACAGATTAAGCTGAATTCCAGTGTCATTGTTAATTGACATAGATTGCTATAATCTCAGATCCCTGAGTGGGATCTAATGTCTCAGGCTCTATTTTTGTTTTTATATGAAATCGGGCATTTCGTGAAGAATGATGTGTGACCACTATCTTCACCCAAAACACAGAAACTGTAATCACAGTCTGTACTTTTCATCTTCACCACTGGAGCATCAGAGTGACCTGAAAAACACAGAGGCCATTTCTCTAATTTGACCTGTGGCGTGTTGTTGATGGTATCTCAGTGGTAGAGCGAGTCGTCTTTCAACGTGAAGGTTGTGGGTTTGATTCCCGGCTCCGCTCGTCTACATGCCAATGTGTCCTTGGGCCAAGACACTTAACCCCACGTGTGAATGGCTATGGAAGACGAGTGCTGCACATAGTATGAAAGTGTGAAGAGTGAATAAATACAAACTATTTCCATCTGTTGAATTGTCCATATTTTGGTCCTTGCAAGTATTTTTAAAATACTACACTATATGTTTGAATACATATTCATTTAATGTACGCCCTCATTGCTGTAGGTCACTGTTTGTTTTTGTTTTGTACGTGGTTCTCGTAAATGACTTGAGCTTTAAAACAGTCTGGACCCGCCCCGTTAACAGACACGCCATAGAAAATCTGTGGGATTATAGTGAGCTGATCAGAAATGCACAGAGAAGGCAAAACATGAAGACGACGTTAAAGGGGAATCTGTGATGTCTACACCAGCTGCCTGTGCAGAAAGTCGGAGGCAAAAGTTCACAGCCAGACTGTTGTGCACTTCATGTTTGATGTTTGAATGATGTATTGATGTCTGACAGTCAGACGCATAGCTCCCCACTGAACAAAGCACGCGGCTGTTTTCAGACTAAGAAGTGTCATTAGATAGTAACACTGTCTCCAAGAAAGTTCATTTTTCTACAGCTATGCTGCAACATCAAATGATTTTTTAAAGACGTATAATCACTGGCTGCATTACACTCAGATGTCATGTTTTTATTTGAAAGTATAAAGCTTTTATTAGCAGGGGAGTCACTGGTTGAGGTTGAGTTTGGAGTCACAGCAGAGATGAAAGTTGGCATCAGCAGTCTCATCTGCGGTCAGCCTAACCAACGAAAACACTTTGGTGCAGTTTGTGGAAAATCTGTGGGTTTAGTTAAATGTAAATAAACAGTAAAGTTTTTTTTTCATTAAACGCAGATCACAGTTTACTCCTCACTATAAACACGTGTGTAAAAAGAAACTGAAATGAAGTGTCCACACGGTTGGTGCAGTGGTTAGCACTCTTGCCTTTGCAGCAGGAAGACCCAGGTTTGTGACCCGGTCAGAACAAGGGCCTTTCTGTTTGCATGTTCTCCCCGTATGTGCAGGGGTTCTCTCCTAGTTCTCCGGTTTCCTCCCACAGTCTAAAAACATGCAGATTTAGGGATCAGGTAAATTGGACACTCTAAATTGACTGTAGGTGTGATTGTGAGAGTGGACAGCTGTTTGTCTATGTGTCCCTGTGATGGACAGGCGACCCATCCGGGGTGTATCCCGCCTTTTTCCAGCAAGGATTGGCACCAGCACCAATTTTACCAGCACTCCCAAACTCCTTAAAGGTCCAGTGTGTAAGATTTAGTGACATCTAATGGTGAGACTGTAGATTGCAACAAATGAAAGACTCACTTTCTCAGGTGCTTTTGCTGAACCACATTGGCATGTAAACGCTCTTTCATAACTCTGTCCACTCTCGCCACGCTCTCTGCAGTTTGCTCCTTCTTCTTTGTTGGTTTATGCATTGCGTTTATGTGGGTTTTATTTGTTTTCGTATTGCACTTCTGATTCTAAACACAAAACATCTGTTTGGACCACTGGCGGTGCAAGATGGCGGCCTCTGTAGAGCGAGGCCCTTACCTCAAGTACAAGTTCTCATGTGCTCATTCTATGGTTACAAAAACCAAAGCATTTTAGACACGTACTCAGTGGAAACATCAACTTAAACACTTCTCATTCACTAGAATCACCGTCGAGCATTGCTGAACTGCGTAGTGGGTCCATTGCTTTGCTTTGCTCACATTTTGTGCGGCAGTTGAGCATCAGTTAATTAACTCCTGTTACACAAATATTCCAGTACAGGCGTTAGCCAGTCAGATCAAACAGAGCTCTCTGACAAGGTTGTTCCCCATTACAGATATTTTTATTCGGCTAAAGTGTCCTCGACATTAGCAGACATGGTGGGTGCTAACCTCTGCTAGCTACCTCCAGGCCCAAATGTGAATCGTGTACCCTTATGTGTAACCTATTCAATTTCTGCTCATAAACTATACAACATTATGCTGTTTCATACACAGTTTGCTTTTGCTTTTGCAGTTAATGTGTGTGGACAAGTCATTTCTAGCAGACACAGTTGAAGATAACAAAGATATTTATCAACAGAAAAAACCACATCCTCACACACACACAGTAGTACAGTAGTAGTAGTAGTAGAGATTACAACTCTTATCAACTACACATAATTAAACAACTGTACAATGATCATTATCCTCCGTGAAACACTGAGCATCCTCCGTCCTGTTGCCGTAAAGCAGTGTCAGTAAAAGTAAACAGTATAGTCTTCAGATCGAAGAAACACTAACAGCTACACCGGTGAATCCATTTGAACGGCCTCATCTCAAACTTCAAACAAACTTTAATTATCTGATTACACAACATTTGACTCTGTAGCAAAGCTGAACAAGCAACAGCTTTATGCTTACATACATGTGATGTGCTCCATTAAATGACTATTCTGAGACCTCTTAAGATGAAAAATATCACAATTAAAAAGGTTCCTCGTTTTGCTTCTGGCAATGGAGTCCTACCAGCGTGTTGTTCATTAACTGCTGCATGCAGACACGCCGCCTCAGAGCAGTCTGCTGAAATTACAGGAGCAATCACTGGCAGCAAAGTCCTTAACAGTCATAAATAAAAACCTGCTACGACAAGAGCAATTACATGCTCTTTTAATTTGAATTTTAATATAGCGTGATATAACTTTGTCAGTGTAAGGAATGTGCATGCGTATGTGTGATCGATGCAGAGGTGACGCAGAGTTTTCTTTCACAAATGAGTGTAAAACTAACTTTCAACAAAACCGTATGCTGATTTCTGGCCAGTTGGCTGTTGGTGGAGGATTATGTGAACATCCACTCATTGTGGTAATGTCAGAAGATCAGACACACACATTTCAGACAATACTTCATATTTGATCTCTTATGACAGACTGGAGCTGGAACAAAGTCGGGTTAAGATAATTCTGTACATCGACAACAGGATTACAATGTAACCACATCCAGACACCAATAAGCTTGTGTCGTTCTGCAGCTGTGGCCTGGATGTGTTTATATGGTTCAGTGGCTGCAGTATATGGGTGGATCAGTGTAGGCAGTTCCCACACCCTCTCAGGTGTCCTGTGCTCAGGCAGCCTGGCCTAAGCACACACACACACACACACACACACACACACACAGATAAAGGCTGCCTTTGTCTACAGCAGGGAACAGGTAACCATTTGTGCCTCCAATACCGTGTGTGCGTGTGCGTGCATGTGTGTGTGTTTGTACTTGTGTGCCCTCTTGTGTGTGTATACATGCACACATGTAAAGGTGTGTGTGTGTGTGCACACAGAGTATAGGAGCAGCCTATGTCACAAGAACAATGTGTGATTCTCCAGATAAACACACACTATTTAAAACAAAGTTACAACAATATTGTATACTATACTCACCGACCAATTTATTAGGCACACATGTTACCTGATTAAGGGCCAGGAGTGTGTGGCTGTCTGCTTGTGCTGCTTCAAGGATGTGGTGTGAATTTAGAAATGATCTTCTACATAACTCGGTTGATCTTGAAAAACAAGTAAATTAATACATTTTCTGGACAGTATTTTTCCATTAATGTCAGTTTTATCAATCGTAACTTTTTTCCTGACAAATCATGTTCAGTAAAAGGGAAACTTGAACATGAAAGTGTCTTCTTGTCTGTTGAGAAACAGCAAAAGCCCCTCAAAAACCTCCCTACAAAAGGGACCTTGCGTGATTATCAACTGCTGTTCAATATCAGGAATAAAGGTTTTTGTTTTGTAAACTACAAAACCATTTTACAAACAGTATTTGTTATTTGTCAGTGAAAATGACAAATATAACAAAGTGCCAGGTATATTAAACAGGTTTGCCTGCTGACTAAAATAATATAATAATCAAGGATGAGGGTTGCAAAAAAGTAAGGTTTGCTTTTGTTTTTTTGCGTTTGCCTGTTCATTTTCTTTTATCTTTTGTAAAAAACTTTATAAAGATCAACAGACCAAGAACTGACAGAAAATGGAGGGCTCTGATTTTGGCAATAATGGTTGCTAATTCAATGCAGTGGACTTGACTGAATGACTGAATGATTATCTGTGTCAAAGGTGAATGTGTGTGTGTGTGTGTAGCCTCTGTAAAGTTAGACACATGTCATGAAGCATTAACACACAGAGAAACAGCTCCAATACTAAATAATAAATACAGTAAAATAATAACAATGATAATAAAACTGCTTATGTTGGTCACTCTGGTGCAAACAACTGATCCCACAAGTGTTGAATGGTAGAGGTCAGGACTGCAGGCAGGTCATTCCATCCCATCCATCCTTTGAGATTGACTCCAGTGATGACAGGCCTTGTTTTTCCAGTGAGGGAGATGCTGCATAAGAGTCAACAGCAGAATAAGCTGTTTGGCATTGGCAGAGAAGATTTGGCAAGTTTTATCATGGGCGCAACACACATACTCAACTCTGCTACTCAGCCCACAAATGCATTTTCCTTACAAATGTGGCACCATTTAAAAAGGAAATAAACAGGTCTTTCCAACAGTACACGGTTTATTGCCAAGAAACACTGTGGCAACAAAGAAATAATCCAGCACACACAAATGTCCTTACTTTTGTGCTAAGCTTATATGTGTTTTCTGGTATAACCCAAAACCTGATCCGAATGAGGCAGAAACTAATTTATCAGGTTTAGGGCTGAGTATTGAATTGTGGTTAAGGTTAGGGATAAGGATTTGTTAAGGCTGTCCAAATGAATGGAAGTCAATGCAGTGTCCTAAGAAGAATGGCTGTGCAACTGGTGTGTGTGTGTGAGTGAGTGTGCACCAGTCATTTTACCTGGTGTTTAAGAGAGAAGTGGAGGATTACCTGCTCAGGAAGCAGGAGGGTAAGAAGAGACTGAGCTCATGGGCATATGTTTAAACAGCCTGTCAGGATGGCAGACTTTGTGACACTATTGATGCTCACTCTCTGTGTCTCTATATATATGTTCACTAGAGTCAGCTGACAGGAAGTGAACTAGTGAAGGATGAGTATAAATCTCAGGTGAAAGGCACTGAGAGTGCAGAGGATGTTCGCTCTTCCTCCGTCTGTTCATCTGTTGTGGTTTTCTGTCTGGAGGTGTGTGTGTGTGTGTGTGTGTGTGTGTGTGTGTGTGTGTGTGTGTGTGTGTGTGCATACATATTTGTGTGTGTGTGTGTATATATATGTGTGTGTGAGAGACAGACAGACACACAGACAGATGTTAAGTACAGGGGCTGAATGCTGTGAGTGAAGAGGTCTTTAATTAGAGCAGGAAGACACAGCTCAGGAGACACACTACACTAGACTTAAGAATGTGTGTGTGTGTGTGTGTGTGAGAGAGAGAGTGTGTATACTATCTCTTTAGGAGCTTTTCAGGAATAAATACTGTTCTTGCCAGGACCAGAAGTTCTTATAGAGACCAAACCCAAGATTTAAAATGTGGTTTGTCACTTGGTTTGGACTGTCCAAATGAAGGGATGTCAATGCAGTGTCCCAAGAAGAATAGCTTGTGCAAACCTGTGTGTGTGAGATAGTTTATTAAACTTACATAACTCTTGTTACTGTTCATTTATAAGTGAATATACTGTGTGACACTCTTGAGTGACACTCAATTGAATCTAAGGAATCTCTAGTGTGATGAAGCTGAGTTGTCAACATGGAGTTGTGTCCTGTCCACCATGTCTGATTGCAGGATCTATGGTTTGCTGTTGTACTGGTTTAGACTGAGGCACCATTTTCTTTCTTTACATTTTCCCTCTCGTTTGCCCCTTGTTTACTTTAGATGGTATTTTTTAAATACAAGATGAAACACATATTGTTGCTGTATCCAGGGTCTCTGTTCTACATCTTCCCCACAGTGTGTTTAAACTGACTCAGTGTGCAATGTAAATTGTAAGATGTACTTTTTAAATGCATTTTAAGTGCATCTATGATTTGTCTATTGTTTGTTAGTTGTTGTGCTGTCATGTGGGTTTTTGCTAAAAAACAAATTCTGCATGAAGATGAATAAAGTATCTATGTATCATTACTAATGTGATGTATATATATATATATATATATATTTACCAATATCAAAATGAAGCTTCGAAGTAATTTTCCTTTTCTTTTCTCCCTTTGCAGCTCCCATGTGTTCGTTCAGCCATGCTCCCTGGCTATGGCTTCTCACCTTTTCTTGATTTCCAACCCCACCTTCATGTTTTTCGCTGCCGTGGAGAGCGTTCGAGCATGTGGATCCCTGGCTCGGGAGAGTCACAGGCTCTGAGCGAGGCCCAGGACGCCGGGCCGCTCCTCCACCAGTGTCACCACAAGCATGTTGCCGTTTGTCAGCAGGAAACTTTGGCTTTTATTGAGCTACAACCATCGGTGACTCCAAAACTAAACGGCCTCAGCTCTCAGAGGCCGACAGTCATTTCTGACGCGCAATGTTTAACGCACTCTCTGCCACTGAATGGTTTTGGACACACACTAAATGAACTGAATGCCATGAAGAACGGTTGCCACAGGACAGACAATGAAACAACATTGAACTTGAACTCTCACGCACCTGAGGCTGAGCTCCAGTGCCAGGATGGGACTTCTTTAGAGGAAGTGACTGAAAAGCCACAAACTGGCACAACAGTATGTCGTCCTCCCTCCACAGCGCTTAGCCTCCCTCTGTCGTTCCCTCTGTCCTCTCTTTACTCAAACAGAGACTCATGGGAGTCTCTGTTACCATGTTCTCCATCCTCGCCTGAAGGTCCTGGGTGTCAGAGCCCAAACTCCTGCCAGCCGCAGAGGAGAACGTCACAAGGTTCACTGAAGGAAAAGTCAATCAGTGAGTGTGCATTTCTTTACATTATGTACAAATTGTAATAGTAATACGTTTATTTGTACAGCAAGGTTCAGAACCAGATAATGCAGAAAGGGCAAATCATTTTTATACAATTTCTACCACATATACAAGATACATCCTGATTGTCAGAGAAGAGTTTTCTATATGGGAATCCACTATGCAACAGCAGAAGAATAGTTTAAAATAAGAATTAAAAAAAAGAAAATCTATGAAATAAGAACAATAAAAACAAGAAAAGAAGAGCACAATAAAAAAGAATAAATAAAGCAGAAGTGTATATGTGTGTGACTGAAGCTAGGGTGTCAACACACATATATAAATATAAAAAGTAGCTAAAATATTAATAAATATATAAAGATCTCTTGAGCTAACAGAAATAATGACACTTCAAAAGGCTTTTCATGTTTCTTCATAATCTACTAAAGTTATTTCTTGTTTCCAGGAAGAAAGATGCGGGTTTATTCCCCAGACAGCCCGAGCGATGAATCCCTCTGCAGCCCGGTCCTGGATGCAGACTACATCTTCCCTGGACCATTTGCATCTTTCCTGGAAGAGGACCTCAGTGGATTAGGCATTTCAAGTCCCTCATCCACAGATGGTGCTGCAGATCTTCCAGACCTCAGTCAAGACGATATTTTTCATCTACCTACAGGACCACTGAGGATATTAGAGGACTCCATATTAGTGGGGAGGGAAGATTGTGGGAGTGTGGAGACATCCAGTGCCACAGGAGGGAGCTTTTTGTCGCGCAGCCGTCAGGTGGACCAAGAGCGGCGACGCTTCTCAGCCTCGGAGCTCATATCTAGACTGCAGTTGTCACAGAGGAAGAACTCGTTCACATTGAAGCTGGGGAAGTCTCTGTCGGCTCGAGTTGCCTCCAGAGACAGACAGAGCTCCCACAGCCTCAGCTCAAACCCCGACTGTGAGTAGACAACACATCCAACATCAGAACATTCTATTTATTCATTTAAAATGCAGTGTGTATATATATATATGTACATAAATAACTAAACTTAACTAAAAATGTACATGACTAAAACTGACAACACAAAACCATGATGGGATTCAAAATATTAAAATACATAATAAAGAACAAACAGTTGATGAAGTAAGAGACAGAAAATCATTTTCATACATTTTGATAAAATACAAAATAAAAAATGTGGGAAAAAGTGGGAAACATCTGAAGCTAGTTATTCGATTGCTCGTGTTCATGCTATTACAGTGAATTGTGTCCCCTTTTATACCTGAGACATTTAGCTTTATCACTTAACCTCACATCTGCAAGTCCCTTTTTATTAATATATTTTTTTTTTCCTTCAGATAAGCCAAACTCCAAGCACCGCAGCTCAGGAGGCTCCAGTGACAGCGCCCCCCACAGTCCTGTAGGACCTGCACCTTCTCTACCCAGCAGTGACAATGGGATGCCTTTGCATAGATGGAGCACAAAACTTGGGTATTTACAGACTTCATGTATGTGTTAGCACATGAGGTGTAAAAATGTTAGAAAGTGAAAGTATTTTCAAACTTTCCTCACAGAATGAGAAAGAAATCCATAGAAGAAGACTTGAGCTCACTTCCATCGGTCGCTAATTCCAATCGCTTGTCAAGGTTTTTGCCGAGTTGTAAGTTTCCCTTAAAACACAAATTGTCATCTGTTTATATTGCATGTATGTCAACTGTTTATTCATACATTTTCCTGTAGTGATTTTATTTATTTTATTTAAATTTGTTTTCTGCTGTAGCAATTCTGTACCAGGAATACAGTGATGTGGCCATCAACAGAGAGATCCAGAGGCAACAGGGGAAGGAGCCAGGCACGGAGGAGGAAGGTCTCAGGGACGAGGGGTCCGACGGGACCCCGTCTCCATCTAATCTGTCTCCGTCCAGCTCCTTCCGCTCCTCTCGAGGCTCTGCTTTTGCTCTGTGGCAGGACATACCCGACGTACGGACCAGCGGTCAGCTCGACAATTTCAGCAATGAGGAGAGGAAGTTACAGGAGGTTAGTAATTTCATATTGTACATCTGAAAATGTGGGTTTTGCACATTGAAACTACTTGGTTAATTTCTATGACTCAGCAACAGGCGGATAGAGCATTATCACATGACCATCAGTTAAAATTTCAACTGTGATATACTGGCTGTACCATTGTATTTTAATTGAACATATTTTGTTAATCTCTGATGACATCTTATTGTCATTTTATGGCTATTCTGTCTGTCTGACCTGATTTCTTCTGCTTCTTTATAGTAGGCCATAGTCACATGATTCTCAGCTGACATTTTTGCTCTCAGTAGAAAGACAAAGCTAAAACAGTGGAGGCAAATATACCACTGAGGGGCAGAGCCTGCCATGGTCTCATTTGTGCTCTCTCTCCCTCTCTTACTTCCCTTCACCAAACATTTAAGACGTTTATAATGAAACGGATAATAAAGAAGCTGTGTGTGTTTCTATGAGAATAATCACAGTGTTAAGGCTGGAATTGTCCTTTTTTCCACACCACTCCAGGCATGTTGCTGACCTGAGCACCTGCTCATTTTGTTGCCCATATCTAAAGCTACAGATGCTGTTTTCAAAAAACTAAAAAAAAGGTGATGATCCGTGTTGATATTTAGGTGATAAGTGTTCACTGAGCGTCACTGTCTGAAGATAACACCTCCATTTGGAGATTTGAGAGTTCAATGGAGGGCACTAAAGTACTGCTGGTGGTACAAGTACCATAGTTTGAGAACCTAGGACTAAACACATGCCTTACATAATGAGCCTTGAATGCATCATACGGCAATCTGACATCATCTTCACCCTCCACTTAGGCAAAGTTTGAGTTGGTGACTTCTGAGGCGTCGTACATTCGCAGCTTGACGATCGCGGTGGACCACTTCATGCTGTCGCAGGAGCTCGCCGAGTGCCTCGGAGCTCAAGATAAGCAGTGGCTTTTCTCCAAGCTGCCTGAAGTCAAAGATGTCAGTGAGAGGTGAAGTGAAATGCCTCTGACATCTGTCATGCCTCCAGGAACTTTGTTTCAACATGTCACAAATCAAGTCTCGTGCTCTGACTGTATTTTCTGCTTACTCATCGGCTGTAGGTTCCTGCAGGACCTGGAACACAGACTGGAGGAAGACATTCTGCGTTTTGACGTGTGTGACATTGTCCTGGATCACTGCCCAGCTCTGCGGAGGGTCTATTTACCTTATGTAACCAACCAGGCCTATCAAGAGCAGACATACCAGCGTTTGCTGTGAGTAAATGCCTCCAGTATATGGGAAATAACTCATATTTAAGTGTAATTATACAGTCATATTTACATGCACTAACCTCTTTTTTTTAGTTTAAAATTAGATTAATTTTGAAGATACATTTTTTCTGGTCAGTTGAGAAAATTGCAGTGTTTTATTGTGGCTCAGAAACTTTATTATGTGGTACACCTTGTTATGGATAAGATTGTGCAAAGTGATACCGTAGAATGAAACGTGATAGTATATCACTGTTGACGGTTTGACTTGTCCCACATTTTGAGATGGACATCACATTACTTTCTGAGTAACAACGAAGACGCTGTCCCTGAAAATGAACGGCAGGAGTGGTGCCCTGACTGAGCCATCAGCTTCAAGGTTCAACACATTGTGTGTTCAAAGTATCTGCATACCTTGGTTATTTTTGTCTGGTCACTCTCCTCTGACCTCTGGGCAAGGACAAGGCACGTTCTCCCAGAGAACTGCTGCAGATGAAGTGGTGTACCTAATAAAGTGACTGTTATAATATATATGGAGATACTGTCTCTGTGTGCACATTCATGCAGTGCATACAAATGTATTGTTTCATGCTGGATGTCCATAATTTCCTCTAAGGGTACTTAGTCATGCAGGTGTTGTTTCACACCTGCATGACTTAACTTGCCGAAGGTTCGTTTTGAATTACTGAAGATTTTTTATTTTTTTGTCAGGGAAAGCAGCATACTGGAATTCACGTTCGGTTTCTCGTGAAGTCAATAAAGTGCTCCTCTAAATATGCACCTCTTGTCATCTCAGGCACGACAACCCTCGTTTTCCCAGCATCCTGGCTCGTTTGGAGGAGGACCCCGTCTGCCAAAGACTTCCTCTGACCTCTTTTCTAATCCTCCCGTTTCAGAGGATCACTCGGCTTAAAATGCTAGTGGAGGTACATGATTAAATGTTCGCTGCAGAATTCATGTTCACACTTGAAACCTAATTATGTGAAACTGTAAATGGGATGATATTGGGACTGGCCAAGCAATTTGCCTCAGCAAGTTTCTTCCCCCAGCAGTGCATGAAAAGAGGTTTGTTTTTTCCTTGGCGTATCTTCAGAAACATCTTTATTTTTTGCAGAATATCTTAAAGAGGACAACACCGGGCTCTCGGGATGAGGACACTGCCACAAAAGCTTTCAATGAGCTCAAAAAGGTGGTGATTATCATGGCTAATAGCCAGTTGGATGAGCTCCAGTATTATCAGTGGTAATGACTGTGTTGACGTGTGTCTTCTTAGATCATCAAAGAATGTAACTCCAGTGTGCAGTCAATGAAGAGGATGGAGGAACTAATTCACCTCAATAAGAAAATTCATTTTGAGGGAAAGGTGATGGAAGTTTTTTTTTTTTTAACTTATTAGGGCCATTGTAGGTAGAAAACAGTGATCAACATGTCTAAGAAAAACATTTATGATACTTTAATGACATAAAAAATGTTAAGCAAAAAATACCAAACATGCTGACTGGTTAAAAACATAATCTTCCATATTAGAAAATCTTGAATGTGTGGTTTCCTCCGGTTTCCTCCCACAGTCCGAAAACATGCAAATTTAGGGATAAGGCAAACTGACGCAAACTGTGTCCCTGTGATGGACTGGCAACCTGTCCAGAGTGTACCCCTCCTTTTGCCCTATGTCAGCTGGGATTGGCACCAGCGCCAAGAGATTCACCTTATCATCACATATGACTGTCTTGGCCTAAGGCTCAAAACTCTCCCTGACAGTTTCTCTTCTTCTCATTCAGTCCAAAACATAAAAACACACACAAACCCAGATGTGAATACTGCAGAAAACTGTAGGAATCCAAACTAAGGCACTATATCTTACTGTACAGGCAAACAAACAGACCAATGGGTATCAACTCTAAGTCTTCTGACAAAAATAAATAGATGGTGTTATGCTGGATACTCATGATAATACAACTCTCATGATTCTAAAATCACAGTTATTGCCTTATCATTAAAATCCGTTGTGAAGCATGAGATCATGAAGTTGATCCAAAAATATGATTTTGGCTCTAAAATGTCACCTTTTTGTACTGTGTGTTCACTGCTCAGTAACTTATTTCCTCTCTTTGCAGATCTTTCCTCTGATCTCTCAGTCACGCTGGCTGGTGAAACACGGTGAACTCCTGGAAGTGGACACTCAGATGATGAGTATATCTGGATCGAAGCTGAAGTTACCCACCAAGCCAGTGTACCTCCACCTGTTCAACGACTGCCTGCTGCTGTCCAGGAGGAAGGAGTGAGTGATGTCCGCTTGATAAAAACAGAGTCACAACTGCGATGACATGTAGGGCCAGAAACGTTTTTAAGCAGAGACTCTAAATGGAGCATAAACTGACATGCTTGAGACTCATCTGAAAAATGTTGTTTTCTGATGTTATTAATCAAGACAATTGAGGTAGAAGCTTGTTTTCTCTATGGTTTTAAATGGAAAACACAGCGATATTGAAACCACGTGAAATTATATTACAAATGACATCGCAGTATCAGTTTTCCCCAAAAATGTTTAGCCCTTTTTTCTTTTGCAGTACCTGGAAGTTCATGGTGTTCGTTCACGCCAAGATTGGAGAGCTGAAAGTGAAGGATCTCAGTCAGAAGCTTCAGGGCATCTCAGGCTTCATCTTCCACCTGCAGCTGTGTGAAGGCCAGCAGCTCAAACACCAGATCCTGCTCAAATCACACACCGAGTGAGTAACAATGCAACCACAACTTTGCTTCTGTCAAAACAGCTGCAGCTTCAGCAGGTGTGGTGCTCTTACTGTCCCTGTTCATTCTGTTGCTTCCAAAGGAGTGGGAAACAGAGATGGATCACAGCAATGTTCCCATCGGATCCACTTGAAGACATCGAACAGGCCAATGAGAATGCCGGTCAGTGGAGAGGTGAAAGTTCACAATGAATCTGCGTTTATCGCTGTAGTTCTGTCATTCATGTTTTTGTTTTGTTTCCTCTTAGATATATCACAGGTTCAGTGTATCAGAAGCTACCAGGCCCAAGAGCACGATGAGTTAACACTGGAAAAGGCCGACATTCTTCATGCTAAGACCATGACGAGTGACGGTAAGAACTTAAGAACTTTCTATCTCCAGTCTGCACCTCAATTAACGTAACTAATGACTCAAAGAATCTCTGTGAATCTCACAGGAGACTGTCTCAACTTTAAACGAGTTATAGATAAAAAAGATGTAATGGTTCGTTTGATGTCTAACATGTGTATCACCAGGCTGGGTGGAAGGCATCAGATTGTCAGATGGGGAACGGGGCTGGTTCCCCAAAACCTACGTGGAGGAAATCACAAGTCGCAGTGCACGCCTTCGCAACCTACGCGAAAATATCCGCATCAAATGTGTCACACAGAAGTTGGAGGGAGAGGACTGACCGCTGTTTGTGCTGCAGCTCGTCGTGTGTCGAAGGTGCATTTGCTTCTGGATCAAAAGTTTCTGACTCTTCTTACTTGTTTTCTTTGTCAGGTTAGCAACGAAAGAACATGCAGAAAGACAAGCTTTTATACCTGAGTGTGACAACAGTTCACAGTAACCCAAACCACAAGAGGAAAAATTCAATAGACTCCACCCAAGACTTGGTATTAACGTCCAAACTGAGTAATCTGATCATATCTAAACAGCTCCAAGTACAAATCTGTCCTGAATACCGTGTGTCCTCAGATCCAATCACAAAAAGCACATTTGGACGTGGTTTGAAGGGGCATGTGTCCACATTCCTGAGCTGCACGACAGCAGTCCGTCTCTCAGAATGGATTAGACTCTCAGAATGGATTAGAGTCCGCCTCCTCAGATAACGTCCTCTGACAGTATCTTTTTTTGAATGGTTAAAAAATCTTATTTCTTGTTTGCCTAGGGTTTTGATCTACTCATCTCCTCTCTGAGGTCAGTGTTTATTCAATACAGCACGGGTGAAACCAGATCCACGACATGTTTAATGCCAATTTAAGGTGTGATTAGTTCTTTTGTGAAGTATCTCAGCAACCACGTTTACACTTGTGTCCAATCATGTGTGCCCTATTTTATTATCTCTTGTCCAAAACATCTGAACATAATTTACAATATTGTTCTGTTGAAGAAGAATGGTCGAGCGCATTATCTTCTCATGTTTAAAGATGTTAAAAATCAAGTGGGAAGTCGGCTCATTTTCCCCATAGACTTATGGAACCTTAAACACATCTAAAGGTGAATTGCACATTTATGTCTGCTGGGCAGTGCAGGACATTCAGTCATGCTTTAATACAACAGTAGAAAATCACCCGAGGCTGATTCTGCTGCTGCTGCTGAGCTGCATCACACACATCAGAGGCTTCCTGTTTCGCTACATTAATCATTTCACTGTACAATTTGGACAACACCTTCCCCGTATAAATAGTCTGTGGGAACAGTGTGGACTAATTACTGGCCAGACAAAAATCATCACATGTGGTTTAATGAATTGGAAAGCTGTTTTTTTACATTTTCATTACAATAGTTTTAATGTCAGTGAAGGATGTTTATGACTCTCCACACACTTTGGAGAAAGACCAAAGCCAGAGCATCAAATGCATTTTAATTCACAGTTGGAAATAATACCGACAAATATTGAAAGTTTTTTTTACACAATGTGCTTGTGAATGAGCGGTTCTTAAGAAACGCTTTGCCCTCACAGGGATTAAATTATATATAGACTGGATAGGGATATAAAAAAATGTCTTATAAATTCAATGGTTCTTACACATTCATTAACATGATTTCACTCATCAAGAGTAAAACCCACTCAAAATGATCAATAGTGCAGTGAAACTGTGCTAAATGTGTTGTTCATGAACCACTATAATCAACATTCAGTTGTTAACTCCACCAGTGGCACATGACATGTTTATAACCCTCATTTCTCCTCTTCGTCTTCTTCTATGTCAGAGTTAGTTGTAATTTAAGTGGTTGCTGTTGCAGCGTGTGTATTTATACTCCTCTAGCTGGTTGTTCTCTAAGGAGATTCTTGATGTAAATGTACTTTACTGTAGATGGCCTCATGTACAAAGAGTAGAAAATGGTTCATTTACTTTTTTTTAACAGTAATTTATATATAAAAAGATGTAACAAATGTTATGACATTCCGTAGCTATAAACCTTGCAGTCAGAGTGATTTCTAATACCACAGTGAATATAATACTGTAACACACTGGATGTTTTGACACTACTGTAAATGTTTAACCACTGAAATAAAAAAAACCCAGATGCTTTCATTAATGACGTGTTGAAATAATGACTTTTAACAAAGTATCCTGGACATTCTTAAACAGTTTATTCTGAAAAAGTAAACCGTTATGACAACGTCAAACATCTACAGCTCTAACATTTCTTCAGCTGCTCCTTATCCAGGCTGTGGACTTGTTCCCGTTTGTCCCCACGTGAAGGAGAATGATAAACGTCTTTTTGTCTCCTATGATGAGGAGACATCATCCACAGGTATCCACAGGTACAAAAAAAAACCTCAAGCACATTTTGGAACATTTTCACCATTGTATGAATATGTGAACATAGTGTGTGGCACAGTGAAATGTAAATGTATGTACATGCTATCTACACAGTTAGATTTGTATTTGTAATTACAGCGAAAACCCAAGCACAGTGTGAGTCAGCTGCGTCCGTTGATGTGACATTGGTCAGCACTTATCATCGGCTCCTGGGACTCTTTCCTGCTCCTGTGCAGCTTTGGCAGGATTGGAGGTGGAGCCGGACTCACAGTGACGTGACTGCTTCTGTCAGGCTGCAGGTCACAACATTTAAATCAAATTAAAGTGAAATCACACCTCAGCATCCATGGATGTACAGTATCTTCAAACACAAACATTACAAAGTATATTCTCCCTTTTTAGCACCATTCATCAAATTCTGTGTTTCTGCTGCTCCCAAGTGGTGAAAAACAATATGGTTTTAAATATGAGATATAATATTGTAGATTCTAACCTGCTGTAAATGAAACATCCAGTTCTGATAATCGTCTAAGCACAAACATGAGACCTGCAGTGGCTCCACCAGCTCACCTGTAAACAACACAGAGACGATATAAGACCACCACATTACTTGCTGTGGTTAGTTTTGCTACATTTTAAATCTCTATTCATCTGTCGCACAAAAACAAAGTATTGATGTCACACATAAGCGCAGTTTACTGTACCCATCAGCTCAAACTGCAGCCGTCCAGGCAAAGCTGAGCGCTCCACTGCTCTGATGCTGTGTCGGGGCAGCCGGCCCTGTTAGAGAGGACACATTACACACTGAAGCTGAATTTTTGTCATTTACTGACGTTTCAGAGGAAAATATGAACACAGACACTAAATGTGCAAACCTGTGTAATGACTAGGACACGTAGTTATGCCACAGTGAAGGAGATAGTGTGATGATGGAGTTTTTGTCTAGTTTTGAGTCATTTTACACTATACCTCATATGTCATATTCACTCGATTGTTGTCAACTGACAGCAGCAGCACATCTTGAGGGAAGAGAACCATCAGTCTTTCCTGGCAACCCTGGGAAAACAAGTCAACTGTAATCATAATAACAACAATACTAATAATAATAACAATAATAAACAAGGTAAGGCAGGGCAGGACAAATGAACACATATAGATTGATACACAGATGATTTAGTTAAGGTAAGGTAAAGTAAGGTAAGATAAGGTAAGGTAAGATAGGATAAATTAATACATACATATCGATACAAAGATGACTGAGTTAAGGTAAGGTAAAGTGAGGTAAGATAAGGTACCGTAAAGTAAAGTAAGGTAATGTAATTTGAGGTAAGGTAAGGTAGGATAAATGAACACATACAAATCAAGACACAGGTGATTGAGGTAATGTAAAGTAAGATAAGGTAAGGTACGGTAAAGTAAAGTAAGGTAATGTAATTTAAGGTAAGGTAAGGTAAGGTGGTTAAATGAACACATATAATGATGAATCATAAATCATAACAGACACTTTAATAAACCTTTGTCCTGAAGGAACATCTGAATGTCACCATGTAAAAAGTAAAAGAGACCCTAACAAATAGCTGAGAGTTGCCATAAACTATTATAAATGTCTACATTTTTATATATTTAATTAAACGTTAAATTGCATTTTCACGTCATTAAGTTTCCCTAAACAAATGAGAGTGCAGGTCAGTTTGAAAGCTGACGCCTTCATTTCTTCAGAAGTGTTTTTATAGCACACCACATAAATATCCACACTTCAACAATGGTTTTGAGATAAAATCTCATTTCGACAGAAAGGAACATGTGGGCGATGTGTTTCAGGTTTTCAGATTAAAAAGAGCTGACTTTTCAGTTACTTTTTAAATGATTAAATGTATGTTAGTTCATGTCAGCAGCTTTCATTCTCTCTGTGCTCTTCATCCACAT
Organism: Solea senegalensis; assembly: GCF_019176455.1. Classification (NCBI taxonomy): domain Eukaryota; kingdom Metazoa; phylum Chordata; class Actinopteri; order Pleuronectiformes; family Soleidae; genus Solea; species Solea senegalensis. The sequence goes on from NC_058031.1 coordinate 17,081,465, forward strand.
CTTTAAATAGAGTGGAACATCTGTTTAGTTTAATGCACTGCAAAATGTACCAAACAATACAACTGGTAGTGAAATGTGGAGAATCAAATCACATAATTCTTATTACAACATTATATTAGTTTATTACTACAGAGTGAGAGAGTATTGATTACCTGTCTGTGTGAGTCGATGACATTGACCACTGATATGTACTCAGGCTGACCCATGTGCTGCACAGGTGAGCCTTCCCACTGCCATATCGGAGCTTTCACTAAGTATTTCAGTAGCTCTTCTCTTTTCCAGCGCATATCGCATGGTAACTAAGGGAGAAATCATTTATGAACTCCAGCTTTTCTGAGGTGCATTTAAAACATGAACATTATTACCAGATAGGAGAGAGAGCAGTGAGAGGGACTCATGGGTTGTGCTGTTGCCTCGTGTCTCCTGTCTTCAATTTGCTGCACCCACGTGTGTAAAGCTGCAGCACTGTCACATATAAACACTTTGGAATCCACCATTGGTCCTGGATGAAAGAAAAGAACAACGTCATGTACAACACACTTTTCTAACATGATGCCATGTTATGGCTGATTTTCCGCGACCTCACTCACCGCTGATCTCAAACACGTGTGGTGATGACAGAGACATGTCAGGGTCCAGGGACACGGTTTGGACGTTGAGTCCAGAAAGAGGAAGGACGCCCTGCATGATGAGATGAGACACAGATAAAATAAAGAAAAATAGGACTCATTAGAATTATTGCTTGTCATTGTGCAGCAACTTCCTCCTGAACAACTGCTCTGTGTCTGTCACTTCCTGTCACATGTCCTGTCATGACCTTCATGTTTGTCTTGTACTTACAGGTCACCAAGATTTCAAGCTTTCTGAAACGACCACTCTAGGCTTCAGTATCTCACTACCTCACTCACCGTTCAGAGAACCAGGGTTAACTCCTTAACCTAAACCCCACCAATCTTTAAAAAGTAGGTCTGGAAAAAGGTTTGGAAACACTATTGATGTTTGTACCTGTAATATCTGCTGTCGCTCTGGAGGCTTTTTACCCATTGTGATAAATAAATGAATAGAATAGAATAGAATTTACCCCATAAATGAAGTCTTGTTGAGTGTGGTCGAGAGAGAGGATCAGCAGGTGAAAGGAGAACAACACGAGGAAGTGTTCGCTGGTTTCCTGCAGAAATAGAGTTTCATGGTGTAAAGTAGCGCATGATTTTAAACAATAACATTTTAAACACATTTTTCTTCCTGCGTAAAAGACAACATGACTCATTAATGTTAGAGTTGGACTTTGGTTCATTTGAGTGAATGATGAGTGGGTGGAGCCTGATGATGATTCCCAGCTGACTCCATGTTACCTGTGTGTATCTGTTGTAGAGAGACACCAGGGACGAGTGGATCACCTCTCCATACATGTGTGCAGGCTGACCCTCCCAGCTCCTGATTGGCTTCTGAGAGTAAATCCTCTTGTGCAGCTCGTCTCTGCTCTTGCCCCACAGCGTCATCTATAGACACAAAACTGTATCAGCGCATTCAGTTCAATTTAAATAACTTTATTTCTCCATAAAGGAACGTTAAAGATCAAAGGAGACAGCACGAGTGCATGTAATAATCCAATGACATCAATATAAGACATACATAATACCATTTAAATGATTATTCACTAGAAGGATGACTTTTAAATACAAACAAATGGCAACAAACAACAAAAAGCATACCAATTTACACACTGCTGTATAAAACGTATAAGCTAAGTCCTAAAAACTAATGTAGGATGTACCATGTGCAGGTCTGATGGATGTTAGCACAAATGTAACTGAGGGAACCAAACCGGGCTGAAGGTGACAGACTTGTATAATCATAGGAAGGTGAGTTGTTAAATTTTGACACTCAAAGCTTTCTAAGCTTTTGTTCTTACATATTACCACCTTATTACCACCTTCTATGTCCAGTCCACTGTAATGTAATGTGTGTTTTTCAGCTGCAGCTGTGGCTGTGGGTGTTTGAGCAGAAAGTCACACAATTAATAAAGGTTAGAGGTGAACTGTATTGGATTTAGCAACATCTATTAGTAAAGTTCACCTCAACCTTCCCCTCAAAGCAATACGATAGCCCCAATTTATTATTTAATTGTTTATTTTGTGGTCCAAAATTTTTTATCCATGTTCTGCCATTTAGTTGATTTGGTGAAATTGTTTCACCTAAATCTTTCACACTGGACCTAAAAGACGCTCCATACTCAAACATTTTAAATAGACAAATCTCCAGGTTTCTGCTCATGGCAGTGTCTCCTCCCTCCGTTGTTTCCTGTAAAATTTGAATCATACCAAACAGGGCATCTCTCAGTTTTGTCATGGAAATTCCCACACTGCGTGTTTTCACAGTGTGTCTGACCACGACACAAATATCTGCACTGAGTGGAAACTGTTGTTGTTCACCTCTCACCACACGTGTTGGGGGGTGTGTGTGTGTGTGTGTGAAAAAAACAGAATGTTGTGTGAAAGGTTGTTCTAGTCTAATCTAGTTTCTGACTAAAGTTTCTACCACTGTCACTGCCCTGCACATCACACACCACAGACACAGACATGGGGACCTCTTTCTCCAGGCGTCGCACTGAAGGCTGCCGCGGTGGAGGTTGAGGTGGATGTGGCAGTGGCGGCTGCTGCTCGTCACTGCTGCTCCTCACTGACAGCTGGAGCCTGGTTTCCCCCAGACTCCACACACTGAAACAACACACACACACACACACACATCAGAACATTTTCTCAGACACCAAAATAATCACTCAGAGACACAGACCCCTGCTAAACCCAAAACACTGTGTCACCTGCGTTTTATGTATTTAAGTTTTACAGAAAACTTTCTGGATCTGTACAGAGCTCTACCTGTTTATAAATATTAACATCTTACAACAACATGACAGAATTCATCATGAGCTCTTGAGATGTTGCTGAGACATAAACAAGTTAAAAGTAAAATTGATCCTTTTTAGTGACATCGTCAGTGAGTAGCTTGCTTACTTGGCCATCACAACAAAATTCAAATTGATTCATCAAAAACTGTAGACAGGAAGTTGCTAAAATAAGGACAGACAATATAACACAACGTTCTTGGTGGAGGTACTTCCTGAGGACAAAACACTGCCGCCACATGACATATAGTATGGCTTCAGTTTCTGTAATACAGTGTGAATTTAAAAGGAAAGGAAATCATTTGTATTGTCATTACAGAACCGAAATTTGGAAGTCAGAGCTGCTGTGACTTAGCGCGTAACCACTAGGGACCAACCTAACTGAATGTGTCTAACATGTTTTGATGGTGGTAGGAAACCAGAGGAAACCCATGCAGAGAACATGCAAACTCCACACAGACTGGGAATCAAACCCAGTACTTTCCTGCTGTGAGGCAGCAGTTACTTGCTAAGCACTAACAACCACACTGCCACCGTGCAAGGCTATGTTTTACTGGACGTGCTGCCCGTGATGTAGCAACCACAATGAGAGCAGATGCAGTTTGATGATGATTCTGATGTTTTTTTTTAAGTGACCTCAAACAGAATTACTCTTGGTTACAGTGCCCTAATCACCAGTTATTTACATAGTAAATACCTGGTAAATTGTTTCACATTATTGGGTGATAAATGTTTAAATACTCAAAAACTGCCACCAAATTACTAGGAAAATCCTACACTATTACCAATGAACTGAACTTATTACTGGTATAGAGCAGTAATAACAGTTTGAATCGGGTACTTTCTACTAAAAAACACAGTTAATTCCTGAAGAAGTATGAAATTGTTTTGGTAAAAGCAAACATAAACACTTACCTGGCAACAACAGTTGACTCTGGCAGTTTGAGTCACTGATGACTCATATGTAAATGTTTTTTATTCATCTAGTTTTGCCGTCCAGGATCGGACTTAATCACCCCACACAGATGTTTATATTGACGTGTCAGGGAGTGAAGAGCAAACAAATTATAGATATCTTGCTTAATGTTTCGGTAATAATAAAAATAATGAGCGTACTATTGTACTCGTTAAAACAAACAAACAAACAAACAAACAACATTGTGTTGCTTTAAAGTGCATGATGTGTTTGGCACTGTTGTCTAGACACACATGACTCAGGCTGACTCAGTGAGCGTCAAAGGAAATAAAAATAAAGCGATGGGACGATTTTAATTACTTGTCCTGACCCCCACCCGCAACCCCACAGCCCCAGCAGCAGCCAGACATAATCTGCTTACAGTAGTCACAGCAGAGACAGACACCTGCTGACCTTTTACCACCAGCAGCTCGTAGTCAGTATCTCCTGCAAACACACGCTTTGTCCCAGTTTTCCCAATTTCAAATGCTTCAGTGGACTTCCACATACACAAGAAAAGAGACCGTGTATGTCCCGCAGTGCAGTGCAGTGCAGTGCACACATTTTGGGAAATCAGGAGTTCTTGCAAAAATCAATATGTTAGTTTTTGATTCTAGGGCTATTATTGAACTGGATTTCTGGTTGAGTCATTTGTGAGGTGACTCTAAGCAAATTCTCCTTTGGACGGACATCTTCCTGTTTCACAGTGGAACACTTAACACACAGGCCTCACAATGAATCATGACTGGACTCATTTTACACTCTTCTTAAAGCAGCCTTAAGCCTTGTGAAATAAAAGTTGTGTTATTACTTGAATTAAATTAAATTAATTAAAAGAAAGTAAAACAAAAGCAAACAAAACAAAAGGTCTTTATCTTCTGGGAGATTTTAGCAGCAGTCGGAGGAAACCTGGGAGGGAAAAACACCTGTTATTATCTTTAATGTATACAGGATATTAAATGAGGAAAGTGGTAGCTGCCATTTATTGTTATTATTATTATCATTATTGCTATTATTATTTTATTTTATTATGTATTTATTGTTTGTTTCCCGTTTTCTGTTTATCTGTTTTTGCACACTAACAATAACTATATATTTTTGCATGTACTGTAAGTGTCAGAGCTACACTACACATCTGTACAAATGTACATCTCCGTGTGAGTGAGTGTGCGTCTTCAGTCGTATTCTTTTCAGTAGTAAAATATTAAACACACACATATGGACCTGCATGTACGTGCACTTGTGATTAGCTTCTGCTAATCCCCCAATCTGAGAACAAGCGGGGATTTATCCTGCACTGACTCTGTATTAAACCCCTTCATTGTCTTATAATAATCTGCTAATCACATCAGTGCAGCATCACAGAGTCCCCGAGTTCATGTTGACTAAATAGGAGCCCATTATTGCCTGTCTTCTTATTGTGCTGATGCTGTTGGGTGGAAATCACATGGATGTCGCCTGTTGTTCCGCAGGTGTTTTCATGATCGTGTGAGCGGTTTATCACTGAACCATTGAACCTGGGGCTGCTTTTCTCTCACAAAGCACATCCTGTGTCAGTGTGTGTGAACGAAACAAGCAGCCTCCCGGTGTCACTGACTGCTCTGCAGCTTTGTGAAAGGTTCCACAGACAGACAGGAGGCTGTTTTACATTTCCAGCTCCAAACTGTAACACAACACATGCCAGAGAACACCACAGTGGTTTAAAGCTCTGTTCATCTCAGGCTGTCACCGCTTCCTCCTCCATATCTCACACACACACACACACACGTCACAAACCACATTTTAACTAACAAAAAACATACTCTCTCTAAAGCTATGCTAATGAGCCCAGGAAAGAGTCACATTTATATTTATTTATAGTTTTCTTTCTTTTTTTCTATTGTAACACTTCATGACAATGTACAGTACATTTTCTGACAGCACTTTCTATTTGAACCGCTTTTCTTGAGCTTTGCACACATTTGTTGTATTTGTGTCTTACCCCAGGTTGTCTCCAGAGAGTTCCAGGAGCTCGATCTCATCAGGGCCCACCTCGTCCACTCCAGTATGCCTCTGGGTCACACTGCAGCATCCCATCTTGGACGAGGAGTCTGTCCCTCTCAGCCTTGCCTCAGCTTCTAGTCCACACACTGAGCACCATCTGCCCAGTCAGTCATCCCCACCGTGTGTCTGTGTGTGTGTGTGTGTAGGTGAGAGAGAGAGAGCGCAACACTAAAACCAAAGCGATAACTTAAAACCAAAGGCTGGTTGGTCCAAAAGAGGACAGTGTGCAGTGGATGAGAGGGAGAGGAGGGAGGAGGTGCTGTTAAGCTCTAGTTCCCCCTTCTTGTCAGCATGTAGTCTGTGTCTGTGTCTTCCATAGCGCCCCGAGATCGAAGGACGTTTCTGAAGAACTGAAGAAAAAAGTGACAAGAAGTTTTTGTCACGTTGCAGGGTAGAAGTCGTTCCTTCCTTCCTGTCAGTTGGCCGTCTACACAGAGCTGAGCAGCTTCCTCACTTTGGCAATTTACACTCAAACAGGGAACGCACTGATGATGACATACAAAGAAAGACAAGAGAAATCAGACTGTCCTAATGACAGGATCAAAATATCACACCTCTTCACGTTGACTGTGTCAGACTCTGGTGCTCTTTGTTGAGAAACATGGATGAAGCAAGCTTCCTGTTGGGAAAGATGGAAGGATGCCCGCCTGTGTTTATAGGCACAGAGCCTGGATGTGGACGGATAATTATGAGTTATGAAACACAGAGGTGAAGAGCTGCAGTCAGAACAACAAGACACAACAACGGCAGAGTGGAGCCTTGAGTTGATCTTCCTGGTTAGAATTAGATGGTGGGAGGTTTTGCAGTCATGTCTGAGTCTTTCTCTCTTTCCACATGGCAGGAGTTGTTCTGCATCTGTGTGGTGATGCAACTTCATGCAACATGTCCGATGGATACATTCTTTTGGATTTGACACTTGCTGTTGTTTTGAAAATGTAATTTCTTTGTTTAAAGATCTAGTCTACACTACACTACATTACACTACACTACGTTACACTACACTATACTACATTACACTACACTATATTACATTACACTACATTACACTACACTATGTTACACTACACTATACTACATTACACTACACTACATTACATTACATTACATTACACTACACTACACTATACTACATTACACTACACTACACTATACTATACTACATTACATTAAACTACACTACATTACACTACACTACACTTCACTACATTACACTACACTATACTACATTACACTACACTACACTACACTACACTATACTACATTACACTACACTACACTATACCTACATTACATTAAACTACACTACATTACACTACACTACACTACACTACACTACACTACACTACACTACATTACACTACACTACATTACATTACACTACTACACTACATTACACTACACTACACTACACTACATTACACTACACTACATTACATTACACTACACATACACTACGTTACACATTACATTACACTACACTACGTTACACTACATTACACTACACTATGTTACACTACATTACACCACACTACACTACACTACACTACACTACACTATCACATTTTGAAGTTTATTAGACAAAAATGAAAAACAACATCCTTGTTAGTTTGCAAAGGCCACTGTACTTCCTGGTGCACTTAGGAAAGGGAGGGAGGAGCATAGAGTGTTGTTTCCTTTAACAAAAACCCAATTTAAACTGAAGTTTATTATTTACAAACTTATTTGTCACTTCTTATCAACACTAAGGAGATAAATAGATTCCTTATTGTCATGTTAGACATGGATTGTGTTGGCATTTCTTTGAGAATAATGCAGTACCAGGTGTCTGACATGTCGATTTATTTTTAGACCACAGATGTTTGTGTACTTTCATCACAGTTCCACTTCTCTTTCATTCACTAAACTCTTTGTCTCCTCTCTGAAGTCCTGATCAGCAGGATCCTCACGCACAGGAAGTCCTGTCTGCAGAGAGCCACAGACAGAGATCCCCTTCCTCAGCTGTGAAGATGATGACAGTGCCATGATGACCCGTGTCTTTGGATGCTTCATGTCCCCTGCAGATTTCAAATGGTGATGCACAATACATTTGCTCAGCTGTAGTTGGACCCGCGGCCTGTGGCTCTTGCTCCTGACAGTCTGCTGGATGTTGATGGGTTTCTGCACTGGTGATGAGTTTAGAAAGAGCACTGAAGAGGAGGAGTTTGGATGGTGGCCAGTCTTTGAACTCATCTGTGCTTCATCACCACTCACTGACACGTTCAAACAGTCATCATCAAACACATCAATTACTGACTTGCACCTCCTGGCTTTAGTCTTTTTTAGTGTCTTGTTTGTGGTTTTACCAAGTAATTCACTGCTGGTTTTGTTCTTGTTGCAGGTCAGCACTGAATCGTAAGGAACATTTCCATTGTAGAGCAGAACAAAGTCCCTCTGATTGGCCAAAGGGAAGATTCTCTGCCTGAGACGACACTTGTTGAAGATCTCCAGAGTCAAATCTAGAAAAGAGGACAAAACAGTAAGAGCACTTGTGTGTTTAGTGTGACGTCACACATCAGCCAGTTTATTTTGTGGCTTTTGACATAAGAAAGGACCAAAAAGGAACTATAAATGTGTCATGCAAACATTTGTGTAGAGTGTGAAGAGACTCACATACACTCAAAACCATGAATATCTGCTACATTTGAGCTTCTGGCTTGTTTAATGTAATAAATAAAAACAATGAGGTCAGAGCTCACCAAGAGTCTCCACCACAGTTTGAGGTATCACCTGCTTCAGCACCTCACAGTTTGTATGCAGAGCTGGATTACAGTTCATTTCTAACAGCCACACCTATTTTGAACCACATGAAGACACCATTAATCCTTAATACACATGAACCATCCAGACATTATTTACTAACTTCTCACCTTGAAGTCCTCATCAACCATGAAGTCGCAGCCAATCAAGTCAAAGAAGCCCAGTCGGCAGTCTAACTTGGATTTGACTGCGAAGAAACACTGCGTCATAATTCGCTGCATTCGCTTCTGAAGTATGGAATTTAGAAAAAAAAGAAAGTTAGCTAATCCACTGCTTCAAAATGAAGACGAATAATCCATTTGATAATGTCTTTGTGTTGAGATAATGTAAACGCTGCATTCATTATTCTGTTGGCCACTTGGGGGCAGCAGAACAAACTGTAAACCAAAGGTATTGTCTGGACTTTCACTTAGCTGTGTTTAAGTCTCCATTGGCTGGTAAAGAGGTAAATATGAGACAAAAATGTATCCGTAAACAACAGTGGCTGAAAATGTGGATGAACTGGACGGCATCTTTTATGAGACCCTCTTTGTTCGGACCTTTTATGAGACTCTCTTTGTGGCATACACAGGTGATGCCACACACAAAAGCCAGTTCAATGTACACTAAAGCTCAGTGTATTATGTCCAAGTACAACAAGCCCTTAAGACTTTGAAAAGTTGTGCATTATCCTTTTTCATAAGTGTATCGAGGCAAAGAGTCACGATGTACATGTCATCATGGAATCTGTTTACATTTTTACCCACAGTGACTGAGTGAATGCTCATGTGGAGCACAGCAGAGGGGAACAGAGGAAACATTTTGTCTCACATCAGTCTTTCTGCACAAACAACTCTCAGTTTGACCTTGTGGCACAGCAGCAGCAGGTCTGTATTGTTATATTATTATATATGTTTGCTATACTATATGGAATATGGATATAAAACTAACACCAAACAAAAAAAGTGATATGTCATTTGAGTAAAAAGATGATGTATCCCAGACAAAGATGAGATCACCCAAATTTAACCACAATCACACAGCAACAGCCATCATTAAAATGCTAATTGGTCCCTGAGAGCTACAGCACACACACACACACACACACAACAGCAGCAGCAGCAGCAGCAGCAGAACTCACTGCAAAGACACCCAGCACCCAGTCCCTGGGCAGAGCCTTAGCAACCTGAAACCGCTCATTGACGTAGGTGTTGAAGTTCTCCATGGACCACACAGTGTCCTCCTTCAGCTCACTGTACAGAGGGTTCTTCTTCTGCATGTACTGGAGACGGACAGCAGGGGGACCAGAGACACACAGCAGTCAGAAAGACAGAGAGATGGTGTGTAGCTCTGCAAACAGTTGATTTATTAAACCTCACTGCATATATATGAAGTTACAAGATGTTTATTGTCATACGCACAGTAACAACAGTCAAATAAAATTCTTAATTTGGCAGTCTCCCTCTAAACAAACTAATTAAACATTTGCATTAACCCTTAGTGCTCACGCGACACAGCTCTGTGCTGCAGCTGCACCCATGGTAATAATACACAACTGATGGAACAAAACAGCCAAACTGCTCTGTGTTCTAAGGGTTAATAACCTTTATAAAACTTTTAATCTTAAAATGTAAAGTGAAAAAAGTAAGGAAAGCACCGTGAAGATGGAAGTGACAAAATATCTTTAGATAAAAACTTTTATTTGGTTTTATTCAGTATAATTATTTTTGCTGAATGACATGATTCTGAAACTTTGAAAGCAGTTTATTACGTCCCTCAATATAGTAGTTATCATATCATCTTATTTTTAATGCAATTTACACCTTATTTCTAGTGCAATTTCCAGCTTTGTAATAATAAAGGTAAACATATGGTGTATATATATATATATATATATATATATATATATATATATATATATATATATATGAATATATATAAGATACATTATTACAGTAACACCAAGTTATTTTCAGAGTCATAGCTTGGTAATTGAAATTCATGAAGATAGATATTACTATGGGATTACTATAGAAATACAATGGCATTACTATAATAAATAATTGCTATATTATTACAGACTGAATTGTAAAGTGTCACCCTTTAACTTCCAGATTTTCATAATAATAATATATTATAATAATACAATAATAACTGGATCTAAAATCTATGCAGGTCACATGGAATATCTTGGTCTACACGTTGAGCAGGTGTTTGTGTGCATGGATGTACCTGATTGGTCAGGTGGGCAGACAGATTGTCGGACTTAGGGTCGTAGAGGTCACAGGTCAGTCGCACATAACCATGGTGAAAGAAGACCATGAACGGTGCAGTGCAGGCGATCAGCATGTAAGAGCGGACATCAAACTTCTTCCCTTTCAGGAGAAGCGGGCTCTGAATGTAACTGAGGGCAAAAGGGGCTTTTTTTTTTACCTTCAAGACAACAGAAAGTAAAAACCAAATGTATTTGACAACATGTGCCACGAGTTCACTGTGATTTTGGAACTATTTTCCTCTTAGTGCATTGGCTCATGGAACAAAACGCTGCACATTCTTAAATCAGGTATACTCTTCTTCTCCGTTTACATTTTTTAAATTTGAAATTCACCCTCCAGTTGAACCTTTTTCATATAAATGTAGTTTATTCTACATTTTGGCATCTTTGGATTACAAACCTGAATTCTTATGGATTTAATGTATTTGAATGTCTTTGTCTATCTGTGTATTCACTCAATATCTTTGTAAATGATTTGAAAAATTACAGTTGATACCACATTTATCCTTTTATTATAATTTATGCTAAGGAGCAAATGTCATGGTTGCAGTTTTGGTCATTTGCACGTTTGTAACTAAAGCTTAAATGGTTGTGACATGATATTTATTTGTAAAGTGTTGTGTGTTCACTCACTGCTGGACAATGCGAGCCTGGCGTTGGCAGTGTTGCATCCTCCTGTTGGCCTGGTTTTCCTCCATGTTCTGCAGCTTCAGTCTGAACGCAGTTAAATCCTCCTGGCTTTTCAGCAGAAAGATCCCTCTGCCCTGGTTCAGACCCGTGGGTTTACAGATCCACATGTGACTTTCGTTGTATCTCACACCTGGTTACGGTCACACAGAGACACACCAGGTAAACATTTGTCTAAAATCAAGATTTGAAACACGCAGTCCTTGTGTATGAGATGTTTTTCTGTTGTGTTTATGTTTGTTCCTGTTATTTTAAATTGTGTTGTATGTTGATGGTAATATTATCTTTATTCTGTAAAGACTTTATTCTACCTCAGTATTTCACTTAAACGCTGCCCTTGATTTGATGACCTGTTGGAGACTAGAAATAAACAAACAAAGCATCGATCAACCTTTTAAGACCATGCACCATAATCAATGAAAGTACCCGACCACAGAATTGTTTTTATCCAAAGGTCCTGTGAGAAAGAGTTGGTGACATCTAATGGTGAGACAGAGGACTCCTCCACTCCAAAAAAGTTGTCTTTCTTCTTTGTTTGAGTTCGAGCTTCTGCTTGAAAACCCAAACACATACTTTAACGCCACTGTTGAAACATGGCAATGCTAAATGCGACCAGGTTACATATAAAGCACTTATTCTGAGACTACAGAAAAAAAACCAATAGATCATATACAAGCATACTTCTAGTATTATTCAATTTCTGCCAATAAGGTCTCACACACCTTTAACAACAGGTTAAAAGGATCACCAGTAGAAAATTGAGGCCAGTTTATTTTCTTTATTTTTCTTTTTAATAGTTTCTGTTTCTTATGACCTTTTTCCTTTCCCTCCTCTAAATCACCTGTCTGCCTTCCTCCTGTTTACTTAGTGATAACCATGTTTGTCATTTGCTGTGCACCACTTATTATAACGTCGTTTGTCTCAACTGCTTCAAACAATACAGAACTGTGTGAATTAGTTCATCTCCAGACTGACTGACTAACTGACTGAGTTAGAACGTTAAAAAGCATTTCATGTGTTTGAGTTGTGGGGAGTACTGCAGCAACTCTACACCCAGTTGCTGGTAAGCTTCTCTCCCTGTGATTGTGTCTCAGCCCTGCCCTCTGCTGACTCATTTCTATGGAAACAGCATGTTCCCCTGGTGATTTTATCAATGCCTTATGGGAGGTGAAGTGCATTATTTTCCAGCGTCCCAACTTCTTGATGAAACAATCACCAAGGCAACTGTTGTCTTAACACCGCTGAGCACAAACATTTTCTTCTTTTAATGTTGGATGCAAGACAGGTCATGTTTGACTGGAAGCCTGCAAACAAAACTCAGCCAGTGTTGTGTTGAATGGTGGTGCGTTATCGGCCCTTTACCAAAGAAAGCATCCCTCTCCTCCTTCACATCCATGCGGAAGGTGGTGGGAATGAAGTCCTCCATCTTCAGCCTCCTGTTACCAACAATGAGAAAGACCGATGTGGATATTCTTAGCTAGATGACACAAGACTATGAATTTATTTTCGAACAGATTGAAAGGCAGAGGCTGCATAGGAGGTCCAAAACAAAACAAAAACTCTACAGTACAATATGTTTTGACAGAAAAAGAATTTAAAGTGTGTTGAATTTCTTGTATATGGTCTAAAATATACGGTACCATTGCTACTAAGTATGATTAATTAGCTTTATCACAAACAAGACGACCACAAATTACATTTTCCAGGTTGCAAGTCAAAATATCTGTCTGTAATGATACATTTAGCTGAAAATTCTGATAAAAATCTATCAACAAAACTTAGTTTCAAATTCTGTTCACATTAAGATGCCAAAGAACACATTTTTGTATTTATCTAGTATAGGTTTTCCAACTGTTAAAGCGTGCATTGATTAGCTTCCATAGTTACTTTGTAATTAACAAGTGAATGGGTTTATATCATTGTGATTTAAAGCCGAGACCTCATTCAGTGATTTGATTATGCAGTTTGACTGTGTTTAATAAATAGTATCACCAGCTGATATGTGTTTTTTTTTCACAGAGCCAACGCTCTATGTTCACGGTACCAGATGGTTGCTAAGAGATTTTCAGATTGAGAAATAATAAACTGTTATATCTGTCTGCTTTTCATAAATACAGCCCGTCTAGATAAGAGATGAAAAGCAGACAAACACAGCAGAGACACAGCTGTCCTCTTCACCTCAGCCCTCGGCCATGGTTGACTTTGCTGCTGACTCGCTCGTACTCTCGCAGACTGCTGAGGAGGCCAATCTTGGAGGTGAGCACCTTGTTGTTAGGAATCTGGTACATCAACTGTTCACCTGGAAGTAGCACATGAGGATTTTTTTGTCTGTGAATGGGAGGCGATACACCTGTTTCTACCAAATGCAAAATGAAAGGAGATATCTAAAGAGGGACACGATACCATACCATACCATACCATACCATACCATATGGTACGGTATGGTATGGTATGGTACAAAACAACTTTATTGTCAGTTATTCTGATTCTGAATCATCTGTTTGAGGGGAGAAGTTGGAGTGAAACAGCCACCACATTTCTGAGCTACATCTACAGTGTGTAGTAAATGATTGTGTCTTGCTACCTTCTCTGAAGTTGCAGTAGTTGACTGGTGACTTAGTTTCACACCATTTGATTTTGAAATCCTCCCTGTGCTTGTTGTAAATCCTCCTCCACCCCTTGTTTTCAAGGTAACTGCTCACTCTGCAAGAAAGATCAATGAATTTAACATCAATTTACTGTCTCAAAATGTGCATCTTCTCTAGAAATTCCTCACATATTATGATCAAGTAATTATTTCATATTTTTCATATCTACATTTCAGCCCCATTGGCTCCACCAAAGAAATAGAAAAGTCCTGGACCCCGCGGCTCATCTATATGTCGCTCTCTGTCCTTGGTCAACACACCCCTGCGGAGATATTGCTTCACCACACACACACCTGTTAGATACAGAAATGATGCATCAGTGCAGTCCTTCATACATTCACATAGAACACATGTACAACAAATGTCAGAATATGGTTGTTCATACAATTATTATTAGTATTGTTGCTATATGCTGTGTTAAAGGATCACTGAATCATAAACAATCACAAGTCACACTCACCTGACCTTTGGACTCGGCTCTCTTGGTTGACATTCATGTAGGAAATCCTCTTTCTCTCTTGCAGAGTCTGGATCTCCTCTCTCTGGACCTTCTCCAGTCCACATTCTGGTATCACACCCTGCGTGACACTGTGGCCAAGTGGCAAAGACACCTCTTTTAGCACTTTGCTCTCTGAGGGCTGGTTGTCGTGGCAGGGAACCTCCACTTCCTCTTTCTCCACTCCTTCATCTTGTTTCTTCTCCAGCCTTGTGTCCTCTCCTTGGCCCTCACTGCAGGACTCAAATAACATGACCTCACATTAGCTGATAGCAGCTTATTGGCAATGGCACGAAATGTTCCTCCATGGTAGGAAAGTTGGACCTTTTCTGTGAGGAAGGTGGGTTGTATTTTGTCAGAATATGCTAAAGATTGGTGATGACAAGAAAAAAAGAAGAGAAACATATTTAGCCTTCATAATTAGTACTGTACATAACGTGTTTCATTAACAATGCCAGACTCATGATTCATCCTGAACCTTTATATCACTGCATAACTGTACCATCCATGTTTTGATTGTGTGGATCTAAACGTTTTATGGACATTAAGCTAAACTTTCTATCCAACACAATCTTCAAGAATTGTTTGTCTCTAATATTATTTTAATATTATATTATTAATATTAAAATTTAATATATACATATATTATAATAATTTGGTTTATGTTTGGTTTATAACACAAACGTATGATACAGTGTGTTATAATCCGCCTCAGCTACACTTAATGTTTTATGTTCTGCTTAACATGAATTGTGTCTCTGTTAGCATGTTGCTAACATGCTTTGCTCTACTTAACTACAGCTTCTCAGAGAAGACTCTACTCAATAAGACTAGAGACTCTAGTCTTATTGATTAACACATTCTTCTCATTATTTCTGCATCAAACTTGAAAAAAAAAAATTCCACTGAGGCTCATTCAAGATTAATTTGATATGATGTCATCTGACAAGGAAATTGGTATTTATTTAATGGTATTTATTCTTGTGCCACCAATCCAAACTTTGTGGTTTCCAGAGCTGTGGTCTGTTCCCATAGCAACGACATCAGAGTGAAATGTCACAATCTTACAATCTGACAAGCTACACTTCACTGCCCACCTTAATGGTCTCTTTGTAACTAAGCTCACAAGCACCATCATCTGAAACCTCCAGACTGTATGTACATACACGTGTAGTTCAAACATTTTAAAAGATGCCACGTGAAGCTCATGTAGCATCTGCAAATAGATGGTGGTGTTATAGTCAACAGTAAACAGGAGTTGAAATACGATGTCTTTGTAGCTACATTTGGAAGCAAACTGCTTTACCTGCAACGCCGGCATCACACACATGAACATCCAGATCAACTCATCCACTCTTTTCCACCATGTGTGCTCAACCTTGTAGTCCAACTGCACGGCCCAGACAAACGGCAAACCAACAGACCGAGGGCCTGTGAATGAAAACACTTCTGTCTGTCTGCAGTTCAGTCTGTCGCGCTGCAAACCTACTAGACCGGAGTAAACAGTCGCTGGTTACTCAGGTAATGGGACCCTTAGCAACAGTTGCCACTTGTAGACTGAATTTTACAACAACAGCAACAGCAACAGCTCAAGACAAACTAACGACTCAAGATAATGTTTCCCACACCCACCCCACCTCTAAATTTAGCTTCATTCAATATTAATTGCCCGTAAGCCTTTGTTGTGTGAACCCTATGGTAACATGAGCGCTGAATGTCACTCAAAATTGATTTGCCAGTTTTCCATGGTATTGTATCCTGACACAATAGGTACAATGAAGAAATAATATTTTAGAAAGAAACCTTAAAAAAAAATGTAATCTGACCCAATATGACAACCATACAAACACAATTATTTATTATGAAAACTGCAAAACACCCAAAGATGTGCAATAACTTTAAATTTAAAATTAAAGCCTGCAAATGTTTTTTTTACAAATGTTATTTTAACCTTTATTCGTTCGGCTGAATCTTTCCTTTACAGCAGACGTCCTCATTACTCATACTGTCTAGTGCCAAATCCAGTAGCAGCTATGCCGTTGAGCAACATAGTATTTGTGTGCTCGCATGGCAAATCCACTAATCACCCTCTGTCTCAGTGATTCCACTCAGGAGGAAACACCCAGGCACAGCCATGGTCGGCATTGGCAATTATGCATAATCTCCCTTCTTCCTCCCACCAGCCTGATAATTGACAGGGGTGGGAGGCTCTTAGACTGAGCAGCTATGCATCCATATAATTAGATATACAGTACAGTCTGCCAACCATACGCAACGAATGCATCTCAAAACCACGCCAACTGTACTTATATAGAGACCAAGCCAGTGCAACTCACAACAACTCAGATTGGTCTAGATGTTTGGCCCATCACAACGTTACCAAAATGAAATCTGGTACATTAGTCCGGGTGACTTTGGTTTAACTATTTTTCTGTGTGGCACAAATACAGAAAAAATATTGCGGCTATCACACCACTGCACCACAGCGTGTGTTATGACACATTTCACACATTTCACACAAGGAGGAAGCAGTAGTCACCAGACAATTTTGTTATTTTAGCCGACAGACAAGGCTGTAAAATGTCCCATTTACTGTCAGTGGCTGAGTGCAAAATGTCAGCAATGAGAGAGAGACAGACAGACAGACAGATAGACAGAGAGAGAGAGAGCTGCCGTGGCACCTCAGTTATTAGAGACAGGCTTCCCATATTTCTGTTTAACAGAGCTTTGTGTGGAGCCAGTGTCAACCACACCTTGATAAAACGCTGCCATCTGATAGACACACTATGCAAAGTGCTGCGTAGGTGGACAAAGAGAACAGGCTTGTTTTACAGCCCTGTCAACCTCATGGTTCACCATCTGCCAAGAGGCTGAGTCCGTGTGTCTGCATGCGTGTGTGTGTGTGTGTGTGTGTCTCTCTCTTTGTGTATGAGTGAAAACCTGTAAATGAGTAAATGATTCAATACTAAAACGTTAATAACCCTACATCAATCTAGATATTGTAGTATGGGCCAATAGTGTGTTATACTGTACCTTTCCCCTCCTTTGCTTTGTCAATGATAATGTTACAGTTCCCTCTAAAAAACAAAAACTAGTTTTTGTTTCTTTAAATAAGTTTGCTTGTTTTATTGGAGGAAAAATATAATTCATATAATCAATGATCTGGAAATGAAACACGTGTGTGTGTGTGTGTGTGTGTGTGTGTTGCGTGTGTCTCGGGGCAGTGACACAATAAGGTTTGTGTGCTTTTGGAGACACTCCCATTCCCATGTCGTCTCAACTGCCGTCCACACCAGGAAGTGCTCAGCAATTACAGGGTTGCAGCCTGCAGCAATGGTGTCCCTGCACAACCCATTATTTAGAGGGATTCTCCTTGTCAATGTGTTATAGCGGAAGAAATGGAGTTAAGTTACAATGTAAAGAAAGGGTCATATCAATAGGGTCTCTCTCTCTCTCTCCTGCTATTCATGATTTCCTTATAGAATTACACCAGTAAAGCAGAAGGGGCTGTTGAGATGGGGAGGTAACTTCATGTTCCCAGGGTCTTCATTCATTCAATCCCACTGCTGACAAATGCACGATAGATAAATTTCACCAGGAATAACTTCACCATGGGAAAATGAACTACACTAGGGTCTACATCCCTATTATAAATGCAAGCAACGTCTGTCTGTCTGACTGTTAACTGCATCACTGTCCAAGTGACTTGTTCAGAGTACCAGTGTGTGCGTGCTGACTTTGGCAGTGTTTGGATAAGAAATTAAAGCGACACAAAACAAAAAACACACAGTGCCCCACATATTTGTTATGATTATTAAAAGGTCATTGTTTCAATATCTGTGTTGTAGTTTTGATATGTTATACCATTTGACAAAGAAGTAAATGGAATGCTCTAAATGCAGACACATGGCCATGATACAGACAGAGGGCTAACTTCCTGGAAATTACGTCACTCAGGGAGATAGTTCCACCCTCATCACCTGAGCTATGGAAAGCCACAGACGAAAACCATTTCATTCTAATATGGAAAATGACGCACTGATATCACGGCAGCAAGGCAGAGCGTAAGAGTAGCACTGGGACAGATTCTCCAGGTCTGGCCTTAAAATACACCAACTGAAGAGAAGTGTGCTTGATGCAATAAGTACTGGGGCCAGTTCACTGATCACCACTTCACAAGTCAGTCAAGGGAAGCAGTTTTACTGACTCACAGTCTGTCTGCCGGAGGTGACCTGAGCTCCCTGCATTATAATACTAGTGATAAAAGACAAATCAGAATTTGACCCTTGCTGATTACCATACATTCTTACTCTTGTCCACTAACAGCTGCACAAACTCACAGGTGTGTGCTACAGTCCTACCAACCCAGAGTCTTCACCCTCTTTACTTGGCAGTCCTCATATCTAATAACAACACAAATGTCTGCTCAGGTCCAAATTACACCAGTAATACTAAAATAGAGTAGGGAAGAGTCATTCGTTCATTAATTAATTAATTAATTCATTAATTCATTCATTCATTCATTCATTCATTCATCTTCCATCACTTTATCCCCCACATGAGGACCACAGGGGCGCTGGTGCCAATCCCAGCTGACATAGGGCAAAAAGCTACACCCTGGACAGATCACCAGTCCATCACAGAGCCAGGCTGAAGTGTGTGCTATAAAAATAATAAAATATAAAATATAATACAAAATATAATACAAATTCAACATCATTTTCCCATGGTGTTGTTGATAAATAGCAATTAAGTGGGGAATATTTCAGTGCCATGGGGCAGAAAATCAATGCAGGTTGCATGTTTTATAAAATGCTAGCAACATTAGCAATATTATTAGAAACATTATCACGGACATAAAGCATGTGTTTTTGAATAGTACTGCACTAATTATAGCTAACTTTTCTTTTCAGGATCCAAAAAAGAATGCGTGAACTTTACTGCATTCAAGTCTACGAGCAGAGATGGCCTGCAGATCTGGAGTAGCAGACATTTTCAGGGTAATAAACCAAACTCCCACCACTGTTACTGACTGGCCTGCCAACTTCACACACATGTGCTGTGATGTCTTTCTTTGCCAGTTTATATCTGTCTATTTCTGTTTAAACACTGAACTGGCACGAGTTGGCTGATTATATTGCAACTAAACCCTAAGTTGTGAATTGTTGTGAATAAATGCCTTTTCACAAATATAGATATACAGATATAGATTGTAGTTAACTTTGAATTTTAGTTGAAGCAGGATATTACCACATTCAACCATATTTTCTGGTGATCTACGCTTATAAGTTGTATACTAACCTTTTGACGTTCAGGCTCTAGTAAATAGAATTGAATAAATTTAATTAAATATATTGTGTATAGGTGTGCAATTTGAGTGTCTGACTGACCTCTGATCATGGAGTTGATCCTGGGTCAGGATGGGGCAAATGTTCCCTAAACTACAGAATCTGACAATGCTCTACGTGAGGGTGTGTGTGTGTGTGTGCGTGCGAGTGCGTGTGTGTTTATCACCTTGACTGTACTCTACATCAGCACACCGGCAGATGTGTCACAGCCGTTTGATCTTTGTTGTGCTGCTGTTCCGCCCCAGTGTCAAACCTCAGCTCAGTGTGTGTAGCCTCCTCAGTCGTGCAGGAATCCCGTCTGACTGCACCAAGCATGCACAGACCAGTGCAGGAATCCTCAACAGGCTCAGTGCCACTCAGGAATGTGATTCAGTAGTGTTACATCACTAAGGGGGATGTAACTAATTACACTTAACTCCTGTTACTATTTGAAGTGGTTGTTTTATAATTTTACTCATATGTGTTTGAGGTTTTGAGTCTTTCTTTGTTTCAATGCGGAACCATGGTCATCACAACCTGAGACCCACAGAAGCTCCAAGATTCATTCTTGGTGACATACGGGATAGTATATACAAGGGAAAATATGTACTATAGCACTTTTTTTAATTAGAAAAGACTTATTCACTACAATATTAACAAAAAGGAAAAAATGCCATACAAATGCCTGCAAAGTAAACAAAGTTGTACATGTATAGTGGTTATATACATCAATACCTACTTAAATACGAAAGGGTTGAAAAGTTGTTCAAACTCAATGGGGCATTTTCATCACTGTTAGGGGTTAGGAGGGAAAATACACTTGTAATTAATCCAATTAATGACGGCTGATTCCCACTTAGCTTCCTCAGGTTCAGGGTTCTCTGCTTGTGTTCAAGTGTCCAGTGAGACAACACAGTGTGACAATAGCTGCCTCTGAAAGAGAAGGACGCTTTGTGCGACTGCTTGACTATCACAGCCAGTGTAAGCAAAACCAGGATCCTAAAGCTGAAAGTTATTCTTTTATATTTTATTATCATTGTTTGTATAAGCTCTTCATTCTCCCATGAATTAATGTTCCATTTTGTAATACTTGGAGCAGCTTGTTTTTTTTTTTACAATAGCCCACAATGGACCAACTGAAAAGATGTTTATCGTCTGAGATTTTGTTATGCTTACTGAAGGCTGCATAGGTTCTTGAATACATAGGTATATTTATCTGCAACATGCTACTTCATCAATAAAAGTTTTCAATTTTACACACTGTACCTTTAAATCAATAGCTTAAAGCAATAATAAAGAACGTTAAGCAATGGATGGCTTACTCATATTTAACATTCTAGTATTGCAATTCTTATAGTTTTCTTGATAGGTGAAAAAATAATTGGCATAGATTGCTGTATTTATTTCTACTGTGAAAAGAATTATTTATTTATTTTCAGGGATTACCAATTTACTTCATGTTAAAACATGGATGTTAACCATCCACAATGAGACATCAATGAGGTCTTGGGCCTATTTTGTTAAACAGCTAAATGGTTTATGTGTTTGTGTTCCAACTGATAAAATCAAAGCTGCGTTTGACCAGTCAACTGAACCATAAGCTAACAGCTCTAATTAAACACCATCGTCGTGCTGTCGGCTCTGTGTGTGTGTGAGCAGGTGAGAGAGAGGGCAAGACCGGGCCTTTAAAACAAAACCTTCCCATGAAATGCAACCATGTGAGCAAAAAGACCCAGCGTATGGATTTCAGTTGGCAAAAGCAGCACTGTACCTACTGTAAGTTGCCTGGTTCCTGGCAGTGAAAACACACCTTGTGCTTCTCGGTTTATCAACCAAGCCCACTGTGTGCTGCCATAGACTAGGACACAATGAGGCTAGCCGATGGGGGGACTCATGGGTAAATTGAGGCATTTAAAAAGAAGCTCTGTTCAGTGGTAACATGATCCACACCTGACTGGGGCTCGGCATTCCGGTCTGACCGAGGGAAGAGAGGAGCTGCTACAAAGGGCCGGTGCGCAGGGGGAAAAAAACTAAACTGAAACTGAAAAAAAAAACGGACAGAAGAGACTTTTCAAATTGAATCTCATTTTATTTCATCTTTCACTTTACAACATATCACACTTACACATGTACAGATTACACAGATGACACAAATAGAGCATCAAGTTCGAGTTTTACTTTATTTGGACGAATCCTAAAAAGCAGTCCTAGAAAGATCACATATTTTTTAGACATGGCTTTCTAATTGCTATTCCTACTAGATACTAATATACAGTGCAGAAATCATCAAGAACACCTGTTGTACATGAACCGGTCTCAACCTGGATTGTTGCTCAGTGAAGAAACTCTGACTCAAGTCACGTGGAAGAAACCTCTTTTAGACAACCACTCTTCCAGTGCGAGGATCATAGTTCCATAGTCATCATCATCATTCAACCCAATCTGCCACTACTATAAATATGACTGTGTGCTTCCCTGGACTGCCCTTTGTCAATATACTGCACCACAGCAAGAGAAGGGGAAGGAAGAGAGCAGAAGGTAATGCCATTCAATGGACGGCATTACCAGACAGTATTAGACACCAATAATTACATCTAACCATGTCTGGTAAGACGCCTATCAACAGGCTGGAAGGGTGACCTCTGAACTTCCACCTGTGCAAAAGAGGAAGACGAGAGCTGGAGGAAACAGAGTAGTGTAGCAGAAACAGGGTGAAACAAGCAGTTCCTCTTTTGTCACAATTACAGGTTCTGTCGATGCGACACTGGACATTCATTCAGTCATATATGCAAACTGACCACTCACACACGGCAAGAATTAAAACCAAGAGTGAACAGACTAAGGAAAGAAGCAAACTACGCTTGGCAAACTCCTTTGCTTCTAATCTCTCAGTATTATTGCGTTGATACACAAATATGTGACGCCAACACAAATGTTCCTATGGTTTGGATAATGGAGCTGGGTGGGCAAATAAAGGTGTGGCTCAATGTTTGCGGGGTAATTCTCATTCTGCCTCCTTACACAAATATTAGGTTTCTGCTCACCCAATGTCTATTATTTGTCTTTGTTTCTTTTGTCTGTTGAAAGGTTGTACGCATGAAATTGACATTTCTTTTCTCACACTGGGGAAAAGTTTGTTGTTATATATTCAACAGCGTACAAAATCAGTTTATGTTCGACATCTTTACACTCCAAAAAGTACCCGGACTTTTGTGATAACTCACCATGGAAACCACAGCTTTTTTTTTGTTTCCTTTTACACACAGGTGAGCTCATGTGTCAGTTTCAGGATGTGCCACGCAGGTAAAGCTGTTGGACCAATCAATGCCATACAACACAAAGACCAAAAGTGTTCAGGGGAGGGAACAAGGAAATAAGGCCCCACAGGACCGGTGGAACCATCAACTGACTGCTATTCTTTAACTTGGGTGCGGTGGGGTTGCCATGAAGTAAAAAAAGAGACAGATAGGGAAGTAAGTAAAGAAGAAATAAAACTTGTGAACGTTCATGTATATACATATAATGCCCTGTCTGTCTGTATCACTGAATTTCCCCTGTAGCTACCACTCTTACTATTTAGCTTTGACTGTAGCACTGAACGATCTAAGGAGAGTAATGTATAGGAAACATAGGAAACAAGTGAATGGAATTTACTAGAGAGAAAATTAGTTTTCAGCCTCGCGAACCTCGACGTCTATCCATGTGTGTAATGATTACACCTCGGTGACAGCGTCAAAGCAGTTTCACAGATTCTAGTATTCAGTCATTTACCGTGTGGAATTTGGACATCGTTTAATGGGCTACTACCCAAGAGTCACATCGGAGACCACAGAGTCACCCAGGAAACATCGTTACCAGACAGTGTTAGAACAACAATTGTACAATCCAGCACTGTCAGGTAAGATGGATCCTGAGAGCCATTTCTGTTCCAGCGCCCCAGCCTGCTGGAGCACACTGCTGCTGCTGCTGCTGCTGCTGCTGCTGCTAACATTGCAAAGGCGGTTTGTCTGGTTGTAGATGGCTATCATCATCATTACCAGGCAGTATTAGAGAGAGTGATGATATCCAATGCTGCCTCGTAAGATGGAGATAAACACCCAGGCACAAAACATCATGTAACTACACTCCTGAAGTGAACAGCACTTACTGATACTGGGCTGAGATAGCTTTGCTACATGTGTGTCGTTGCCGATTGTTTAGGTTAATGAATAAATCACTGAGGAAGATTTGGGTGACAACAGTACACTAAACCTAAATATCTTTGCCTAAGAGTAAAATGGGAACTCTTATTTAAATGTCAGAGAAGTGAGTATCTATCACAAACTTAAGCCCGAAGGAATTGTTCCACTTTACTCAACTTTATAAAACATGTAGTTTTCGCGGCTGCAAACTGAGACACATATCGAGTGTGTCTCAGTCCCTACTTGGAGACCACCTCGCTGTTGTACACTTGCTGAACCTTTGTTGTGGTTGGGGTTTTTTGCTTAAACTTGCTGTCACAGAAGACTGGGCCACAGTAGTTGTTAATGATTGCCCAAACCTGTTCCAACTAGTCTAAATCTATGGCACGGCAAGGCTGGGAGGGCTGCTTTTCACACGATACATAGTGTTTACTTCTTTCAAACGTCACACATCACACATGTGAACCCCAAAAAGCCACCAGGCTAAATTTGATTCAGCCTGAGGGAGCCGTTTCTGTTCCTTGTGCTTGTATACGAGCACATGCGTAATTGTTTTTCATGTTGCAACATATCGCTTTTGCTATAAATACGCAATGTTGTCAGGCCCATTTCGCCAGATGTTTCATGGAATGGAAGAAAAGGAAAAGCCAATTTTTTTCTTTTTCTTTTTTTCTTTCAGTTTTTCGTTGATGGACCTCTCTGGCTGTTGTCTTTGTGTTTGCTGAGTGATGAAAGGCTGAAGGAATGCTGCTCAGCTCGACCTGAGGCTACGCTGTGTGTGCAGAAGGTCACTGAAACAGCCCTCGTTTACTGAATAACGTGGATCATTCACAGGTACACCGCGTGAAATACTCACACCCCAAACTGACATTTTAATGTATATTATTAGTTTCCACCTCAAAATATATTTTATCCACTATCCATTCACTTGTCCTAAATAGTAATTTAATTAAATAGTGTACTGTATATTCATTCATCTTAACTATTTCATTTACGTTAATGGTTAAAAGTCTAACAGTTAATTGTGGAGAGTTCCCTTTTGCTTTTGACAAATATTTGATGAAGTGTACATTTTAGTTCCAAATTATTGTTATTATTATTGTTTTTTTTAAATATGAATTAATTTAACATCAATAAACATGACAAAGTTTTCTTACAACAGAACACTATGTGGAAAGGTGAAACTTCATTGTGTTCGGTTTGAAAGAACAGGTTTCCAGTCATTCAGCAAGCAATGCAAAAGTAGAGCACAAGAGCAAGGGGGAGGGAGAAGGAGAGAGAAAGAAAAGAGATTATAAGGGAGGGAAAATTTCAGGGAAGGAAGGTGGAGAAGGAAAATGGAGAATGCACCTGTAACCTTACCGTCATGAAAGGTACCCCAAGGAAAGAATGTAACAAAACCAAAGTAAATTGAGTATATTTGGAGGGAGGTGGCTGAAAAAGAAAGAGGAAAAAAAAAGATCTTGAGTTTCCAACCCGCTGCCTGAGAATGCTCCGTCTTCCTCCCGGTCAGTCAGGCCCCATGAAATGAGAAAGCCAAGCAGACCTGCTCTCCCAGACTATTTAGTTAATCATCAGCATTATAAACCAGTGCTGCAGGCCCTCTGAGGAAGAAAAGAGGGAGAAAGAAAGAGTGAAAAAAAGATTAGCCCAGAAAATTCTAGCTGGTGGAAACGAGCTGTGAAATCAACAGTACCTGATCAAAGTAGAGCATGTCCTGTGTCACCTCTCCAAATATCTACCTATGTCCAACAAACTTCCTTTGTCCAAATATCTCTTCTTCTGCTCTTCTTGTCAAGGCTATATACTTTAGAGTGGTTCCCATTCATTTACATGGTTCTCTGTGCAGCGGGAGTCTCAGCCTCTTACGGCCGCCCATGCTCTTTTGCCTGTTCGTAGTGAGGCGTGATCAGGTAACTGTGCCCTCTGTGCTGGAATGTGACTCCTGTGAAGTGAACAACCCGATAGGCAAACTGGCCTGGCCCTTAATCAATAGTTGCTGTCTTTGTACGAAAACAATGGCAGAGAAACCCAAAACCTTATTTAACTCCGGACGTGATCTCAACGCCACCTAACTGGGCCTTCAGACTACAGAGGAGCAGCCTGTGTGCTGTAATGTTCAGCCCCATGATACTGTGTATCATCATATCCCAGTGAAGCTCCTCCCTGTCCCTGTTATTTGAATATTTGAATTTAAAGAATAAAATATTCAACAGATTTGATTATCATAGGGAATTTAGATTTTTCCCTATACTGCTTTGAATTACTTAAAGTCAGCTACTTACTGCTCCCTCTTACTGGGATATAAAGTTTGTAAAACAATCAAAATAAAAAAAATAATAATAATAATTAACTTGATTAAAATAATTATATAATAATTAGTCACACTATGGATCATGTGATATCTGCATGCTGTCTGCCTGAAGGCACAATCCACCTGTTAAAGTTGCTTAAATGTGGATTCAATCCAAAAAGAGGAAACTAGAATTAAAACTGCAAAAAAAAAGTTAAAATCTTACTTCATCATCAAACAGGCTTCTTCAAACATTAGCATAGCATCAACGTTAACAAATAGCCCTAGCCCATAATGAAACGTCATTCACCCTATATCAGGGGAATCAAACTGCAGCTTTAACTTAACCTCTCACCCCCAGGTGGTGATAAGAGCAACTGTTCCCTCTCATATCAAACCTGTGACTCAAACAGGAACAAACAGCATTAAATCAGGCCACCATTTTGCCCGGCCTTCCTCTCTTTAAATCTCGTGTTCTGCCGAAATTCTTCCCGCCCCGTCGCCGTACACAGGTAGAGTGACTTGCACTCATGTGACTTGCAGCTATTCAGGTTTATGAAAGAAATGAACAAATGTCTTCCTTTCCACCAATCACAATCCTCCACCTCGCTCTGCAGCCGCCGCTGTACAGTAAGCTGTGAGGGCGACATTTTCCCTCCATTTTCCCCTTCATTTTCCCTTCTTTCTCCCAGACAGCAGCAGCCTGTTCTCATCTGCTGAAAACCATCCGAAGCCAAGAGAACATAACAATGTATATCATAATCTAGTCAAAACTAAGCTCTGATAAGTCCATCATTTCCGTCCGTCTCGACTTGCAGCAAAACCTCAGAGAGCAGACATTTTATGTTCGGCATAGATCCTCTTCATAAAAGATTTCCTTTCATTCGGAAAGTGCACTAATTGTGACTAATGTCCAATCAAATCTCTATTTTAAAACACCAAATCACTCAGTTACAGGTTGACGGTGATAATAGAAACTGATAAAAAAAGAAAAGATGAACCATTGATTTACAGTTCAACAGGTTGTATGAAAAAGTTAACAAATGAGTTCTGAACTCAGTTAATATTAACTCAACATTATTGTTCTTTAAAAGTATTCCTGTATCTCATTCTGATTATTAATTTGTAAAGTTTTCTCATACCTTCATTTGGTGGACGTCTCCTTATGCAGCACATTTAATGGCATAAAAGAAGGAGTCAGCCTCTGTCTTTATGTCCTTTGACAAGTCTGGCAGTTTGCCTTTACCTGCCCCAACTGGTCGATCCAGTTTAGGAATGAGCGTTGGCTTCTATTGTTTCCTCTTCTTTCTGGTTAAATGGAACTGGAATTCGATACACGTTATTTTCGCTTCCCATCGAAACTACCCGTACCCTCCTCGACCAGCACACAATCGCCAAAGGCTTCGTGCAACGACCTAACCTGCTTTGTCACGCATTTCCTGATCTTAGCCGATGAAAAGAATGTCCTTTAAGTTCTAACTATGCCATCACTGAGCAACAGGTTATGACGACAGCTCTTGCCTTAAAGATGGAGAATGGAGACAAAGAAGGGATCACATTTGTGAATTTACCCCGTCTTTCCCAGGTGCGGTCGCCGAGGCGTAAACCCAAGACAAGAGGCATCATTGTATAAGGGCTCTTGACGCCCTGTTGGCTCGTCTTCCTCTTTCCTGCTCCTGCTGAAGGACGGTCGACCTCTGGAGTGGTGGTAAGGAGGGGAAAAGCCGTCCCTTTCAGGTAGATGCAGCCGTAGACAAACCCCGGAACAAAACCAACCAGTTTGAAGCGCGTCACCTGTCTTCCTGCTGTTTGAGCAGAACTTGTTTTTTTCCAGCTGCTCCTGGCGGTGGAGTGAGACGTTTAAGCTCCTCAAGAAGACAGAGGCTGAATTTGTAAAGGGCTTGGTTTACATGTAGCCTGAGCCCCCCCTCCTCCGCCTCCTCCCCTTTTCCCCCACAGGTGTAATTTTCAGGTCGCAGCCAATGTCCTTAGCCTCTGGCGCTCACAGGTGTGTCCCCCTCGCCGCCTTTAGCCAATGGTGGTTGAGACCAAACCCAAACCCCCACTTCCCCACCCCACCCCCCTTCAACTCCCACCTCACCGGTTCACTCACCTCCGCCCTCCTCATCGGCCCCCAGGTACCTTGTTGTGTGTTTTTTATGATGTCAGCTCAGGCTTCTGTGGGAACAACCTCTTAGTTCCTATTACTACACAGACAACAGCTAAACCAGCATCGTCCTCAACTGTCGAACACACCCATCCTGTACAAGCACAGAAAATAAATCGTGAGGCCCTGCGCACGATGACATGAGGGCCTAGTTTTACAGAAACATGCATCTGTGAGGTATTATCAAATGTGTAAACCTTTACCTGCTTTTCAGCAGTGTAAGGTCTGCCATAACCTGAAATACCTGCCCTTTGCTCTCACGCCTTCCCTCTCTTTGTGTTCACACGCCTTTTTTTGTCTTTACAATAATCCGGCTGAGTTACAGCGGGAGCGACAGGTGGACAAAGTGCAGGTGAGTAAACTTTAGAAAGACACACCAACAGTATGAGGTCAGTTGTGTAGTATAGTGGGGGGTGGGGGAGCAGTAATGAGGGGGGCCGGTGGGGCTCCCGGCCCCCCGAGGCAAACTGGGGTCTTGTCCCAAAAGTGGACAGGGCTTGGCTGGATGCGGGGTAAGGCAGCCACTTTCGGTCTCGAGGTGTAATTGTCGGGATTAGTCTTTCAACAATGAGCACAATGCTCGAGCCGTGTCCTGTTTCAGCAGGGGCGTGGCACAGGTTACTACAGAACTACATTGGCAAAGATGGAAGACGGTGATTGTTTGAATTTGTAAGACATACAACAAACATTTCCTTTTTAAAATACTGAACCAAACAACAATAAATCACTCATAATCCAACTACTACAAATAGTTGAAACTTGTATTTCAGGACAAACAATATTTAAGCCAACTGCACGGTGGATAATAAGTAAATTTAGGCACAGAGGTTAGTTTTGTTTCCTCAACAGATCACGTTTTACCACACACACATTTCCCAAAAAGTAAGAAATTAAAATAAACAAAGAATCCACGCTGTCTTTGTACGTTAATGACATATACACACAGTACTGTGCTAAAGTCTTAGGCTGTTTTAGCAATGCTATAATGACCGCACAGAATCATTATTACTTTTGAACAACTCTGACTAGCACGACCCTAAATGAAACCCTAATTTATGTTACTGGTAAAACCTTTGTTTGTCGTTATATCACAAAATAACACAACACCAGCTCCGAGGAAGCGTACCTGCGTACCAGCTAGGCACACAAACATTCTCTCTTGCCTCTTTAAACTCAGGACCTCAGGAATTAGATATAGACGTTATTAGTGTTAAAAGTAACCTATGAGCTTGTTTGTTTTTCCCCATTTCAACCCTGAGTGAAGCTCAGTCTCTTCAAAAAGAGACAAGTTGTTGTAAATTGTTTTCCCCTGAAAGCTTTGCCTTGTTTAGGCTTTTCATTTGCATACCAAATGAGATTTGGATTGAAGCACGCAGGTCTGACCTGAACTTATTTGGATACTGATGGTTATCTCAGCAACAGGTCACGCAAATGCAGGATGTGGACATGTCCCCCTGCAGTACAGCGTCAGACCCAACAGACACATCACAAACACACAGAAGCAGATCTGCTTGCATAAACATGCGCAGGCTCCCATTAACAGCATGAATCTCCAGAAAAATAACTAAAACGGAATCATGGAGGAACAATTTCCTAATTTCGTAGTTTGTGTCTTCAAAACCATGCTGAACTGTGTTTCCAGTGCAGCATGAATGACATTAAGTCTAAAGTCAAAGGCTTTTCTTGTGCAAATGTTTTAAACTTACACCATGGGGCTCTTTGATATTATACTAAAGTAAATGAATATACTTGTGTGTATGATGCCAGTGTTTTAAAACACGATATTTAAAGCTGGAGCTATTTTTTTAATCTTCTCTCTGTGTTCATTTAAAGTCCAGAGGTTCTCGGGTTACAAGATAAATCCAAGGATTTAAGATGTTTCATGATTCAAGTAAAAAAAAGTTTTTCGACCCAAATGATTTTTTTTTATCTGCTTCATCTAATCTTTTGTTCTTTTCTGATGCAGGATGACCAGTGGCTACAAGCACACAGTATTTCAAAATGTCACGATAGAGGATAGTTCTTAACGAACGTACTCATCCTTTACTAGAGGAGAGGAGACAAACTGTGTGATGTTCATTCAGAAACACTGAATACTCACTTCAGAACAAAAATAATGAAATAGTTTCACAGATTCTCCATGATGTAACTACATTTTAACTGTGTTTTTATATATATATATACATATATATACATATACTTTAATTGTTTTGAACATTCCATTTTATAGTTTTGGTTTGAGTGATGGATGGTGGCACACACAGTTTTATATCTTTGCTGATTCATTGATTTACTCTGCGTACTGGATATACCTGCAGTACCAGCTGTCTCAGGGACAAACAGATGAGCAGGGGCAAACCTGTGACATGTACAGTCTTGCTCGGGGTAAAAACAGTTACCAATTCAACGGACTACTGAACATTTTAACAGGTTCATAAGCATTAGTCTTTACAGTAAGCTGACAGCAGAGGTGTGGGTCAGAGTTTAGATCTACAGTATGTCTGAACACATCAACTGAGCAAAGAAAAACAATGGCTCATGTTTTTTTAATTGTTCCTGTTGCTGTTACAGAAACCTTCACTTATCTGTGTTCAGTATCCAACGTTAGCGGTAAAGCTGGACATGTACAGCTATTCTATTCAGGCCTTTAATTGTTAGTCATGTATTGGCTTTTTATGGGTCTGTGTCAACTGATCACAGTTTACACAACTTGGAGGGAACACACAGCATTAGCTCATAAAACATATAAACAACAAATACTTCATCTTTTAACTTGGACCTACAATTATTATTATGATTATTAAGTGTTGAGAACTTGAGTTGTTTTAAATGTATTTCCGTACATTACTCGTATTTACAAACGCATGAATGTGCATGATGAAGGGCCCTTTGCTCAGCAGCCATTTTGTCAGGTCACAGGAAAAGCACAGGTGTAAATAATCAAATTAACGATGGCCAAGTTCCATTAAGCTTCCTCGGAATCGGGTGCATGCTGTTTCACTGTCACATCGCCATGACCTACATGGACTGAAAAAAGTCATTTTTGATGGGATTAGCATGTTTTCCTGTTAAAACGTGCCAAAATGGCTGCTGTACCAATTATGCAGCTAACCTTAAAACAGTAGTAGTAGTAGTGGTCGTGGTAGTAGTAGTAATAGTACTAGTACTAGTAGTAGTAGTGGGAGTAGTAGTTGTGGTAATATTAGTAGTAGTGGTAGTAGTAGTAATAGTAGTAATAGTAGTAGTAGTAGTAGTAGTAGTAGTGAAACACGATACAATATACAATAAATCCAGCAATATGCTGCTGTCAGTAGCGCAAAATGATGTTGAAACTATCTTGGTTTAATATGTGTTAATGTGTTTGCAGCCAGAAATGATAATAAAAAAAAAACAGCTCAAGGCCGCGAATGATCTGGTGTAATTCTGTCCAGCCCTGCTGCTGAGCTCGTATACATTATATCACTCATTTTATCATTCAATCTCTGCCTCTTTGGTTCTATACCTCTCTGGCCTCAGGACCATTTACATGTTCTCAGACATGCTTTGTTTCTTCCTCAACAAAGAAACACGACAACTGTGTGACCGCTGCACATCGTCAAACATGCACCGTGATTATTAAACTAGTAAATATATAATGTAGAGTCGCACAACTCAGATGAATCT
Source organism: Solea senegalensis (assembly GCF_019176455.1). Taxonomy (NCBI): domain Eukaryota; kingdom Metazoa; phylum Chordata; class Actinopteri; order Pleuronectiformes; family Soleidae; genus Solea; species Solea senegalensis. Next base: position 17,113,880 of record NC_058031.1, read on the forward strand.
GTCCGAATTTACTTTGCTTTTCTGTGTCCTGTTGTAAATTGAAACCTACTGTAAAGCAGACAGCCCATGAAACTGATCCTGAACTATACACTGTGAGTTATAACATATTCATCAGTGATGAATAATGAATTACAATCTTTCCATGGTCTCTAAAAAGTCACACTCTCTGTGTTAAGCCATAAATAGCAGATTATCTTGTAGGTTTGCCCCAAATTAGAGGCTTTATCTCTCAATGCGCAGCATCTGTCTCTTCAGACTTTTCTGTTGTTTTATCCACCTGTCTCCTCAGCCTGCCCTTCTGCTCAGGTGACTATGGGATAATTACAGAGATTTACATTGTCTTTGAGGAAATTGGAGGACTTAGCTCAGGTGTGATGTTTAAAGGCCCCTCATTACACTGATCAGCGCTCAACCACTGATTTTTACCAAGTCTCTCACCAATTAGCTCACAATCTCCCTCACTACTGGGGGGCAGCATAGGCCTCTCACCATCTTAGTGGATGGTAGTGAATATAAGGACAGTGATTCAGAATGTGATTCAGAAGGCATCCAGAAGGTGATTTTTAGGTGTTGGATTGTCTTTTTTTCTACATTACAATATTTACAATTCTATGTTGAACACTATGTCTTCACCTGATTGTGAGATGACTCAAGCCTCATTTCTTTTCACAAAGCCAGAGAATCATCAAGGGAGCAGCCGTGCTCTGACTTGCCGCCTGCCACCAGCAGTGGGTAATTGGTCCCATAGGATTTAGGGCAGGATTGGTGTGTGCGGATGGCGCAGTCGTATCCCATAATCTCCAATGGGGCACGTTGCCATAGAGAAACTGAGCGAGGCATACCAATTATTATTGCATCTTATTCCACAACACACCTGTTTGGCTCATCTGCTGGGCTGGAGCCAAACTGCTGCTGCTGCGATGAGTTTGACATCAGAGACCAGCAACAAGATCGATGCATTAATGTGCTGCAATATTCACACATTAATGTCCACTTCCCCATGATATATCAACGTATAATAACAACCTCAAGGGTTAGAAATACATTTACTTTTCACTTTTGTGAAATATGTTGCATTACCTGTGTTAAAGTGTTAAAGGGCCAGTCCAATATGTAAGAATTATTGACATCTAATGGCAAGAGGGCAGAGTTATGGCAGGGTAAGATGACAGCCTTCTTAAAGCAAAGCCCTTACAAAATACAGATAAATCACTACGAAAACTATTGTACACTGTATATCAGAGATGGGAGCAGTTCACACAAGTGCAAGTACACAAATTAATAACATGAATAAAATAAAAACTATATCCTAAATTGTAAACAATTACATTAAACCATGTTTCGATGGTGGTGGATGGAGTGCTTTCTTTGTTTCAAAAACAAATCGTATCATTAACTCCTCAATATTTGAGAAAATGTAAATATTCTGTAAAAGAAAAAGCAGTTTAACTCAAGTCAAAGTCGAATCTGAAGTCACGAGCGTAAAGTTGAGTCTTTTATCAACGTTAGCAATTATCAAGTCCTCAAATTTGCGACTTGAGTCAAGTCACGTGACTCGAGTCCCCCACCTCTGTTGTATAACTCTTATAATAGTTGAAATATAATTATGGACACTGGACCTTTAAAGTGTAGGGAAAGCGGTTGGTCATAGTTAAATGACGAAGGGGGAGTCAGCAGCTTGTCTTGAACAGGATCTGACTAGGATACTGGTGTTTAAAGCTAATCCTTATCTAACTCAAACATCAACACTCCCTCTCCACATCACAGACCTGATCGATGTTACTCTGCTTTGCACAGCCATTCAAAGACTGTTCTGTTGTCAACATTAATAAAAATGCACAATCACTGAAGGAAAATGACTCACTCAGGTGGAGTGGTTATTTTTGTTTCATTTTCAATATATGAAACTGTTTTATATAGTGGAAACATGTAAAAACAAGAACAACATAGTGGCTGTGTTCGTATTTCATCACAAGTGAAGAGTATGAGTCAAACAAAGCTTTCACTGGAAAGCAAAAGTGAACACAATGACATTTCTTTTTTCACTGATTACCTCAGAGAAAGAGAACTCAAGCTCAGGTTTACACAGAACAGGCAAGCTGGCTATATCAACTTTTTTAATGTACGGCCTCTGGGCTTTAATCAATGAAAAGAACACTTTGTCTGTAGGAAATGGAGTCATCCATCCATCCAAAGTATTGTAGATAACTGTATGTAGTGTGTCAGGCGTCAAAAACAACAGTACACACTCTTCAGACTGTGTCCAGTCCAGTGTGATGGTGGTTAAAACCGTTTGTAATGCATCTTTTTTTTATGTCGCACTGTGGTTTCAGGAAATGAGTTGTATTGGTTTTCTTCAGTGCAGTGCACAGTTAATGATTTGAAACTCAGTCATAAAGTTCAGTGGACTGATGTGTGATTGTATAATAAGGTGCAGAGACAAAGACACATTGTCGCTGTCACCTGCAAGTCATCGAAAAGCCTTTGTTGGTTGAGTTCACTGTCTCTGTGTGCACTCCTGTTTCCCCAAAGACTTTTACACAGCGACACACAGGCACGCACACACAGTCAGTGTCAGACACCTGCAGAGCTGCTGGTCGGGTCAAGTTTCAGTCATTCATGGTGGAGACGTTGGAGTTTGTTTAGGAAATGAGCGTAAATGCTGACCTCAAGGTCATCAGTCATTGTGACCAACTTTAAATAGCACATGGGTCTTTGCGTGCCTCACAGCCAAATTTGGCATTGTGAAGCTGTAAAGGGCTTGTGTGTGTGTGTCCATTGAGGGCATTATGAGGTGCTATGACTGTGTACCGTCTCTAAACACACCTGTCTGTTTTCTTCCATAACTCTTTCTATTTGTTCTTGTGTAATTAGCTCTATGTCTGATGTGTTTACTAAGACATTAGCATGTAGGGAATGACAATGATCTTCAGAGGGAGAGCTGTATGCTTTTGCTTGTGTGTCTGTTGAATCTATCTACGCATGAATAGGTATGAATGGCTCTCACAGAGGAAAAGTGCCCATTATGTGATGATGCCACCTGTGAAGCTGTAGGCCTACATACAGCCCATAATCATACAGATCAATAGCAGTCAAAATGCTTGAGAATAATGTTAGTAATAGATTTACCTCCAGTAAAGCATATACAGTATAGTGTTATTATAAGAAACATGAAGACAGGTTACTACTTTCACTCTTTCATTTTTTTTAATCAAAGTTTGAGAGTTAATAGTTTTTCTTTTACAAACTCAGAGATGAGTCACCACACTGTAACTGAGGTGTAGCTACATATAACTGACAGGAAGTCCACTTCTCACATGTTAAAGCCTACATACAGATGTAGTGGCTTCATATCGTCATATCATCATATCTGTAAACCTAATAAAGCTTTAGGCTGACCAATCATTTTCAGTAAACACACCCTAAACGTTACTGAGTTATCTTTTTTTTTATTAGATTGGTGTATATACACCTGATATATACACCAATCTAATAAAATGTAACTGTATCTGAGTAATGAGACAGTATTCACATTTTTTTTTTAATCTGTAACTAAGCTCAATACTGACTCATTGGCACCATGACATCGTACCTCTGTTATCAATAGGGGTGTGAATCACAGGGCACCTCACGATACGATACACAAAACATAATACCAATAATATCACAATGCAATGATTTTGTGCTCATCATATATACTGCAAGACGATTATATAGTGATATCTGTGTAACTGAAAAAAACAAAACGTCCATGAAAAGTTAAAAGTGCAGGATTTCTCTATGTATTCACAACATAGGGAAATCAGCATCTCTTTTCCTTTAGTGGTTGTGCATTTTTATTAATGTTGACAACAGAACAGTCTTTCAATGGCTGTGTAAAGCAGAGTAACATTGATCAGGTCTGTGATGTGGAGAGGGAGTGTTGATGCTGGAGTTGGATAAGGATTAGCTTTAAACACCAGTATCCTTGTCATTGGCGAGTGAAACTGTCAGAAATTGTTAACTTTAGAGCGCCGTAATTTGTTAATTAAAATATTGCATCAATTATCGTATTGCATGACGAAGGACGGCAATATATCACCAAATCAATAGTTTCACCCACCCCTAGACATCAAGTCAGTTGTTTCTTCAGGGGATCAGTGGTTCCCAACCTGGGGATTCAAACTCCCACACTGTCTTAAGTGATAAAAAATCTGACATGATTCTCAGGATAAAGAAGAAGCAGGTAGAAATATACTAATTTTACATGGATTAAATTAGATTTTAGTGTTTCTTACCAAAGTATTGATCTATATAAGATTATGAATAAATAATTGGTTTACAGTGTGTACAAGTTTGCAACATTCATTGGTGTAGTTACATGTTACCTGTATGTTTCCCCTCACCTCACCCCTCCCTTCCAGGTGTGTTGGAGAAACACAAAGGTTTAGTTTATGGTAAATACATATAAAAAAAAATGGCAACTGTCTTGGCTCCTGATATATTGTACACTTTTATTTTATTCATTTACTTTCAATTTCTGCCAAATGAAAATAGCTTCACCTACATTTTACACATTAGACCTTAACAATGGACACAACAAGTGGAAATATACAGTTCCTTTGGAGACAATGGGTCCAATTACACAGAGCTTCATCTTAAGGAGATTTAAGTAAATCACACAAACTGTTGTCAGCTTATTTGGGAGTAAGATAAATTTGATCACTTTTATGAATAATATATATATAAATGTATGAGCTATATTATACATGCAATACATCTTTATCTATTCTGCAGTGTTTCATCATTTCAAGTGATTACATTCACAGCAGGTAGTGCTTGGGACAAATTCCTCAATGGGAACATTTTCAAAAACTAAAACAAAAAATTCATTGGCTTCTGTGATGAGGAAAAAGTGTGTTGTAAATATGAGATAACACTTCCTGTTATAACTTTGTAATGCAGCACCTTCCAGTGCAGGTGTGTTGCTGCTGTTTGATATGAGCCATGCAGAGAACACTGTGTGTGTGTGTGTTGAGTAATGACTGATCTCTCCCACAGAGTGTATCATGGGGTCTGGCTGCAGGATAACAGCAGGGCCTGCTAATGATGCAAGACATGTTTATGATGTGTAGGTTCTCTGGGGAGGATGGGTTCAGGTGAACACAGAGTCAGGAAGTGGCTCAGTGGGACCAGTTACCAAGAAACCCTCAACCACCCGACGCCTTCACCTGCACCTGAACTGCAAACTCTTCCTCTGTGTGTCAGGTAAAGCCTGTGCCAAAAGTATAATCAGACATTTCATTCAAGTGGCTCAAGAAAATTCAATGAAGTCAATGAAATTAAATCAGGTAAAACATGTAAGTGCATCTTTTTAAAAATCAGTATTAAAACAGAATATACTGCATAATCAGTGTGTAATTACCATGTGACCATGTTTCCAACAGAACTCCCACCTGCCCTTCCTGCATCATTTGCTTAACTGAAAACAATCGCCATGTTAGGACAGATTTTCCAGTCACTTTCCACCCGTAAACATCACCCTCTCTCTGCTGTCATTGTAAAACAATGCAGCGATGCATTATTCAACCTAACTGCACTTGATATTAAATACGAAAGACACACTTTCTACCTAAATACCTTAATGCTAAAATATTAGCACTTTATTGCGTTAGGGGTTAATGGTTTGAGGGATCATTATGGGCTGCTCTGTGGGTTGATAACAAGGCATTGCTCTGTGTTTATGTGAGGGTGGTGAGCCTCTGAACTCCTCGTTACCAGAATCTCAAGCAGCAGCGTTCAAGGAAGAACAGAAAAAAATAAATAAAAGTCGGATACTTTTCCATGATCCAAAATCAGCCAGATCAGATGTTTATAAAAACTTTTGTTTGACTCCATAACAGTTTTTGCAACCAGAAATTCACAACTTCCCCTGCACCAACGCAGGATGATACCAGCTGTCAATCACGCTGGTAAATGGTCCGTATTTATAAAGCCCCCAGCTTTGACACTCAAAGCTGCTCTACACTACAGTATTGCCATTCACCCATTCACACACACTTTCATACAGCACATCTATGTGCAGCACATTTTCACTCATCACTCATCTTTCATACTCATTCAGGGGTACAGTGAGGTCTTCTGGTGTTCTTCAATCGTGCATGAAAATCCCCAGTAGATTAGCAGGTTCTTAAAAACTCAGAGTAGCCTGTCAGCAACAATAATCATGACACTTTCAAAGTCACTCAAATCACTTTCCTTCCCCATTCTGATGCTCAGTTTAAATTTCAGGAAGTCATACTAAATGAGTTGCTGCATCACAAACAGATGATACAGTTTACCTAATAAAGTGGCTGATAAGTGTTTATCTGTACAAAAAAAAAGCCTTCTTCTAACATTTTTTTGTTTTTATTTTATGTTTCTGCAGTACGTCAATGTATAAATCAGGGGGGAAAAAGGTTTCCTATCATCGACTGTTGGCGTTTAATCACAGCTGAAATACACAAGAAGGTTGCAATTAAATGAGATTTATAGCTCAGGGAGATTTACTGCTCTTTATAATGCTGATAGCTATTGCCAAAATATACATTTGACCTCAGCACAGAGGTGAACCTGCCCACTCACAGGAGAAAAAATATTTAACAGGGAGGATCTGAAAACTCGGGGGAGGCAGAGATTCTTACAGATTGTGTTTATTGATTTATGAAAGCTTATTATGGCCAGAGGAGGGAAACACTGATTGACTGTAACAAGCTGAAAATAAAGTGTTCTTGAAAGTGTGCGTACCTTTGTCCCTCGTGCTGACAATGCTCCAGTTCACTAACTGTAAATTATGAAAAAGGAGGAAATTGATTTTCTGCTGCGCCGATTAGGGTTTTTTTGTGCATTTATGTCACCATATGTCTTATAAACAGCAGGAGCCCAAAGTGTAGCAATAATTTACAGCTACACAGCTGTTAAATAACACATGTTGTATTAGTTACAGTGCATAATGAGTCAGTCTTCACCACACTGTCACACATTTCAAGGGGATTAAACAGAGGAATGAAAGTTCACCCGCTTCCTTAACAATGAGAGTAAACTCAACTTTGTTTCAAGTTGTTAACTTATGAAAATATGTTGTAGAAATCTTGCCAAGTAAGAATAGTTTTATTCATTTCAAGTCAAGTTTACAATCTGCTGGCTAATCCCAGATCAGGAAGTGAATCTGAATCAACATTAGATTCTTATATGATCGTAAAAATATTATTAAATGTCAGAAATATAACATACAATTTCACACTTTACATCCCCCACCCAGCCTGGTGGAAAAACTAGTCTACATGCTTTTACCATGTTGGGTTTATATGTTGAAGCTAAAACACACACACACACACACCATCATCCCACTGTGGAAAAATTCTACACCAGCTTTGATCCTAAATGGCTCTGAATCTGTCCTGAACTCATTCAGGTCAGTGTGCAAAGTAAATGATCGACACGTTTAATTCCTGGTGTATGAATGAGGCAGAAACGAGTGTCGAAGTCCACAGGCCTAAACATTAGCTGCAGCACAGAGCTGTCGCTGTGAAGAGCTACACATTAACGCACGCTCCAGCAGCTCAACGGCAGCTTTCTTCAAGCTCAGCCAGGATTTTACAACCCTCCAAACACACCCTTTAGATTTGGGTGCCGATCTGTCAACATCGTAGTTTCCCGACACTGGGCTCATCTAGTCCTCCTGGACCAATCAGAGATAAGCGGCTAGGTGTGAGTCCCATGAGAGCCTATAGGAGTGCAGGAGCCAGCTGTTGAAGTGTACAGGTGGAGTGTATGCACTGACCTGGTGTGATGCAGATGTTTTACAGTCTGTAAACTGTACACAGCAGTGTGTTGATAGTGGCTAATCCCAGATTGTTCAGGAAGTGGCTCTGAATCAACATAAGCTGTGAGTTTTCTGAGCAGACTGCGCTCAGTAAGTCTCACTCTGCAGTTGCATCCCAGTGACAAGTGTTCTTTTCTTTCTTTTCCTCTCAGAGACAAACATGAAAGAATTCTGCCAACAGAACCTCAGTCTGCACATTTCCCCTCCGGTCCCCTTTTGCGCCTTTCAGGTTGGAGGATACAGATACTCAGTAGATGTGGGAACACCTTCAGCTTTAACCCCAGATGACCTACCTCTTGACGAATGTGACCTGTGCCCTCGAATGTGACCTGTGCCCTTTGCAGATCACCCAGTCTCTCCGGCAAAGGGAGAGGATCCTCAAACACAACGCCTTAAGTCCTATCACCAGCTGAACGCCTGAGTGTGAGAAACTGTTCTCTGCAGCTCATCCTGGGGCTGTGAGGCAGACTCTATTTAACCGTGAACAGGGAAAAACCAAAGGCAAAGATGCTGGCAGCTGTGATGTGTGTTGAGAGGAATGCACCGGTGTTATCACTCACTGAGTTATGCAAGAACAGTTTGGTGGAAACCTTTGCCTGGTACAGCGTTGGGCCTTTTGCACGGCTGAAATGCACACACTATCACACAGGGAAAAAAAAAAGAGAGAAAGAGAGAGATCCTGCCCTGAGGATTTTCTAATTACCCTCAGTGACTGGGAGGCAGTCAGTCTGCCCGGGTTATCACACACACACACACCAAGACTCCCAGCTCTTCCTCTGAAGATCCTATTTTTAGCTTTCATCTAGCTTTTTGTTTTCCTCAGAGTGCATGAGGTGTATGGGAGGCACAGGGAAGAGAAGACCTCCTTAAGTGTACCCTTGTACCCACAGCCAACATAAATGCTTTTATTACTGCGAGCTGCTTCTCCTTCACTGAGGAAATCATCAATACATGTCTTATTCAAGCTGTAGTTTGTAACTTTTCAATATAAACAAAAGTCTTTCACATTGTCAAACCCACGCTGCTACACACGCAGAGAGACACACAAACTGCTGCTGAAAATAAACCTGGACATTCGGGAGAACTTCACCAACGTATTGTAACGTGTTTTAAAAAGCAGTAACACAAAAATAAGTGGCTATGCTTACAATATTGACTGTTTCTAAAAATATCATAACTTGTGTGTCTCACTCCAGCAGGGCCGGATTAACAGGTTGGGAGGCCCCAGGGCAAAAGTGTGCTGTTGAGCCCGGTGGGCTGAATCCTTATCCAGATTATGTCTGTCTGTCTGTCTGTCTGTCTGTCTGCCTTAATCTTTGTGGTAATATGAATAAATATGCATTTGAGGCACTTTTCTCATTTTATGGCGTCAAAGCACTTTACATTACAGTTTTGCCTCTCACCCATTCACACTCACACATGCGTACAGCACAGCTGCCAGAATTTGGATGAGTCTTCATCAGCATCAAACCCCATGAACCCACAGCATTAAATCACGTTTTTACTTATTCACTCTTTAAATGAGCATCAAAAGGGAATGAAAAGAATTTCATAATAAATAGCATTTTGTTTTTATATCATGAGCAGCAGCATTCTCTCTCTCTGTTGAGTGAAAGTTTTATTCACAACAATGAAAAGCCTGCAGGTGAAAAACTGATGTCAGTCTGTTTGTCTGAAACATCACCTCAACATAGTCACTTATCATTTCTGCTGCTCTTAATCAAAGCAATCAGAAAAGATCTAGTTTGATGACGTCTGCAGTGTTCCACTAGTGACAAAAACACCCCAAAAATGGAAAAACAAAAGACAACTATACTTAGTACTTATTACTATCCAACAACTAACTAGTAGGATATTTCCTTCCTCACTCTGATGTTTTGTAAGAGGTTTGTCCTGGTAGTAATAGCAGACATGGTAAAGTGGATGACGTCATTAAAAGGTGACCAAAATTAAATGATCCATTACTTTGAAAATAAATCTGTATTTGTACGGATTTGTACGGAAAGACTGTTGGAATGATTTCACCAAAATTGTAAGTCCACTACTCTTTAACATACACTTTAGTCTTGTTGTTTTTGGATATTTCAATGCAGAAATGTTTACATATTATATCTTTAAGCCCCTCATGACTCCAGGTCCTATATAACACAATAAATGTTCATGTCTTCACCCTTGGTTCAACATCAGTAGCGACAGTAAGAAGAGTTCTGGTCACAGCTGCACTTTGTTCTCAGTGAAGGCCTCTCACCCTCTCACCCTCTCCCTCTCGTGTCCACTGGCAGGACGCAGTGCGGCATCAAGCCGCTGCCTCGGGCCAGTGAGGTGAGGCAGAGTGGTATCAGATGAACACATGAAAGAGGGAGGTTGCTGGATTTAAGGCTTTTTGTCTTTGCTCGTTCAAAGGAGACAGCTGTCGACTGCGCAGGGCCCGACTCTATTCATGTGGGGTGGGGGGGCTGCAGACAGCGACCACGCCAACAAACACACACACTTCAAAGACAGGCGTGTGTGTGTGTGTGTGTGTGTACAAATGTGTTATTACAATCATAGAACATATTCACAAAGTGATCAGAAGCATGGATGTGTTCACATAACCTAAAGCTTTATTCAGTGAGAAGGTGTGTCAATAGTGCAGTCCCTGCGTGTGCTGAAGACACACGCAGGAACTGAGGAACTGCACTGCAGAGACAGGTTCTCCGGCTTATTTCCGGTTTTCCGACAGGCCCCCGCACTTTAAAGGAACAGTTCAACATTAAGGGAAATACCCTTGTTTATTCTCTTGTCTTGTGTAAGAGCTTCTTTTTTTTATCACTTCCATCTCTCTGTGCTGAGCAAAATTAACCCTTAGAACACAGAATACTTGGCATTGTTTCCCATTACTATGTTACTACGTATATACAGAGCTTATAAGAAGATATTATGTGCAATAAAGTGTCTTGTATCTTTTTTTCAGTATAACCTGTAGACAATCTGATTACATTTGTTTCCATTTTCACCAACTATACAAACATACCTGAGCAAAAAAGTATTCAAACCTTTTAAAATCGGATTAAAGCATGAAGTGTGACCTATAAACACACACACACCCAGCAGGATGTCCATATAAATGTATTATTCCCACGGTAATTTACCACAGGTGCACCTGAGGGCCAAGTGAGCGCTAAGGGTTAAAGACTAGAAGCAGCTCAGGTCACAGTTGGAACCGCAGCATTAGAACTTTACTCATCCAGCACCTGATGATGATCCCATCAACAGAGTAATCCTCATTTTAAGACAAGTCAAGTCACACTGCAGCAACATTGCATCACTGTTGTCAAGGAGATGTGATTAACGTCATTTTTGTACAAACTTTCCTGAAAGGCATTTGCAGTGTTGCCAGGAAAAACGATGGAAGTAAAACCAACTAACTGTCTTAAGCTCTCGGTTTATTCCAACGTCTTGCACATGACTCAACAAGAGTTAACCCTGTCATGTTTTCATATTATTTACATAATGTATAAGCACCTTTTGTCAACCTCGGTTATTTTTTAAATGTGCTCTAGAAAAAAAATAAATTCCCTATGGGGACAAAAATATCTTTGATTTGACTGATTGATCTGTAAAGACCGGATTTAGTGTATCCAGCCTTTTAGTGCTGCATGAGCACAGTGCACACAGTTCAAACTGATCCTATTGTCTAGTGCCATGATTCTCTGGTAATAATGGTGTTACTTTGAGAGCTGAATATTTCCCCGGGTGTTACTGAATGTATTCTCATGGCTTGCATTATGATGTTAACTGTGTATCATCAACAGTGACAGAAAACATATAAACTAAGTTTACTATTGTAATACTACACTAATTACATTATATTTATTTACTAATGTTGCAGAATAATGAGACTTTCATTGGCCATAAAGGCTCAGCAGGTGAACAGGCACTGAGAGGCAAACGCCTTTTTGCTCTGCAGTCTGCTCAACGTCATCCCTGCAGCACATTTTCAGTTGATATTTGCATCAGAGCCAAATCAGTCAGCGTCTGTGAGTAGAAAGACATGTTCTGTACATATACAACATTCAGACCTGTAACTGAGGCTGAGTTGAAATCATGTTATTATTTATTTATTTAATTCTTTTCCACATCACGTTACTGGCGGTTCAGAATGAACGGCCCACAGATTTCCACAGTCAATACACTCACCAGTTTTACTGTTGTTTCAAATCAGTGTAGTAAAACTGCTGAAGCCACACATTCACACAATTCTTCAAGGAAAGAGTCACAGAATGCTTGAAAGTAATACATTCAATTTACCTGCCTCACTGTTGTTGAGTAGTTGTGTAGTGAGTAGTGTTGTGTGTACTTTTAAAATCTATTATTTTACTTTCACTTAAACGTGTTTTTCTTGAACTATTGTACTATTGTGCTTTATTTTAGTGAAAAACAGTTTACCTATTTTGATTGTAGTAATACTTCTACTAAGAGCACCTAACTACTTTTTATTTCAGCTATAGTAGATTTAGACTGGTAATTCTACCTGTACTTTAACTACATTTAATTCAAGTCAAAGTACTTTTATTTAAGTTGAATATTTAGTCCTCGTTCCACCTCTGGAGTATGAAACAGCTCAGTATCAGTGTAAGTTTCCAAACTGAATTCTTCAGTAATGGTTTGCACATCAACAAAACCTTCACTTGTATTTTCCTATGCAAATAACTTTGCATTTACTGAGCGGATGCAGAAACGGCTGCAGGAGACAAGGCTGTTCTGTCGCACTCTTGTCTCTTCCTGATGTCTTTTGTTCAAACCAAACCAAGATGCAAAACTGGCTTCCACAGCAGACATGACTAAGACAACACCTCTGTCAGCTGAAGTGTGTCAAAGAAAACTGAGACGAGGGATCAGCAAAAGAATTTGATCCCTTGAGTTTTCCACCTCTCTCTGTCGCTTATCTTTGTCTTCCTTTTCTTGTGTTTTAGATTGTGTATTTGCTTAATGGTAGCTCTTATTTTCTTCCCCTCTTTACCCTGACTTTCTTTATTCTGTCTCTGTGTCTGTGAATGAATACATTTTAAATGTACACTTGCTCGAGTAAAGTTTGCTATGTTTGCGTGTGGAGGCTCTTTTTGCAACAAGTCGCCCCCTAGTGGATATTCATTAAACTCAAATTTAATGAGGAACGAGGCCCATTATTATACATATATATATATATGTCTGCGTTCTCAAACCACTCAACAGATTGTATATTAAACCCCCAGCGTAGAATTTTGTGTAATCTCCAAAGAAAAGGCAGCTCATGTCATCTGGGTGTAATCACCGTTAATTAACCTGTTTCCCGTCCAGTTTACCCATCTGCTGCGGCGAGTCTCTCTACATATGGGCTGTATTCTCCTATAGGAAATGTAATGAGCACCTTCTTAACAAATCTGCTGTAACAGAGGCCTCTGGGCCGAGGCAACAGCAGGTAAACTACAATGAGGGCAGGATGGAGGGGGCTCACGAGTTGTGGCATGGGCAGGCTATTGAAGTGTTAAGCAGGAACACAAAGGCGGGGTCGGTCTGCAGGGAGTTAAAAGGAGGCTATACGTCAAAAACATGTCTGCTCAGGTGATCCACTGCCACGCACAAGCGTTTAAAGTGGAATTAAGTTGTTTTAGCAACCTTCAATCTTATGGTCTCTATTTTCCTAGTTGACCTCATTTCATTAAATGTTTAGTTAGTCTTCATTAACTGGGACACAGTCAACACATGCTGCTTCGTCTCTATACTGTTTATACATTTTTCTAGATTTGTTCTTGTTTTTTAACATATAAATGTGAGTATAGTCCATCTACCTGCCCAGGGATGACAGATTTGGCTATAATCCGGCATATTAACATATTTACGAGTATGTAACCTGATAGTATGAATTATTGTTTTTCATTACCCCATAATAAGCCCCATATATTTATATCAAGAGCAGGGTCAGCTCTACAGACGACTTTACAGTAGCCCACAAAGGACAAACTAAACATCTTTTGAGTTTTGATGCAAACTGAAGGCGATGTAGTTTCTCCAACACACTTGGAAGGGAACGGTGAGGTGAGGGAAATGTACCTGCAACATGCAACTTTAACAATTAATGTTCATGCAAAATGTTACATACTGTACCTTTAACCTTAACCTTTAAAAAGATAATAATGATGTATAAATATGTCGCCACATTTCCACACACATACATATACATTGTGTGCTGGTGTTTTTTGAGTGGACAGCAAAGTAAGAATTTCATTGTACAGGGAAACGTGTTTCTTTACTGTGCATATGACAATAAACACTTTGAATCTTGAATCTTGAATACTTAAACATGTTCCTAAATAAACAGGGAAAAAGGGAAAAATTACAACAAACAATTACAGCATAATTATTATTATTTAATGAGTTTGAAAGTCTTTAATGATTTATAAAGCACTTAGTTTAGTTTATAGGTAATCATATGATCATTTATCATTTACATATGTTGTCGGTTCAATTTTCCCACATTTCTCCTAATATTTGTATTTGTTGAGGTCATTTCCTAAATTTTTGTCTCCATTTATGTCAATTTTATCCAATTTGACTTGAATTATTTGTACTTAATAGTTTGAGGTTTAATTATTGCTGCTGTTTTTATATTATATTAATGATTACTTTTTTCAAGGAGTAATATACAGTTTAATAAGTGACTTATTACACTTCCTGAGTAAATTGTGCAGCACTGGTTGTGATCTGTATTTTATGAAAACACAAAAGAACTTAAGAGCAAAACATCTGGGACCAAAATTAGCCACTGCTCATGTGAGAGCCGAGCCAAGTGGCTGATATTGCATCAGTGGGGATCCCATCATAGCAACCAGGCATCTGCCGACAGCCCGGGAGGCAGAGAGACAGAAAAACAAGATGCTTCTTCTGCATCTCACCTGTGAATGTGAACAGGCTCCACATTTTAAGTACAACACATACGCTCCTGTATGGCTCATGTTTACTGTACATGTGGCTTGCTTTTTAATGGAGGGAGATTAATTATTAACCAACAATGACAAAGATCCGACTGCGACTGCCAATAGTCAGGACATTAATATTGCTCACCTTTAAAAGGACACGAGCGCAGTTCTGAATCATTTGGGTTGTTTGAGGTGAAAAATACGATTAACCTTTGTCTTTTATCTGCAGCCGCTGTGCTATGATTATAGTTGTGACAGTACTAACAGTGTGTGGTGGTCACGTGCACAGTTAAATTGACTCTTCTTGTTAAAAATAAAATATAGTGGCTATTACAGTATATTTCAAATGTGGATCAAACTCAATCCTTCATTTTCTTTCATTAAAGTTGGCGTAAAATCAATCAGATTCAGAAGAACTTTAATGTCTCTCATGACAGATTATTATCTTTGACATCCATGGCTCAACACACAGTGTACAGTGCAATCTCATCGTAGCACACAGTATAAAAACAAGGCGAGGCTCAATGTAAAAGGTCCATGTCATCGAATTTCATCTCCAGTCTGTAAATCTGGGATTAAATATGGAGAATGAGAGGGCCAGAAGACACCATCAGACACACGTGTTTGTTTATGTTCATGGTTTTTAAAATATTCTACGTTCACAGTCGAAGAAAATATTGATACTGATGTTACAAAAAATACACACAGTGCCTTTAAAAGGTGTCATGATGGTACAAGGATGGAGCAAAATAAAAATATTGTACTAAAGAAATCTGGTTGGGCTCTCAGGACACCTGATCTTGTAAATTCTATGGGAATAATATATATATTAACTAACATCATACAGACAGAGTGTCAGAGAAATGAAGAGAGCGGAGAATAGACGGTGTCACTACTTCCCTCCTTTGTTCATCTCTTATCTTTGTCCTTTTGTCTTATTTTATTGACTGGCTGAAATTATCTGATCTGGCAGGTCTGACATTTTATTAAACGATGCTCTGAAACGAAAGACTTTCTTTTTCTTGTAACCAGCATCTGCTCTTTTGAACGTGTCAGAGAAGTAAGATGATCTGTGTGGAAACATCGGCCGCTGCATACGTGAAACAATGAAGAAGCGACACCATCTCCCTCCACCCAAACAACACGGTTTCCTGACACACACCACATCAGCAAATCCTCTGCAACTGCTCCACTCATACTCCACTGTTTTGTCCGTACGTGGAATCAAAAAAGCAACCGATGCGGCGAAACTTGTTGATGGAACAACAGATGTGTAGTGACAGTGTAAACAGAGCCACCTCATCTTGAAGTGCTGGTTTTAAGTCAAATCTACCAAAACACTTGATGTGATCACTGCATTCACTTCAGATGACAAAGAGGAGCAAAGGATGCTGGGAGCATTTGGTCAGTATATGATGATCCTGACGGAAATATGATCTACAGCAGACAATAAGACACACCAAGACACATAATATGACGACAACTGCCTCAAAATGCAAAAACAAAAATACAATAAAAAGAAAAAAAATCTACAATATAAAAGTATATAAAAGGCATGTATGCAAGTCGATACTATTTTTTTAAAGGTCTAGTGTGTAATTTAAGAAGGTTTATTGGCAGAAAATGAATCCACTACCATGAGTATGTTGGTATAAGATTGTACTAAATGCAAGCCAGGTTTCTACAGCAGCCCCAAAACAAAGGGACAAACCAGACAAGACTGCATTTCATATTTTGAAGTGGAAGCTTAATATGAATGTGTGGGGAAGGGGGAGGGGCAGGGGTCAGAGGTCAGAGAGGTGTTTGGTTTGTTGCAATCTACTGTCTCACCATTAGGTGTCACCATTTCTTTTACACACGGGACCTTTAAGTTAATCTGATCAACCATACTGCGTCAATCTCATAAATCCTGTTGGCACAACCTTGTGAGGTTATGCAACAGCAAGCCAGGCTCTTCAAATCCATTGATAGAAGAGCAAAGAAGATAGAGCGATGTGAAGCCACAGATTCTGCTTTTTTCAGTCCGTCAGGTTCAGTGATAAATAAACTGCTCGATCTCTGTGGATATAAAGTGTGCAATGAAGTCTGACGACTTAGAACAGAGCAGAAGCTGTTTCTGCCAACATGGCGGTGTAAACAAACAAATCCATCCATCTTCTACTGCTTTATCCTCCACATGAGGGTCGCTGGTGCCAACTGGACAGGACAGGTCAACAGTCCATTACAGGGACTCACAGTGTCCAATTTGCCTAATCCCCAAATCTGCATGTTTTTGGGCTGTGAGAGGAAACCGTGAACCTGGAGAAAAACCTACGCACACACACGCACACACACACACACATGCGCACACACACGCACACCCTACACACACACACACACACACAAGAAAGGTCTTTGTTCCAAGTTCCAAACCCAAGTCTTTTTGCCGCAATTGCTATTTTCATTATTCACCTCCATAGATAAAAAAGAATTAACTTTGACATAAAAGAAACTTGGACCCTTTTTTGTCTGATTTTGGACGACATACTAACTATGACTTTTTTTGTCACATTTTGGACGACATACTAAACTATGACTTTTTTGTCAAATTTTGGATGTCATACTGTACTATGACTTTTTTGTCCAAATTTGGACGATATACTATACTATGACTTTTTTGTCACATTTTGGACGACATGCTATACTATGATTTTTTTGTCAATTTTGGGAAGACTTACTAAAGTATGACTTTTTTGTAAAAAATTTGGACAACATACTATACTATGATATTTTAACACATTTTGGATGACATACTAAAGTATGACTTTTTTGACAAAAATTTGCACGACATACTATACTATGACTTTTTTGTCAAATTTTGGACAACATACTAAACTATGACTTTTTTGTCACATTTTGGACAATATACTAACCTATGACTTTTTTCAATTTTGGACAACATACTAAACTATGACATTTTTGTCACACATTTATGACATTTTGGTCAAATTTTGGACAACATACTAAACTATGACATTTTGGTCACATTTTGGAATACATACTAAAGTATGACTTTTTTTTGTCACTTTTTGGGCCGAAATACTATACTATGACTTTTTGTCACAGTTTGGGCGTCATACTGGCTTCCATGACTTTTTTGTGTTCCACACATTTTGGGCCGACATTGATACTATGATATTTTGACACATTTTGGACGACATACTAAAGTATGACTTTTTTGTCACATTTTGGACGACATACTATACTATGATATTTTGACAGATTTTGCACGACATACTGAAGTATGACTTTTTTGTCAATTTTGGGAAGACATACAAAAGTATCACTTTTTTGTCAAAATTATTACTCTCTAATACCCAGCAGTGGAGGGCAATAGTTCAAATAACAGTAATTTCATCAAGTTTCCCCATTGTTCATTGTGAACAAACCAACAGTTTTGTTTGCCCTATAAATCTACATGCAGGGTCCGTATCAAATTCTACCCTTAGAAAATGGAACTCTGTATAATTTGCAGGTATAAATCACTATCACAGACACTCAGTCAGATACATGACATGTCTGAGTGCAGGTAAGAAAACAGATCTGCTGACTGCAGTAGTCTGTCTATCTGTCTCTCAGAGTACTATTGTTGGATGCTAGATGTTTGTGTCTGCAGGGCTAGGTTGTTCATCAGAAGCTTTGGTTTGCTGCCACAGAGGCAACTTTTCTCAAAACACAATTGGTCATCGTCATCCATGTCCCAGGGCCACTGCTGTTATTTTTCCGTACTGCTACATCAGAGAGCCGTGCACGGAAACAATATTATCCTTTCATATGCTATGCTACATTGTCTGATCGGTGGCATGAACATGAATAAATCATTTCCTTAGAATCATTACATAAAGTGTGAGTTCATTACACATGGATGATGGAGGTAACTGCTCAACTTGTGTTGATGTAGCAGGATGACCTTGTATTTAACACAGTGCCGCAGCCTTTCTACATAGAGAAGCAATGCCTTTGATAAAAAAAAAACAAAAAACAAATGACTTACGCTTTGCCATCCTAATGGACATGAAGGCAAACACATTCAAGCTCAGTCTGACAACAAAATCAATATAATCACCCGACAGGGATTTATAGTATGTCTGTGGCTCTTAGTGATGAGTTTATAGTGACCTTATTGTACATGATGGCATTTTTATAGAGTATGCACTGACATTGCGTCAACCATGATGCATCCATGTATGGAAGACTTCACCTGGCTTCTGCATGGAGATTGTTTTTTTGTGCTTGTTTAAATCTTTTAAATACTGCATTTATCTACAGTTAATTTGTAGTTTTCTGATTGAGATTTTATGGAACATTTACAATCAGTGTGCACAATACATTGTGGTACCTTGTTATAGAGAGGTGCGTTAGCTCCACCTCTACAGCAGGAATGTCAAAATCATTTTTGTTCAGGGGCCACATACAGCACAAATTGATCTTAAGTGGGCCGGTCAAGGAAAATAATAGTATAATAACCTCTGAGCAACAAGAACTCCAATTTTTTTTTCTTTGTTTTACATTTAATGAAGTCCTAAGTGCAATTTCAACAATATTATGCCTACATTTTCCATTTACACATCACACTGGATCTATAAAGGCACAAACAGGTATCTGGAAGTGAAAAATTTAGTATTTAACATTGTGATTAGAATCTAATCATAAGGTGACATTTTAACAAATTCATCCTACGGGCCAGATCAGGCCCTCTGGCGGGCCGGTTCTGGTCCATAGACCGTACGTTTGACACCCCTGATCTACAGCATAACAAATGCTGCTTACATATTACAATAAAATCTAACATGCTAATTCACATGGTGATTTCTACATTTGACCCTTCCGATTCAGTGTATACGAATGAGTGACGTGTAATGGTGAGAGGAACACATTCCTTCCCAAGTGCATCAGGGAACTATGGTGGCCTTTGTGTATCAGAAAGGGTATTGTTCTTCTTCATTTGCTGAGTAAGCTTCTGTTGCAAAATGCAAAATGGATGCCCTGACTGGTTTCCCTATTGAGCTGTTACATTTGGGGTTATTCTAAGGCTAAGAAGATCAAACGTGTTTTATTTTTTTATTTTAAGGTAATTATCCACTTATGGGTAGTATATTCAATTTCTCCCAATACACCCCCCTGACTCTGGACCTTTCACTTAATTTTCTATGTATTAGAACGTGAACGTGCTCTAATAATGGATTATTATGTGTGTGCAGCTGTGGAATAACAAATGCGGACACTTGTATGCACTAGAACAGCTGAAAATAATTACCAGCTCATACTCCACCCACAGCACTCTCTCGCTCTCTCTCTCTCACACACACACACACACACACAAGTCTCAATCGAACAGGAATCTTTCTCTAAAATAGTCGTGTCCAAGTGCACATTCCTGCAGTGGCCAGGAAAGTTGATCCAGGAGAGGTGGGAGAGTGGGATCTCGATGAGTGACGTCAACCCGCTCCCCTGTCGCCCCCATCTATCTCTCTCTCTCTCTCTCTCTCTCTCTCGCTGTCATTTTCCAGTTTTTCTCTGGGGTTTTAGTGCGCGCTGTGGTCTCAGCAAAGACACTGACAGACAAACAAGAGACACAGAGTGAAGGGGGGAGAGAGAGAGAGAGCGCGCGCGAGAGAGAGAGAGAGAGTGGAGGGGAGGGCTGTGTGTCCCAGCCACACCGCACTTTCCAAACACCACCGCCGTCTCGCCACGTTCATTTCAATGAAGATCTAACGAGCAGAGCAGCACAGACAGACTCCAAGCAGAGAATCTATCATACGCGCTCTCCACGTGCGTGTTTTTCCCCTCCTATCTGCCCCGAAGATCGTTAACGCGCTGGCGGAGGACAACTCACGGAAAGACACGAAACAAAGGAGAAAAGAAGGAGAAGAAGAACCAGAGAACGGATTTCTATCCCCCACGTTGTTTTATTCCCGACACCCTGGACTCGACTGTCATTTCTGGATGTAAAGAAAAGAACTAAAACAAAACTCTCCACTTATCGACAGAACAGATAAAAAAAAGAAAGAAGAGACGCTCAGTTTCAAACTGGCCGCAAAATGGTGATAAGGTAAGAGTGAGTTTTGAGCTTTATGTTGACAGGTATAAAGTGAAGTCGCTGCCGCAGTGATTTCAGGTGTGCGAGTCGTGAAGTTGCTTTAATCGTATTCAGTATTGCTGTAATCCGCTGCTCAACCCCGCACTGGGTTTATTACCTGTGTACTGACCTGAGACCGCTCCGTCCATGTGACAGTAATGGTTTAGAATGGACAGAGGTTGGAATTAAAAAGCGCGCAACCTTGAATAGACACAGCAGCCGCATACGTTCCACGACACAATCAACGCCCATAAACAGGCTTCATTTACATTCAGAGTATTACCAGCACATAAAGTGAACATGCAGATTTGCAGGCGGGGTGTTTATGTGGTTTGTGTTTTGAATGATAAACAAACAAACAAACAAACAAGAAGAAGAAGAAACTGTTTAATTAAATCAGGACGCATCTCTTGCCATACACTTCAGTTAACCGACCTGTTAAAAAACAACAACAACAACAACATAATGGACAATCTCAGCTCAAATATGTTAATGTGCCACTGTTGTGTAAATGCAGTTCATTTAGGTTGAGCGGCATGAAAGCGAATGAGAGGAATTTTCAAAGTGCATACTTGCAACTCTCCAGAGATCCGTCATCTCAGTCCGTCTTATTTTTAGAACACGTTTTATTTTAGCGGGGAATTAAGTTGACTGTGCTTTTTAAAGAGCCCACATATTTAGACAGCAAAACATCAGCGAGGCAGGCACAGATTCTGTCAGTCAGTCACATAACTATTCTGTCAATCAGGTGAAAGTGAACCTTTATTTTCAGTGGAACTGGTCACCCTACCTGTGTTCAGTGTGCAAGTTGAGCCACTAGGGGACTCATTTTCCCCAACCAGTGGGGGAAATGCAGTAGAGAGTGGTTACAAGCCATGAAGAGGGAACCTCATCATCCTGACCCTTTACTTAGGATAAAATACGCATCAGTGTGTTGATTATGGTGACCCAGTGCTTTCTAAAACACTGCTGAGGTAAAAGGAAAGACATTGATTGGATATCACCAATGGAGAAGGGCATATTTGTATAGGGATGTGTGTGTGTGTGTGTGTGTGAGAATGCATACGTATTTGCTCAAGCAATTCCCAGTTTACAGCCAGTAAGCACTCCAGGAGTGCACACCCAAGCACCTTCACTGTCTTACATGTTTTGCAGTTCCCAGCTCAAACAAACCGCACTTAGCCAGTTTTGACACAGCAACAATTAACACTGTCACCACGCGTTCGATTTCCAATTTTGCTGTGGCGACAGCAACACTCAAAAGAGCAGACAAAATGGATATGAACAGAGGGTGCTTCTCGTTTTAAGTGCTGCCATACAAAGTCGTCGAAAGGAGCAAAGTGTCTCTGCAATGAGAAAGCGGCAAAGACACGGTCACCCTGTTTCTTTTCAATCCTCGTCATTCACCTCGTAGAACATTTGAATCGCGTACAATTATGTGTAGCATTGTGTGGGAAAAAAGCGCGATGTAAATATCGCAAAGGTGTGTATTAGTCGACATGAATCGAAAGGGTAAAGGAGTCAAGCTCTTGAGTCTCATTTACGATTGCGTGTACATGTGTGCTTGTGTGAGTGTATGTGCCAAGTATAAAGACAGTTCATGACATGCAAGCCATTAAACTGAAAAATGATATAAGGGTCTTGGAAAGTGCCTATGAGGGAGTATGAGGCCATTTTTTGCGTGCTGGCCGATTTACCTTTTTCTTTAGCCGTCTGTGCCTGAAGCACATTCTGAAATCATTTCCCTCATTTCTGACAGTGTCTAGAAGGGACAACTGGGTATTTCCAAGACTGAATGTTAGTGCGAAGTCTAAAATGTCTTTCAGATGTCCTTTCATATTTGTGTTACTTTTCCAATGCACATTTACACGCGTGTTAGAGTTCTGGTCGCTGCTACGGCGGCATCGTGATGGACTGTGGAAGTTTACAGGCTTTTCTTTTCCAAGTTTGTTTAGAACAAGTGCATCTCACCGTCGAGTAGCTCTTACTCGCCAATTTATCTTCATGAGCAGAGAAATTTTTTGTTTTCTGTGTTATCAGTGTGTGTATGTTTAGGCCAGTTCCTTGTGTGTGAGAACTACTTCAGGACTTCAAAGGCCAGGGAGCCTATTACAAATGTGATATGAAAAATCAACACTTACATCACAAAAACTGATTCGTAAACATAAAGACCACAATTACCAGGCGTCATAGTGCTGGACCGGAAGGAGACGGGAGTGCCAATAAGTCTGTTAGCAATCACCCCCTCACTGCCTTCCTCTTGTAATGCGGTGGGTGAATTCTAGCATATTTTGTGCCAGAAATTTTCCTTAACTACCCACGGACTATTGAGCTGGCAGCATTGTTGGTTGGCTCATGTGAGAGAAGTTGGAGTTGTGGAGGTCATTTTAGAGGGTAGTGAGGGCTGCGTGTTTTTATCTGTGTTGGTCTGCATACGTACATGAACAAATGTGCATGTGCGGATGCGTTTTGTTTCCCGTGGTTGAGTTTCACCGACCTGTGTGTGTCTGTGCATCGGGGGGCCTGCAGCCAAATGCAAAGCCACTTTACAGTGGCCAGCTTGATGCATTGTGACAAACGAGAGAGCAGTTTGATTTTGCACAACACTGAGCTGCACCACGACATAATGAAGTGATCATGCTTTTACCCTTGGTTCACTTTGGCCCTGGTCCCGCTGTGTTTTTCCCCTCTATTCAATCGCTTCACTCACTTATTTACTTGGCAAGCATTTCCTCTCGTAACCTCTAGTACTGCATAACTAGCGTCAAGGGTGGGTTGCTTGATAAAAACCACTGCTACGGGGCATTGGTTTTACACATAGGGGAACGCTAGCAGTTTTTATTGATATTCAAGTTGCCACTGGGTTGGAATAATAAGAAGCCTATTTTCACGCCCAGGCAAAATCACCTCTACTGTCCATCACCTTGTCAGGGCAGAAAGCTGAGGCGTAAATATTATCTGGCAGCAGAGGGAGTACAGGGCTATAACTGAGCTTCTTGTTTCTTGTTACTCATATTCTCTATTTTTTCACTATTTGTTCTCCATCATTCCTATGTATATATATACACATATATATGTATATATACATACACATATATATATTTCTTTTTTACCTTTATTTTCTCATGGCAATAAGTCCCTTCTTCACCTCTTTTCATACCAATTCCTCTGCACATATTTCCCTCAGGGTAATTACTCACAAGTCATTCTTGGGCCTAAAGCACGTGTCACTTACAACATGTTACAACGTAGCATTGGATGCATAAAAGAATGTGTCGCCTTGAGGTTCGGCCTTGCGGCTTCGTGTACAGGGGGAGCACAGATGCGTCAGTAAAAAGAGGACTTTTCCACAGCAGCTGTCCTTTGCTTGCATATTGGATTTCAGGAGTTATGATGGATGCCGAAACCCTGTAGCCAGTTGAGTGGACATGCAGGGATCGGGGTTATACTGGTATGGATTTGGATTGGGGTTCACTGGGACTGGCAGAGGATTGGTATTCTGTCCTTGACCTCAATTTCCGATCATCCCCCCTGTCTAGCTACTAACAGCTTGTCAATTTTAGCAACTTGAGAGAGTAAGAAGAACACCACAGACTGCAAGTAATAAGTAAATCAATAAATAAATACGGCAGTATTGAAAAATATGGTGTTTAAAAGGTGGCTTGACCATAATTTAAGGTCTTAATTTTTATTCTGTTACTCTTGTTGACTTTGGTACGACAAACTTTTTCTCATGCCCTTCCCCTCGTTTAATTTTCCCTCATCTTAATTGTGCCACTGAGGTTCATTTGAATAAGCAGCAGTATGAGGAAATAAAAGCTGGGGGAAGAAATCGATGCGGCGTGTAGCTCTATGCATTCATGCCACACAGCTTTATCAAATTATTTCACAATAGTAGCCACACAAGTGATGGAATTTCAATTAAAGTATGACAGTTTTAGTATTTGTTCATGCTCACAAGAGAGCTAGTGACGGTTGTGTTTCATGGGTTGCGGGCAAGGGAGTGGACAGCAAGGTGTTCTTGTACCGTAGACCTATTTTCCTTTCTACATGGTCTATGTACACACCTCCCTCAGTCACCTCCTTCATCCAAAAGGAATGACTTAGCGGAAGCACTTTTGTTTGTAGGCACTCTGTGATTAGAGCCCGGAACCGAGCGTTGCGATAAAGTTCTTTGTGACAAAAAAAAAAAAATCAAAAACGGAGCATTTAGTTGATAGGCTAAATGCTAAACAATTACGCTACCTGCAGTGCCAAATAGTGGGGTGCAAGAGGTAAGTGGGAAATCTTAGCTCAGACTAGTGGCTAGCTTGTAAACTGGGAAAGAGTGACATATATATGACCCTTTAGGACTGTAAAAGGTTTTGGGGCTGAATTTGTAACACACGCAAGCTCACCAGCACTTCGAGACATGCACACACGCCAAGTATGTAAAGCCTATAAATATGATACAACTAACACTAAGAATAGATAAACAGTGTCTGTTGCTGCCACAGCTCTGCAAATTAATATTCATGCAAATGTCTCTGCATTCATGTTAAATAAAATATTTTGGCTCATAAACACAGTTGATATATTTGATGTCCAGCTGCTAAAGAGTGAAAAAAGTGCATAACAAATGTGTAGTAATTTAGTCGTACAGCAAATGCTCGGATAGGGAATGCTTTTCATAGTGGATGGATTTTCATCATTTTGAAGTCCTTCCCTATATTAAGATGTCTTACAATCAAAGGGAGGAAAGAAGGACCTCCCATTCCCCCTACTCTTCCTCCTCCCATTCCTCCTCCTCCTATTCCTCCCATTCCTCCTCCTCCATGTCCTCCTTGTTGCATGGCAGGCTTGGGGCTACCCATTTGGCCCCTAAAAGAAAGGGAGAAAGCACAAAGGAGAAAAAAAAGAAAAAGCATTATCATCTATCAAATGGGCAAATAACATTTATTTCCCCCACACACACATACCTTAACCATAACCAAGAATTGAGTTAGGCTAACCTAAACCCAATTCTAACCCTAACCCTAAAACCAGATCTGAACCCAAAAAAGCAGTAAGGACCATCCAAAATGTCTTCACTTTGCCCAAATGTCCTCATTCCGTATGGTTTATACGGTTTTTGCCACAAATACAAGAACCCACACACACACAAAGTCTTCACCTTGTGGCGCTCACAGCTCTAACAAGATAGTTAAAAATGAAATGATTCCTGGGTAAGATACGGCAGGTTTTCTTAGTCATGCCAATTAATGGTCAACATCACAACACCAGATGCTGTTTAGGCTCACATTAATAATTGTGCCTTGCAACATAATCTCCTCCAAAGAAAAACAAATGCTTTTAAATGATGCCCATTGATCTTATATGGCTCATCAACTGGATACTGAATTTTCTATCTGGGACATGTTTCAGCATCCATGTCAAGTTCATATATCCATGAAGTGAAGATGAAATTGCGTGGCTGCAAATGTCATCTTGGAGAAAACAAGACTTGTGAGCTTCAGCTAGACAAAACACATAAACTACATAGTTGTGATTCTGTGATATGTTGCCCATCTGTTGTGAATGGCTCTTTTGGCATTTTGGAAAAGTGAGGGTATCGATAACATGAAAAGCCTTTTTATAGATGGAACATATATATATATTTCCTACATTTGAACAACGGAGAAATAAACTTATCCCCTTCCTTCCAGAGGAGTCACCTATGAAATCTGTCCTCTCCTTGAGAGGTGCAGTTGCCTTGATTTATAAGTGCATTGCTAATTTACAGAACCTATCCCTGGAGACTCTGAGATCCATGTGGGAGACAGACCGGAGCGGGGGTGGGGGTGGTTGGGGTATTTCACCAGAACAGTGGGGAGCAGCGCTGCAGGGGGTGCACTCTGCCTCATTATGTTAGTAAAAGTAATAGAGTAATTCAATTCAAGGTGTTACATCACCTTCACTTCTCAAAAGCCAAACTCTTTGGCACTGTCCTTGCTTGTCCACTTACTGGAATACCATCTTCACGACTCTGGCAGACGTCTTCCAATTGCTATCTTTGGGGTGGCAGGGGTCAACAATAAGAATCTAGTCGGAGTCGGTACTAAACGTCGAATAACAAAATCTGTCACTCTGTTGGCCAAAAGGAAGTCTCCCCACTACCCGAGCTGGACTCCATGGATGCAGGATGTGTTGCACCATCTCAGCCTTGAGACACTTTTCACACCTAATACTGTAGTCCGCTAGACTCGCTACGATTGGGGACTACTCGGTTCAAACCGGGGTTGCAACATTCAACAGGTCCAAGTTTGCTTTCACACTGCACTTCAGTGAAACAAACCGAACCTTTTGAACCTTGAACCTTGTATCCCCCTCCTCGCCTGAGATGGCGCTGCATCAACAATTACTGAAGGAGAAGACGAGACAAACAATGAACAAGAAAAAAAAAAACTCGCTCATCTCCACATCAGAGCAAAACATGGAGCTGCATCAAATCCTATCGTTTTATGTGAGCATACGACACATATACACTGCACCAATGTGCTCAGCCATTTCTCCCAGCTATCGTTCTACACACGCATATGTTTTACCCACAAGGCCCTGCGTTGTAGTCTGCTTCCTGCATTTGGTTCACTTGAAGCGAACCGAGACCTATGTTTTTGGTGCGGATCAGAGTTCGGTTGCACATTCACGCCTATCCAAATAAACCAGGACTTTCCGAGCTAATAGACTACATCATAGACTACATCGAAGATAAGCTAATTACCTCAGTTCATCTCATTTCAATGTATACGCAATATTTGCTGCAACCATTATTTATCTTAAGTTCCTTGACAGAGTCTCACATAAAGACAAGTATCAATACACATATTGGTATCAAACTGACAAAATACAAAATACAAGGACTTTTATCTATTTTTAAGTATACACTTGATATGTAACTTCTGTAACTGCCCACCAATAAAAATGTGTTTAAAAAAAAAAGGGCAAAGCAAAACTTGCCTACTCTGGGAAGCCTAACACTGTTGTTTCTACTGCTGCACAATGACAATAAAGTTTCTTGATTGTGAAAAACGTGAATCTCCAAAAAAAAAATCAGTCAGTCCATCACAATGCATACCATAACATAATCCATCCTTGTCCTTCAAGCTTCTTCAACAAAAACACATCAGTGAAATTCGATTAACGACTTAATTGCTGAAAGCTTTTTTTTTTTTAATTATTCATATTCATATACTGCTGGTGGGGCAAAGTAAGTGTAATGAGAAGAGTTGTTTATTGCCGACTGATCGTATAATGGAAAAAAAATATCTATCTGTCACTGTATTCTAACACATTCAATTACCTGCACCGGCAGAGACGGAAAAGCAAAAACAATAATAAATGAACCAGAAAAAATAATTACTGTTTCATTCACCGTTTGCTGCTGAAAGCTGTGATAGGAGCTGTGAACATCCAGCAGCATCAACAAATTAAATTGGAACATAATAGTCAGTGGAAAGACACACATTCACAGACACACATACCTCTGGCAGTAAATACCACACTCCTGAGAGGAGGTTAAAAAGTACAGACCAATGCCTTAGGACACTATCATTCAATTATTGTGACATTAACCCTTAGTGCTCATGTGGCACTAAAATGAAGAAAAACATCTTTTTCATCAGATTGCCTTTTGACCGACAACATGAATATGTGAACATGGTTGTGCCTGTTTTGGGGAGCAAGGTTTCTCATTTAATTCTAACCATTCTCTTTGGTGACAATGACTGAATGAAACTAGCCTTGGTGCATTGGATTTTCTGTTCTTGGACAGTCAGGTCATGAAAGTCGCTCACTCTTCTTCGGCCTCCGACTATTCTTTCTTTCCATTTAATTTATCATTCTTTTTTTTCAGTATTTTTTCCAAAAAAACATTTTTTTTTTAGTCCTCCTTTCTGTTAAGTCTCTCCTCTCTTCATTGCCTCTCTGCCTACTGCCATTATTTTTCAGCTGGCACTGACCATGGCCTCGCTCCCCTGATGGTTTTCTTTTCCTTTGTTCAATCGCTCCTTTTTTATTTCCACTCTCTGAAGGCAAGTGAACCTTAAACGATCCTTTGTGTCTTTCTAGCAACAATTCCCCCAATCAAGGAAAAGTCCCTCTGAGTTGTGACTGACAGTGACAGAATAAAAAAAGCTTTACATCACTACTAACATGATTGTAAAACTTCAGATTCAGGTTCAGGTAAACTTGAAACCTGAAAAGATAAAATGTGGCTTTTGCAGGACAGAGTGATGTTTTTGATCTAATAGCAAGTTTTAAATCCATCTCTATTGTCTCACAATGAAATATTGCACACCCTTTAAACACAATTGCAAAGAGCAACACAGCTGTGTGTCCTAAATGTCTGAAGGAGTGTTATCGCAGGTCGTTCCTCCCTGCAGCTGTTAGACTGTACAACAAACCCTGCTCTCAGTAGACCACACATCACCAGGCTCCTCATTCCTCCCTTCCATGTGCAATATACTGTAAATTTGCATAAGTGCAATATACTCATTCTTATACAATTTCCCATGTTCAACCTTTGTCTATTTATACTGTAAATATCAAGTCCATACTGTGAATATTCTGCAAACTGTCTACAATGTACATTCCACATTCTATTTGACCTCAATAATCTTAGTGTTAATATCTTTATATATTGTACCTTTTTGGTAATGCATGTTTATTATTTATCATCTTTATCTTTACTGTCCTTGCTGCTGTAACATTGTAAATGTCTCCACTGCAGGACAAATAAAGGACTATCTTATCTCATGTGAGTACATGTGTGAGCTTTACAAAGAAAAAAAGGGTGATTCAACAAAACGTTTGAGTGTGAAACTGAGGAAGAAGGTAGAATTAGAGACTTACAGCTGACAGGGACATAGATGATGGAAAATGAAAGAGAGACGGAGGAAAACGGGTAACGTGGAGACAGACCAACTCATAGGTTTGCAGTTTCATTTCCCGTCAGACTGTAGCCCATATTTAGGGTTCTCTTCACATACTTGTTCATCCACCCAGTCCAAGGACACACAGCAACAGCAGTTTCTTGTTTGTGTAAATGTCTGTCTGTGTGTGTGTGTGTGTGTGTGTTCAGACGGTTCAAAATTGGTTTTGCTCCAGAAGGAATGTTGAAGAAACTAGTTCATTGTGATTATAGTCCTTTATAGACATACAACTACAGTTACATTTCCCAAAATGTGAGGCAAAATATTCACAGCATTAAAATGATTTGTGTTTCAAGCCTTATTGACCTACTACAGCTTCATTTACATACAATGTAATCTGATCAGCCCCCGCCCTCAACATTAAGTAACTCCGTGGTTAAATCTTTGATGGCACATTCTGAATGCTATCTCCCTGGAGAATAATATTCTCAAGGTCAGCACTGCAACAAATAGCATAGAATAATCCACATGAAATGAAAAGGGGAAAACCAAACAACAGAAAAAAGAAAAAAAAAGAAGAAGAAGAAGATAAGGAGACACACAACAAAGAGACATCTGGTGACTCATTCTCATTTTCAGGAAGACACCAGCACTAATTGCTGTGAGAAAGTGAGGCTAACGTAAGTGACAGCCCAAATATTTTAGGAACAGACTTCACCTCAGCATTTCACTGGGGACAATTATCAGTGTCGCAACCAGCGCTGAATGACTCAGTGATCATGCTTGTTCAGTCAAAGTGATTTCACCCACATCCCATTATAACCATTAATCTGTTGTCTGGAGATAGAGATAGTGTTTGTTTACTGGTCATGTAAGAGTGACATTGACAGTTTAAGGTTGTGTGATTGTGAAGATGAAGACAAAAGCTCTAGAGCGCCCCCAGTATTGTTATTATTATATTATTAACTACTGTGGCATGAGACATAAGACTCATGTCTGAAAGAGGCCTCAGTATCAGGCTGAGCTTAACATGGTCAGACTCAACTTTCACCTCCATCAAGTCTATCAAGTCAAAACCACTGTGTCCTACAGAAACCAAAATATGTACGTCAGTCAATATCCCACTACACAATGGACAGAAATAATTGTAAAAATGAAAGATAAGAAGCGGACACTGCACCAAGCAGACGCTCGTAAAATGTTTAGGGTTGTTAGGCTTTGGTGGAGTGACATAATGCTTATATATCGCATATTGAGTATGATAAAGAAAATGTGGGCGGGGGGAATCTCTTTTTTTCTTCTCAGTCTTAGTCATAATATCATTTTCTGGGTTGATATACAGAGAGAACCTGATTGTTTTCCCCCTGGACCAGTACATTCCAATATGAGCAGCGGCAAAACAGGTCTGTTTATGCTGTTGGTGGACCCAAACTAAACATCTATTTCTCTTCTTCCTCCATTTCTTCCCACAAAGAGCTGCTGACAAGAATGCTTTCGTACGGCCCATTTATTCTCTGCCACCTACTTCATCCTGCTTTCCCTCCAGTTCAACTCCCATTTATTTTGTTTGTCTCTTTTTCATTCCTCTTTGCTTTGTTCCCTCACTCTAAGGCTAATTCATGAACTTTTTGAGCTGAAGTTGCCTTATTTTCATTCATTTTTGATGCAAACATCTGTGAGGCTGACGTTCAGCAGACTAGAAACCAACTTGTCGAGTGTGACTTTGGTTTCTTTGATCAATTAATACTCAAAAATCAAACAAACAAAACGGAAACAAACTTATTTCGCTGTCAGCAGACAATGTCAACAAGCTAGTGACAGTCAATTGACGTTTGCACTTGATATTTATATATCTATATTTAGATTCCTTGTTAAAGGCAACAGACAACTGGCATGATATTAAAAGAAGATATAGGAAACTGTAACATCTAAGAGTTTCACATACACATTTGTGTTGTGTTTGAGACAACTCTTTGAAAATACATACATTATTTTAGCCAAAAGTATGCAAAACAAGACAAAGTCATAATCTCTGGAGCTCAGAAAACTAACAGTCATACTCACTTGGCTAGAGTTAAAGTTATAGTTTGGCTTCTATATTGCAGGCTTTGTGCTGGGGTGCTTTCCCTCTTCAGTGACTTCCTTCCTTGTCTCAGAAGAGCAGTCACTCCTCTCCACCTCAGACCGAAAACTCATTGTCTGAACGAGCAGTTTGCTGGGTCGCCTTCTGAATCATATCTCTGCTCGCTCTGTCCTCTTTTCCTTTCTCTTCCTCTCTCTGAATTCACATGAATATTCCCAGGCTCTTGTTTCCTTTTGTTTCTCTGACTGATTCACTGAATAACAGCAGCCAATTTAAGCACTTTCTATTATCGCTCTTCAAGGTGAAATATATTAAACGAGCACACGTGAAGCCAGTCCATCATCTAGCACAGGTTAGAGCGCTCACCTGTGTCACAGAGCTGATCAGCTTGGCAGCTGCTGCTCTTTTCTCTTCCTCAAAACAACACTGGGGTTACTATGAGACCAAGTCTACTGGGCATCTACACGCAAACATACAGCATACCCAATATGTAGACAAGTGGAATGAATAAATGCAAATAACTAGATATACACGTATTATATGGTATTCTGCATACATTTGGAATGAAGAATAAAGCTTTATGGGAAACATGGCCCTTGTAACAGCAAATGAAAACAGGATAAAGCCGCTGATAAAGAAAATATGCAGACATGCCAACATGCGCACAGTGAGGATTCACTGCCTGTCAGTTTTTAAGAGAGACTGGTTTTCTGTGATCGTTTTCTCTATTTTTCACAATTTTAATAAAGGGAATAAGTCACTGTAGTTGTTTTTGTCTCACTCAAACCAATGACTGCACCAGGTCATTCATTTGAAAACCTGCCTCAACCCACTGTGGCACAATTTAAACTAATCTAGTTCTGTAGTAGGTATCAACAACCGCTCACTTTAAGTGCATTGTTTTATTTCTGTCTGGTTCGCAAACATTAGCTCATTAATACATTATATTAATAGTTAATTACATGAAAAATGAATACCAGCTTTCATTCACTGAACACCACATTTGGCACGGGGCCTATAATTACAGTAATAAATCGTACAGTGAGGCTGTGATCTCACGTGTCACTTAAAGCTTAAGCTAAAGTTACATAACAGCTGCGGCCGTTATATGCATTCAAGCTCCAAAGCACATAATCTCTTCTTTTCAGCTGATGGTGATGATAATGCTGTGTGGTAAAGAAGGAATGTGTCATTAAATGGGAAAAGGAGAGGGGGGGGAAGGAAATCTCATCAGTTTTGTGACAGAGGAGACGGCACTGTTTCATGTTTTAAATCACTCCTACAAGCATCACAGCATAAGCACTTCTAAGACGGACCAACCACGACTAATTCAAGCACATCTGTTTGTCATGCAGCTCGAGTTTTTGCAGCTGAATTAGCATGGAACTCTAACATGTCCAAGATTTCTAATTCTTCCCAAAAAAAAAGGAAAGAACAGTGTTCATATCATAGAGGAGTAACAGTCATTATTATATATTATTATTATTATTATTATTATTATTATTAATTAAATGAGGTCAGTGGTTCCAAAGAACTGAAGCTTCAAATACTGAACATTCACATCAACACACAAACAGACTTGGAGGCGTGAACATTCAATCATGCAGACAAATATTAATGCATAGGGTCAGGAAACATGGCCCTAACCATCTACAGTAAATGCACACACATGCTGTGCTAACGTCAAGAGTAGTAATGATAGTTCATGTAAGGCACAGGGAGCCGTGGTAACAAGTGCTTTGTAATCATGCCGCATGGCGCTGAGTGAAGGCCACAAACACTGACCTGGAGTTAAAGAGAAATTGATCCTGAGGCTTTGAGATGAATTTTGCTCTCCGTCACCTTAAAAACTGACTCCTGTCATTTAATCTCTTATTACAAAAAAAACAAGATGAGAAGCAGATACTAAACACAGACACTGGTCTTTGGTCATTGGACAAGATTCATGGTTTCTTTTCGCATTCACACACTCATCTTCAACCGCTTAATCCTCCACATGAGGGTCGTGGTGGGGGCACTGGTGCTAATCCCAGCTGACATAGCGGTAAAGGCAGGGTACACCATGGACAGGTCGCCAGTCCATCACAAACAACCACTCACTCTCACACTCACACCTACATTCAATTTGGAGTGTCCAATCTGCCTAATCCCAAAAAGCTGCATGTATTTAGTGTGTGGAAAGAAACCCGAGAACCTGGAGAAACTGTTTTATTTTCTAGCGGTGTGTTGATCGTCAAAATGTTGTAAGTATGCAATAGATTGAACAGTAGACCGTCTAATCTGCTACGTCAGGAATATCAACGTAGAGTTAAGTTAAGTTTTTAACCCTTGAACACCGAGCGCAGACGACACATTTGCACATGCGCACTTTGCATCACCGTAGTTATACGGCAGTTTGTGCCATTGGAAAAAAATTTCTGGGAGCTGAGAAGTTGCAACTCAAAGCCAACGTGTAGTTATTACGGTAATTTCACTCGCGCTGTTGCAGGAAGCCGGAGAATCAGCGTCTTTGTCACCAGAGAGGAGACAGTCATCATTTTTTTGGCCTGTTTTTGGAAATTGAGACAAAAAAGAGTTATATTGTTCAAATTTCACATTTAACACACAAAATGTAGTGTTTCTTTTCTTTTAAGTGTTATTTTACATGCAGTATATTGTAAATAACTGCCAGATATTGAAAAATGGGCAAAAGCACTTACTCACAGGACATTTTCTGGCCCTTTTATGGTTAAAATAAGCAACAACAACAAAAAGTCCAGACGGACTGAGGTATTAAAGGGTTGAATCTATACTTCAGCTAACTACTGAAGATGATTATGACCTGGATGACCGAGAACCTTCACAGACAACAGTAGACGATCCATCACTTTCACACGAAAGTCATATTGTATTGACACTGAGATGCTATTCATATTAAGAATGTTATCATTTGCAAAAAGCAACAATTATGCAGGTAAGTAAATGTCTCCAGCGTCACCACAGCCACAATAACATTTCTCATATTCACTTTGAAGCAGCACAAGCCCAGCACACCGAGTGTCTGACAGTTACCTTTTGATTTACAGCCAGAGAGGCTGGAGACCAACAGTTAGAGCGCTGGCTGTATTCTACAACACCCAGGTGTTGCAGCAGTGTCAGCCAGATGTCTAATACACTTCTACATCTATTTATAGCTTTAGCTCACACTATGTCTTGGTAACCTTCTAAAGCATTTTCAGCAGGTGGCTGCAAAATAACCGCTGTTCATGTCGTGGGTTTCCGTGCAAAGGTGAACATTTGTGTGTTTCAAACGTTTTTGTCCGTCGCTTTTCCTTGACGCGTCCGTTTATGTGCGTGTCCTGGCAACGATCATGCACACACAGCGTGTGTTTCATCTGATGTGCTCTTCTATGTGAACTGAGTGACGAAAAAACACATGTACACACCGGTCCACAGTTACCTCTCTATATGTGAACAGGCTGACGTTTTTTTCAACGACTATTGACGCCATCAACACCACAGTGCATAACTGATCGTTCATTATGTAACACACACATACAGAGACATTGATCGAGGAGTAGGATGCCTCATCAATTCCCCTGTAATTCGATTCAAGTCCACAGCAAAGACAAATAAAGGCTATAACAAAAAAAGGATGTTGAAAATGATGATTTTTTTTCTCTGGCCGATCGGTTGCTTGACTCACTAACCTGCTGTTGACAGAATCAGTGCTTGACTGTTCTAATACTGGCTGTCTACTGTGTGATTTGCCATGACTGGTTGGACGGCAGCATGAGTAATAAATGGAGTACTTAATGGTGCCAAGGCTGGGTGATGTGACCAAAACCATGATCAGGATAATAAATAAATACATAACTGACTGGCTGTCAAATATGACAAACTAGCCAACATTTTGCCACATTAAAAAAAGAACAAATGACATTAACGCTGATTTAAACTTACAAACAACAAGTGGCCATAATCCCAAGACTTTGACAGGTTAACTTGCTTCTAACGTATTGAAAGATCTACGGTACATGCCGACTGAATACTTCACAACCTTGATGTCTGCCTCACTGCACTGACTGGCTGTCTGGATACCTTGATGGCTGACTGACTGACTGCAGCCGCTGCCTCGGTCATATCAGCAAAGCGGGGGAAAGGGAAGCAGTCATGTTCTGACAAAGTGATGCTGATGTGAAAATAATCAAAGGGAAAAGCAGTGAGGGAGAGAAGAAAATGGCTAGAGAAGAAAACATGGGGGAGAGGAGAGGTTACGGCGCTCAGAGAGGAATTACCCTGTTTAGAATGCTGCCCCACCCTTATTCTCCACTCTCTCTTTCACACACACACACACACACACACACACACACACACACACACACACACACACACACACTCGTATAAAAGTGAGGCATTTGCAGTAACATAAAAATTCTCAGCATAGATCTTGCAGCATGGCTCCGGGGATGTTTGTCAATATCAACAACCCCTGGATGGAGATATTTTTAGAAGAACTTTAAAGGAAATCAATTTAAATTCACATTTTTAAATTAAGCATTGTATCGTTTAACATAATATAAGCCTTATTAACAAAATACAATGGGATGACTACAGAGTAAAATAAGCAGATGTCCTCCAAAAGCTTTGAAAGTTACCTGGATTCTAAATAAAAAAGTGAACAAAGACAGAAGCTCTCAGAACCAGAAGCTAAAAATAATTCCAAAGGCTGATACATAAATGTGGCTAAAATTACTTTACTTAAAAACCGCAAACAAGGACAACTGCAGTTAAATTCAAAGAAAGGTTGGGAGAAGCATTGTTCTCACAAATGAATTCAGAAAGATAAGGGACAATCTACAATAATCTCAGAGATAATCAACATTCCAATCCATTTATTTTATTACCTAACAAAAGTAGAGAGTTTATCAGCACATGAAGGTGCTTTCTTGTAAATGTCAAAAGATCAGATTATCAGATCTTGTCTTTCCATAATTGAACCTAACCTAAACCTATCTTAAAGAAGTCAATCAAAATGTACTCAGAATGTTGGTTTATCAACCAAAAACTTGTCCTTACAACCACAAAAAAGACACACACACATGCACAGATGTATACACAGAGTATATATATATATATATTCTTGATTATTTTATAGAGATAATGGGAGGTTAATCGTCCACTGGCCTTCTGAAAGAACACTCACACACCCAGGCGAAGACTGACCACCAATCACTGGCTGTGCGTGTGTGCAAGCATGTACCAGCGTCCACAATATAAACAGTTATCTTTATAGTCCTGTGGCTTCTCCTCCTCATTGACAGTATGCGCTACTTATACGTATAAGCTTTTTTTTGCATGTATAATAATCAGTTTTTAAAAAAAACTCTACTTAAAAGATTGCTGTGCTGCTGTTAATTCTTCAACTACTAATGGTTTGTTTGTTATATACATTTAATCCCATGATATAGTCTGCAGCATAATAACTTCAACATTCGCAATATCACACTGTTAATGTGATTTTTTTTCAGCTCAAATAGCGGAAATTTAGGGTGTAAAGTCATGCTTACCGTCTTTGTTTAGTGAATACCAGCATTTGTTAATGAGCTCTATAGAGCCTCAGCTGTTTTGGAGATAACACAGGGATTGGATGAGAAGCTGCTTCTGCTTCCTCTGCATGACATTGTGCCAGATACATATCATTTGCTTTGATGTTGTACAATCAGATTAATTTTTTTTTTACCTGATTAAAAAGGTTACGAGAGCACCAGCGTTATTACTAGTCGTGTTGAGGAGGAATATTATATTTCATGGCAATCAATCCAATAGTAATCAGATCAACATGTCCATTCATTGAGCCATGTTGCTCAGTAACGAGATGGAAAATTTTCAATTTTTCAATGAGTCCCTTCCACACTTAGCAAACATGAAGTACATCCATCTGCGCTGAGGCTCTGATATCACTGCATCTTTGAGAAAGACTGAGAGAGACAAAATGCCTAAAACTGCCGCTCAATGTGAAGTCAGTGTCTGTCATCATTTCTAATCATTCATTATGGAACAAATCATTTTTTTCTAATGTGATTTAATTTACAGTCAAATTCTCCATCACACTGATATAGAGGAAAGTGCTTATTGTTATACTCAAAATTGTCTCTAACCCTTTGTCAAATTGCATTTTGCTGGTCTTGTTTTCATCTGATATCATTTTATTATCTATTCCCTCCTCACATTTCAACTGTCGTCTTTTTCTACAACAGCACCCATTTCAAGCTGCATGTGTAATAAATGGACTAATATGTGCTGCTGCTCACACTCGGAGATGACAGTAACAGGACAGAGGAATATTAAAAAGGAACTACCTCTGTCAACACTTTCTATTTCCTGACACAGATTGCTGCTAAACTCGCAAAAAAACAAAAAAAAACACCTTTGTTAGCAAAATCCTTTCTGCACAATCGTGAACCTCATCTGTTGATGATGTGTTTGCTACGATTTTAAGTGAAGCTTCTTGTCTGTTGTGATCACATGTTTTCATGACATCATGAGTAAATGCTTATTCAGTATTGTACAAAGACAGCAGGTCAAGAGGGGGAGACTCATAGAAGCAATCTTCTTCAGATTTGCTAAAACTGTTCTTTCATGGAGATGAAATACAGCCAGTGTGTTTACATGCAGTCCACACTAAGTAAGACTAAGACAATACTTTCGTCCAACTAAAATCGAGCTAGTCTTAGTCGGACTAACATACCTGGATAGTGCGATTCATAGTCTGATTACTCTTGCCTGTGCATATGCTGTGCATGAACCAAAATTCTCTCCCAAAATAATTTACAAAGAAATTATTATAACTCTGTGTTATCGTATAGTGTAAACTATTAGCTATTATTCATTACAGTGCTTTAAGTGATATTACTTTCACATTTGCATTCACACAATACGTATTTTATATATTTTATATACATATACAATAATAATGAAACAAAAATGAAAGCGAAAAACACATTAACAGGGTTTTACGAGGTGACCCTGAACGCAACACTAAATGCTGCAGCGCTGGACTGCGGACTAATTAAGCTAGCACGAGCCTCCGAACGAAGAGGAAAAAAACAGTAGTTCACACATGCTCACAAATAAAACATATACAACTGACACAAGGGGCTCAGAAGTATTACCTGTAACACAGCATCACAGTGGAATGACGATTGGAAAATCAGCATTGGTCTCAAGATAAGCCTGGGTAACACATGGAACAGGTGCACGTCATTATGCTAGCCTAACACCGACAACGCACATTTGAATCTGTAAAATGTCACATACAGACAAGACAGACCGTGGACTAGGATCATAACTGTCAGCCAAAGTTATTAAAAATACATAACATCATACATAACATGGTAAATAATGAAATGATTGCTATATCCTGGACCATGCCTGAAACAGGACTTACCACAGTGCATTCCTCATAGCTCTGTGTGTGCTGAACCAATTATGTTGTACTCTGGTACACCTGTCTTAGTCGGACTACAGCCTTCGATCATTAACCTGTGCATGTAAACATACATGCGTAACTCTTGAGTAATCAAACAACTATTTTGAGATGAAGATGAGATCGTTACAGTTTTGGAAAGATGTAACTTTTGTAACTGAAGTCATTTTAATGAGTCATGATCATTTTCCTTCTGAATGACTGATGAACAATACGGTCTTAACTGGTGCATTAATTAATGGAAAGTGTGTTTGTGATTAGGAATTCAAATTCCTGAATGTCAGGTGATCATGTCTGGAACGAGATCCTGGGTTTGCACATGGCTGCAGAGGCCTGAAGGTCGTGAAACTCAGTGAGCACACACAGGACTCTGTCTCTGCTCAATACAAAGAGAATACAATCAATAAGAGTGAGACGGCTGGAGTTATGAGGTTACTGTGTGACAGAGAGGATACGCAGCCTGTCCTTTACAGAGCCACAGCACAACTGCTGTGCCACAGTCTGCCCTGCTAACCTCGTAGTGTCTGTCTGTCTGTCTGTCTTCTTAAAATGCTCATTAACTGTAATACAAGACTGTCAAACAAAATCAGAGACAAGGGGACAGACTGCTCAGAAAGGCCCTCACTCAGAAGGATGGAGGTGTTGTAGAGCTGCAGGCTGACAAGCGGCTGTTCACTTCACCACAGAAACACAGCCTACATTTAACATCTTATCGTCAACAGCATATTTGGTTACAAAGAAACGTTTTTATGGCTGAAGCAGTTTCATTGTCTATATTGTTAATTTATTTTCATATTTTTGGAGATTTTTGTTTAAAGAACAAGAAGTCATGTGCAAACACAACACTAACACACTTCACTCACATGATACATTGACAGTCTATACTATGTTGTTGGGAAGAGCTGCACATCAAACAGAGGGAGACAGCATTGTGCTTTATCATCATTCAAGATTTCTTTCAAACAGCAGTACTGTAGCCTAATGACAGTGTAGATTTATTCCATCCAATTAAGTATTTATAATCTAAAAAAACAGCAGTTGAGTAAAGAAATTTAGAAATAAAAAATGATTTACAAATACATGCATGTCACTGCAGTCACTATGCGACACACACAAAGTAGTGACGAGCAAAACAGTTCTTTTCACTGTATTGAATCATTAGAATCAGTTAATTAAAAAAGATTAGTTCAGTGTTTCCTGCATGACCGGGGTACAGACTCCATTTGACACAGTCACTGAACTAAAATACGGCTTTCACACATTTCAGAAGTGTTTTCAACTGAACTGATTGTTTGGTTTGATTCTGGTGTCGGACATCGTGCTCATGACTCTTCCAGTGGCGACACTCTGACATCACATTTTAGTATCAGCTCAGGTTCCACTAAAAAAAAAAAAGCACCAGGTAACAGACTGACTTCTGATCCCATGCTGCACTACGCTTAGCAATGACTGACAGTCCACTGCTGACATTTAGTGGAATCATATTCTTGTGAGTGACTCTTTGTAGTTAACAGTGATATTAGGAGTTATTTCACACATTCTGGAGGCTGTGAAAATGTTTGAGACCTGTTCAAGCTTCGCTCAGAAGGACAGTTACAGACATACTGTAGCTACACTCGCACTGCTCCATTTTTGCTTAAAAACACATAGATTCATAAATTCTCTTCTGGTTACGCCCACCATCCACATTGCCCCGCTGTTTTAGAGAAAATGAAGACATTTAAAGCCCCAGTGCGGAACCTCTATCGCCCCTGTGGACTTCAGAGTAATTACCAAAACAGTGTGTTCTCTATGACCTACTTTTATTTCCCACGGCCCTCCCCACTCTCACTAATACAGAGAGAGAGAGACAGAAAGAAAGGAGAGGAAGACGCGATGCTGTCTTTTGATGTTTATTTTGATAATACTTTGTTGTAAATCTGTCTTTTAACCCTTTAACACTTTGCGTTACTGCAATTACACGCCGGTTTCTTTCCAGCGGTTTCTGAAAGCTGAGAAGTTGCACGTCAAAGCTGACATGTGGTTATTACGGTGATTTCACATTCGCTGTTGCAGGAAAACATCCTTGTCAAATACCCTTTTAAATGTGTGTTATACTGTTCAAATTGTAAATTGTAAAACCACTAATCACTGCCAGATATTGAAAGTTATTCTTGAAAAATGGGCAAAAGCACTTACTTACAGGACATTTTCTTGCCCTTTTATGGTTAAAATAAGTCTAAAAGTCCAGACGGACATTTTGAGGCTTAGATGTTAAATAGTTAATGTTGCATTACTTGTCCAAACTGCATCCTGAAAAACTTGGAGCTGCGTGGTGAAGGAAACAGCAGCACATCTTGATCAGGAAGCTCCAAAATTGTGCTTGTGATTGAAACACAGCTGTGAAGTCGTACTGAACATCCAGATTTGTTTTTAGCAATACAAATCCACTTCTAAAACCTTTCATTATTGTGTCTCACTACACTAGCGGCTTCCACCTTGCCTCCATTAGTCATGTTATAAAAAGGTGAAAACACTGCAGTACTGAGACACAGAGAGAGTTGTGTGGAGCTTAATCAGCCGAGTGAACTCCTGTGACAATGGGTTGAATGTGATGGACACGTCAGAAAAACCTTGCTCTTAAATTCTACCATTGTTTTTTCTCATTGGTTGTACAAACATCGACAGAGGAGAGAAAATCAGAAGCTCTTACACTTCCCCACTGTTTTTTTTTTCTATTCACTCTCATTCAAGCTCTGAATATTTTTAGCTCATTTTGGTTTCTTAACAAACATGTTGGAATCAGTTTTTGAATGTGCATCTTGAAATTGTTTTCTAATAACAGAAACAGCTGCGTTTAAACGTGCTTGAGCATGTTTTAACTCAGAATGAATCAAAGGCCCCTTTTTTGAAAGTGAAAATGTACTTGCAAACATTTGATCACATCAGCCAAAGTGACCTAAATTCAAAAATCCCATTTTCCCTAATTTTACGCTGTTAACGACAACATCCAATTTCAGTGTCTTGCTTTTTTTTGCCAGACCCCCCACTGTGTGCAAATGACTGCAGGAGCAGAGCTGAAAACTGTGCCATCCAGAGGAAAGTGTCGCTCTGCTCTGCTCTGTCAGCAAACAAAGGAACTCATAACTGCTAATACAAAAAAAAGACAAATTAGAGGACTCGATTTGAAAGTCTGGATTACAAAGTCAAGAAGAACAGATTTCCTTCCCTTTTTAACCCACTATCTATGCATAAACATGGTGAAGGCTAAATGACAGAGCTTTAAATCTTAAAGGATTCATAATATGTCAGGAAAAGAATCTGTGAAGTAGCAAAAACCGCACATACACACCTTGCTACTTCAGTTTCAAGTTGGTGTGTGCATGTGTACTACTCTACTTTGACAAGCACACACACAAACACACGCTCAGGCAACATTTACTGCCAGGCGGCGACAACATAACGAGAAAACACAACGTGACCTTCACTCGAGCAGTTGCGAAAAATGGCCGAGCGCGGCATAATATTCTGTGACAAACAAATGAAAGTCAGGGGGAAACATGTCCCCAACTGAATGAAGCGAAACAGTGAATGCAGGCCACAGTTTTCAGAGAAAATGTAAGTGACAAAGGCAAAGATGTTAAACAAATGTCTCTATTCAAGTAAGTGTAATGCATATGGTACAGAAAAATGTACATTTTTGTTTTAACACAGGAATGAATTTGACTTTCTATACTGGAGTCTCTATCCATCCATTTTCTCCTGCTTTACATGAGGGTTTGTGGGGGAACTGGAGCTAATCCCAGCTGACGTAGGGTGGGATTAAAGGTGGGGTACACCCTGGACAAGTGGCCAGTCCGTCCATCGCAAGTCCAACGTACAGAAATGAACAACCAGTCCCACTTAATCCCGAATCTGCATGTTTTTGGACTGTGGGAGGAAGTGGAACCCACACACACACAAAAGATGCAAACTCCACACATTCTATGCTAATAATAAATAATAGAATAAATGCATGTGCTGTTTAGTGCCAAATAAACTTCAGTGCATCCTGGCTTTTTTTGTCTGTAATAGCCACCAAACTGTCCTTGATTCAGCATTTGGACAAAAACCATCCACTGAAACCAAGACTAATGAAAACATTTACGCTGTAAAGGTCAAATGGCGACAAATCACTTCTAAATGACCTTTTGTCAAAAAGGGAACTAACCTTATTGACTTGAATTGCTTTCAGCGTTCTTTTGGCCTCAACGGACGTGCTTAAAACTTTCAACTAAATTTGTCGCTGTAATGTACAGGTTGATTTGGTTGGAGAACTGCCAGACTCAGAACTGAATGACTGAGAATTAACTTCTGAAACTTTGTGTTCGCAGTCATACTCCAATCTGTTTACAGCCGTCTCACTTTACAAGCACAATAATAGAGAAGTGTGGAGTCAGCTGTGTGTGAACTCATGTGACAACAGTCTTGGCACTTGCACGCAGGTAAATCTCAGTGCAGGCCGCTGTATGTCCATGTCTGCCTGGTGTTCTTGGGTTGACGAGACCTGGTTTATTAATTATCTCCCATTGTGCGGGTTTCTGGCAAAGGCAGGGGAGCTGTACGGTTGTGGTCGTCGACCCTGCAGATGTTCAGAGCGCGCTGGGTTGTCGCTCACCTCCTGAGCCGATCAATTTGTTAACAGCAGAGCTTTTGCCCAGAAAGGATTTCTTGGCAGCAGAGTGAGAAGACCTCTCAACCTGGAGTCAGATCACATGACACTGAAATGCTCCGTGTGACGCCAATAGTTGTGAAATTGCTCCTGTGATAGTGAAGATCCATGTAAAACAACACTGAATCTGTCATTCTGGAGCCCTTCCAAAGGTAATATAAACGTCTCCAGTGTCTGTCAGTGGAAATGTGGTCTCATGCGCCAAAAAAAAACAAAAACTGGCTTTCTTTATTCAGGATTTACAGATCACAGATTTACATGCAGTAAAAACCCTAGTTTATGTTTCATTCCATAGCCTCTGAATCAATAATTGATGTTTTCTTTTTCAGAACATTTTAATGATTATGTTCCAGACCTTATCTGATGACTTTGTTATTTTTTACAGTGAAAAACAAAAGCTAATTGAACCTTTTCCGAAAATAACCACAGCAGAGTGAGCCTGATAGAGGATTAGATCAGATGAACTGAGTGTAAGTCCTTCAAAGGCCTGTTT
Source organism: Solea senegalensis (assembly GCF_019176455.1). NCBI lineage: Eukaryota > Metazoa > Chordata > Actinopteri > Pleuronectiformes > Soleidae > Solea > Solea senegalensis. The sequence goes on from NC_058031.1 coordinate 17,158,401, forward strand.
GACCCGACTGTAGACACATGGACCCACTGTGTTTAAGGTCTCGGTGTCCCATCGTGGCGTCCTTATGGAAACCAGCAGCAGCGCTCGCTGAGGTGCTTCACACTTGACAGCGCTGCCCTCTGCTCGCTACATGAGGTCAGGGTCGGCTGTATTGGTATCTGTTACAAATCCCCACTGAGCGCTGCTCTCTAGGACCAGGGAGCCTCAGTCATTTGGACTTTTGATCCTTCCTCGTACAGATTTAAATGCGACGTAACGCTCAAGCTGAAACAAAGTCAGAATTCATGCTGTTTTATTTTTTTAATTTTTTTTCATGCAGTCGAGCTTCCTCTGGTGGTAGAATCAGAAATACCGTTCCACTGTATATGCACCCCTCGCTCTATCTTAATCGAATTTCACTATACCAGTGTGTGAAGTGTGTGTGAGGAAGAGGAGGAGGACGAGAGAGTAAATGATCTAATTAGGAATAAATCTGCCTCCTGTGAAAAGTCTGTAGCTGACTTTACTCGACCTATTTACACCACTGTATTTTATCATTCGCGACAATTAGGTTATACTTGAAGAATAAAACATTTTCTCAGGTGATGCTTGGTATAAAAAGTTTGACAATGAATTCATATAAATAGTTTTTAACACCTGTACACATTGACTTTGTGACTGTAGTTGAGTGTTTCTTTCCTCCCAAATCTCCTGGTTACAGAATCAAACACATGATCCAATATTCACTGGTTATTCCACAGATTTCCTCCCTCATCCTGTTCAGGCATCATCTCTACTCAATCTGCTCCTGCAGGTTTCACTCATAAGCTCCAGCGGCAGCATCGATTTGCTGAAAACTAATACTGTGGCTGGGATATTGTTCTTATTGCCATCTTATCTCTTGTTGCAGCCGCTCCAAACGCATTTAGTATTTGGAGGCTCCTGCAAACACGGCCTCCTGATAACGAGGTGTGTAAACATATAGAGAGAGCCTCTGTCTGGCTGCCTCTCTCGCCTGCTCTCGCACACATTCACACACACTCGATTTGTGAAAATCTCATCTCTCAAGCCCACACACACCAACACGCCCACACACAGATACATGCTCGCTCTCATTTTCGTTTTGCACCCTCAGACCCCCGATCATCATCTTGTGTGCTCATTTTTAAGGTCATTATGGAGATGACTTTAATCAGCCGACTCAGCAGATCACAGAATACAGTATTTGTTTCCTTTGCTGACATGAGGGGACACACACACACACACACACACACATCACTCTGATAAGAACTGACAGCAAAAAGCCTCTCAAACTTGGTTGAACTGAACAATCACAGTGAACACAACAGAGAGAGAGCGAGACTGCTGCTGCTCCACATGCCCTGAAAAGATTAAGTCACACATAATGTTCACAGGCACGCGCGCACACTCACTCACTCACACAAGCACACATGTGCGATAGATCAATACATGTCTGTCTGTCTCTCTCTCTCTCTCTCTCTCTCTCTCTCTCTCTCTGGAAAGTGAAAATTGGTCTCAAGTGTTCAGCAAGTCGGAGGGAGAGAAAAAAATCCAACACACTCCAAGTTCACACCCTCCTTTCCTGTTCATCGCTCTCATTCTCTCCTTCTTTCTCACTTAAACAGATAAGTATACTGTCAACAACATGTCGCTCGGACGCTCGCCGATGTGTGTACGTCAATGAAAAAAAAGAAGAAGAAAAAAACGCATGCAAAACACTCACACATGCACACATTCGTCGACACTCATTTACATAAATGCACATCCCACATTCAAGCCCAATACGTGACAAATAAATCTGCAAGAATGAGTCAGTGTGGGCAGATGTGACGCCACAGGAAGGTAAGGGGTTGGTCCACGTGTGCTGCAGCTCTACCAGCCCTCCACTCTGTATTCATAACACTGCCTGATTCATTGTCTTTATTCGAATCTCCATATTGTCTTTATGTTGTGCCCGTATGTTTATCTTTAGCACATTCTGTCACTTTACTCGTCCGTGCACTCTTATATTATCACACTCTCTTTTATGGTCCAGGCGGACATTTTGAGGCTTAGGTGTTCAAAGGTGAAAGGTCCAGTGTGTAAGAAATGTTGGCATCTAATGGTGAGACTGCAGACTCAATCAAACGCCTTCCTTCCCCAAGTGCATCAGGCATCAGGTTTATCGTCATTGGAGCAGTAAGAGTCTGTTATAAAATGCAAAACAAATACCCCAGCTAGTTTGTCTGCTTGGGCTGCTGTAGTAACACGGACGCCTTCGGAAAGCAAAGCCCTCGACTTAAGTGCATATAAAAGGCTTATTGTAAGGCCACGAATAAATAATGATTTTGATTTTAAAACGCTTATACACTTGAGCACACATTCTTAAGAGTCGTGTAAACACTGGACCTTTATTATCCACATTAGCGTACACACGTTTAAATTGCGAGAGCACAAAAAGATCATATAACGTAGTGAAATGTTAATATCAAATACAAAAAAACATCATCAGAAAGGTATATTTCACCGTTTTGTCTCACGGCGAACATGCAACAACGCGGTCTCTCAGGAAACGTCACACGTGTCTCCAGATGTGCAGCTGTCTGAGCTCTTCCGTCGACGCTCACAGGAAAGAGAGGGAAAATGACTTCTGACTGAAACTGGAAAACATCCAGCAGCGTCATCAGCATAGAACTGGCACAAACCAGTCAAGTTCTGCTACATCCATCTGGAGAAGTCTGCAGTCTTTATGAAAGACTTACAGACACACACACACAAAAGCAATTCCTGTGATGTGGTAAATAAGCAGCACCGACTCACCTTGGGTGCTGTGAAAGTGAAGGTTTGGCATTCTTGGCTCAGATAATGAGCGTCCTGTTCATCAAGGCGATGAAGGGCACAAATCTGATGTGTGTTTGCGAGAAAACAGCGAAGTGTGGTGCATTTCTGCAAATGAAGCTGTCGTCAGACGTAGTGATGAACGCATGGGAACCAGAGGGAGAGTCAGGGAGGAGTGCGATTGATCTCAGTTTCATCCTGCATCCTTCATGACAGTGGCCCCACACACAGACCTATGTAGTCTCATAAGGAACAACCTTAGTGTGGTCCTGTGATCACAGCGTCATGGAGTCAGTCGGGGAAAACATGAGCTCCGTAGAACAGATTGAATCTACAGTACAAGAGAGGTAAGTTCTCATGTCTTCTGTGCTGGGTTACGTCCCTGATGTTTTCCGAGTAAGTAAAGTAAGATGGAGCAATGTTTTTGGAAAAGATAAAGATATATTGTTAATACATATATTTTAGTATCAGTTAGAATCCTAATTTACTCGTTTATTTTGTTTTGGGTTTTTTTCCTGTCTAATGATATATGATGACGTTGCAAGTCATCTTCGCGGTGTGATTGAACAAAACATGAAATGTTTTCAGAGCAGAAGTGAAAAGAGGAAGATCTCGAGTTTTTAATCCAACCATCTATTGTTCTTCTGTCTGAGTTTCACACCGCATCCTTTCAGCGGATCACTGAAACCAGCCCATGTATCGGATATGAAAACCTTTTATAGAGCAATCCCGTCTGATCAGTATCTTTCTCTGACCTTAGCCCCAGTCTTCATGTGCAGAAAAGAAATGAAAAAAAGAAGAAGAAAAAAAAGAAGAGAAGAATTAAACGATACTTCGTCATTGTCAGAGTATTTTTGACTGAGTAAAACTATAAAACAAGTTTTAAATCATGATATTGGTGGTTCCGAGCCAATTTCAGGTCATAGATATAAATTGGGTCAGTTGTTGTGATGATATATGATGGATTTTTGTTGATATTGCAGGGTGTTCTCATGTGATCTCAGACTGGGGATAACAGGTTTACACACTTTTTGATTAATCACTCCATCATCCCCCCACCCCCCCACGCCAGTATTCTTTAAGGTTTTCTACCATTGTATCGCTGACTGCACTTGATCTATTTCCAGCAGATTCTATTCCCTCCTCTCTCCATTCCCGTGTTCCCATTTCAGTTCCCGCTCGGTTTTCCCTCTTATTTTGCTGCTCTCCTTATCTGTACTTCACTAACCTATATAGCACTAGGGTCTTATCCCATTATAATGGGCTTGTGGTTACTGGTTGAGAGGGGTGTGAGGAGGGAGCGAGAGATGGAAGGGAAGGAAGAGGAAGTGTACAGTATAACAGATGCGCAACAACACCATTGCATTTGAGGAAAAGTAAACCCATACTGTATGTTTTTTGGGGGGTATTTTATATAATATTACAATGTGTGTGCATCTTAAAACCTGATTACCGGAGTCACAGATATGCCAAATTTCTTTCTTTCTTTCCATGAAATATAATATTTGTAACTGAACTGCATCCCACTGATTTAACAAGATGAGCTGATTAAAAAAAAAGAGGAAGAAGACGAGGAATGACACTGAAGAGACAAAGCCTCTTCCTTGATAGAAAATAAATCAGCATGAATGTTACAGTAGTTTTGAGACAAATGGAAATAATAGAGTGTGGCAGGGAAATGTGCAGAAATATAAAGAGAGTGGTGTATGAAGGAAGAAGGGGAGTTTTTTTTCTTGTATAGAGTGGAAGAAATGTACAGAGAGATGGAAGGAGAAGTAAAGCGTACATGTGTGCAGAGGAGATGGTGGTCGACGGAGAGGGACAGAAGCAGGCAGCCAGAGCAGTGCAGAGGAGAGAGGGAGTGTGTAAGAGTAAGAAAGGTGGGGAGGGGGGGTGAACACGCTCTGCACGTGATTCAATCTGTTCACATGGCCTTGCATTACGCCAGTATAGGACTTAGCGTGCAGGCACTGCATCCTGCAAAAAACCCTAGGCTTTTACGCCGAATGCCATTAAAAGGATGGACGGCGATGGTTGAGACTGCAGGTCTGCACAACCAAGCAGTTTATAGAAATAGCAAAGCAAGAAAAAAAAATCACATTGTATTTCCTGAACACAGTAAACACACAGATAATGCATCAGAGCACGGCCAGTCGTTCATCAGGAGCAGTCATTTGCTTCCCTGTGTTATATAACCGTGGATTGGTCTATGCTGCTCTGCTTTGCTCTTCTACAGAGGCATGAATCAAACCCTGGACATGTCACATGACACATGCGGTGTGTGTGTGTGTGTGTGTGTGTGTGTGTGTGTGTGTAGGCCAGCTGTAGCCCTATACTCCTGTTTGTGTCTACTGTACAGTTATGTCAGGACATCATGCTATATCAGGTTAGGACACATGACATACATGTTATGCAATGACGTGGTACACACTGGATGATGATAATACAATACAGTGTATGTTGTGTCTCACGTGCACGGTGTGATGTGATATAGTGCGGTTTGAATGTGATGTCTTACTACGTCGTTCTTACAGCAACGAATGTTTGGATGTTGCATCGCTGCATTGACACCGCTTCATCATAAGGATGCAAAGGCAGCAAATGTCACACCCAACATATTGATTCATTCTGCTGCTCTCCATTTTCAACACACATACATCTAATGATGGCGCGGGAACGAAACGTAAACGCGTGGGTTTGCATGTATAGGCACGTACTGTAGAGAGCTGTGAGTGTGATTCAAGGTATGTGTCGCTATACAAGCATCATCATCATCTGTCTGTCAGTAGCGGGAAATGGTGGTATTGCTGATAGTACCAGGACTACACACACACACACGCGCGCGCGCCTACAAAGCCAGGCAAGCCCCTTTAACGGGGACACACACACACACATACACACAGAGCGCACCCTCCCCTCGCCCATGCGGAAAGAATGGATAGTATATGGAGGCAAATGCATCACATCTCTAACATGAACCACAACAACGTTTCCAGTAAAAGATTTTAAAGGACAATCAGGGGTGGGAGGAAAAAAACGAAGGCTTTCAATGATGTGTGTGTTTGAAGGAGCGAGGAAATACTATCACAGCACGACGGGGTCAAAAAAAGACAAAAAAACCCCAGCACAGCGTTTCCGCGATGACACTGAGCACAGTGGCAGTAACCTTAACCTACAATGTCAAACCTGTCCTGTGAAACCCACGCGTGTTCAGAATGAACCGCTGCCAGTATATCAGCACCACGGACAGCTCTCTTGTTTTTTTCCCCTTCTCAGCATCCCGGGGCTGTCAGTCCTCTGTAAGTCATCTTTAAACATCGCTGCACGGACACGGGGAAACACTTTGAAACACCGTCGTAATTCCATCCCAATAACACCTGGCACGAATCACATCTATGCTCCCGCTTTCCGTCAACCGTTTCCGCGTTGGGATGCTGACTATTGAGCCCCCTTCACCCGAAACACGTCCACCACTTCTGCTCCTACCTTGTCATCTCCATCCCGGGGCCTCCTACTCCCATCCCTCCGCCGGCAGCGGTTCCGTTCACCGGCTTCATGTGCTGTCCTGCCCCTGGTCCAGCTGCGGGTCCTGCGGGCATCGCTGTTCCCATCATCACGGCGGATCCAGGCTCACCGGGCTGCCCGCCGCCCTCCATGCTCGCTTCGTTCCCCATCTCGGTCTCGGCTAGGGAGACAGGAGGGAGGCGGCGAACGGTATCAGGTCAAGTCGGCGGTGTTATCTCTTATGTCGCTATAATGTGTTTTAAATGTAATCAAAATAAAAAAAAAGGCAGGAGTGGGAAAAAGGGGGAGGGGGGAGAGCGAACTCAACGTTGCTCCTCCAACACCGCCATCATCATCTTCATCCTCCTCCTCCTCCTCGTCAGCTTCAGCACCAGAAGGGCTGCCTCCTCCTGACGTGTTGACGGGAGCGCGCCGCGCGGTCACGTCGACGCCAGGTGGAGATAAAAGCGTGAGAGGCGAGAGAGGGGAAAAGCGACTTTAGATTAGATTAAATTAAAGTTAAATGACACCCGGGGGAGGAAAGATAAGGATACAACCAGGAATGAGGCATGAATTAAAAGGAGCTCACATATGAGAATCTGACACAAAAACACAACATACACTGTTTTTGGCATGTCCATATCCACTTAACTCAGTACTGAGGTCAAATGTTGATTCCAGAAAAGTGACATACAGGTGTCATCATAGTGATCATAATGAATTCAGTGAAACTGTGGCATATTCAAATAAGCATTTCATGTGTGGGGAGGAGCTGAAATCCCAACCAATACTATCCATCTGCAGAGAGGGGGGCGGAACTACAAGTCGTCAGTTGTAGTCCACGGCTTGTTGTTGTTGTTTCCATTCATAAAATGCAAAGGAAAAAAATCACATTTCATGACATCTTTAATGACACAACAATTGTTGATGAGGAATATTGTGATTTGCCTCCATCTTCTCCTCATGGCCGTCAGAGTTGATGGGAAAATTTGGCAGGTGTAAAACCGTAAGACATACAAGGGAGTTAATGAAGGGATTAGATCTGATGGGAGAGAACCCGGGTGTTTCCTGTTATTTTGGAGCATGGGAGAGCCAACATACATGGTGCCACTGTCAAATTTGTTGTCATGCATTGGAAATGTATGTTCAAAAGAGTGTGCAGATATGGAGGAACTAAGCCAAGGAGACGCCTTATAGATTAATAACAGCCAGTGTGTGTGTGTGTGTGCCTGTGTACACTCAGAGACGGCCAGAAGATCAAATGAATGGGTCTCACTGCAACCATATGCTGTCAAAATGTTTGGTCCTCAATACAACATGAATCCCAAAACACACACATTGTGTGACGGCTGCAAGAATGAAGATTTCTGTCAGATTCACCACAAACAAAATGGTTAATGTTAATGTTGTAATGTAATCATGTTCAGTGTTTCACGTTTTGTCATTCGTTCATGTCGGTCCTTTGTGGCTCTTTAGGTTTAGTTACAGTCACTCGTGTTCAGTCTTGTCATGCACTTCCTGTTTTATTTTGTGCTCATCTTTTCCTGCTGTTCTTCGATCCTGACTTCCTCCCTTTGTGTGATTTTTCCCGCCACTGAGATTGCTAAGCCCGCCCCTCATTGGTTTCACCTGTGTTCCCCTACATCAGGTATAAATAGTCCTCTTTCCCCTTGTCTTGTGTGACGTGCGTCACAGTCCTGCCGCCTGAAAACCACGCCACCAAGTGAAAGTTCAGTTTTTGAGTATAGTATTTTGATCCTCGTTGAGCGTGTTTTTGGTTTGTGGGTTCATGGGGCCGTGACATCACTTGTGCAAAAACAGTTTATTCAGACCTATAGGTTTTAATAGACTTTATCGTTCTTGCCATATTTGATTTAACATAAAACCTGATCAGCGTCGACTTGCAAAACAGCTCAAATGTGAGCACATACAGTATATGGTAATCTGTGAAATGCATATTTAAGAGGAAAAATGTAGAGAGAGAGGGAGAGAGAACGTGAGAAAAGTATATTAAATCTACTCAACACCACAATAACATCAGAGCCAGTCAGATAACAGTGTGCGAGCAGTGTCCGACAGCCTTAGAAACTGGGAAAGGGTCCACTCTCTGTTTCCACGCCAAGTGTCTCCCTCTGAGGCCAGGTTTTATAGAGATGAATAAACCCTGCCAGCAAACTTCGAGGCTTCATGTGCAGTGTCTTTCTCAGCATAGAGGGAAGAGACAAACGAGTGCAGCAGCTGTAGAAGATAAAGAGAAACACAATTCCCCCTCTAAGCCTCTTTCAGCTCCCAACATTTCACAATTTGTTTTGGTTTCACACCAATTTTATTTCGGTGTTGGTCACACTTTTTAATACGTCTGCTGCGGCTAAAAATACACAGTGCCTCGTTCACATTTCGGAAATATCAAGGGCCTGTGTTTCCAGCTGTGTTTGCAACAAAAACAGTGTGACATGCACAGCAAAAACAAGGTCGTTATAAACACTGAAGAAACGTCTGTATACGCTCAGTCAGCAGTCTACGACTACAACAAAACAGGTTAGTGAAAACATCGGTGCAGTCAAGTGCAAGTGTCGGTGTTAGCATGAGATTGAATAGAATAGATTAGAATGGAACTTTATTGTCCACCAAGGTGGAAATTTTCCTTCAGCTCATCAACACAAAGGGAGACACAGACAGTTCAAATAAGTTAAGCGATAGTCATAAAGACAAGAGATCAAAATAAAAGACAATATATAACAAAGCAGTAAAACTGACACCGACAGGGTTAAATTACATTAAAAATTGCTCTTTACTGCAGCCCTGGATTAAAAGCTTAGTGGTCACATTGTGGAGTTGAGAATACAGTATTGCACTTGGAATGAAGGATTTCGTTTGTATACATGTTTTAGTTGCCAAGGGAACTCTGTAGCACCTCCCACAGCTCAAAGTCTCACACAGGGGATGGGAGCTACAGTATCTGTCACGATCCATCTTTGTAAACAATGGAAAAAAAATAGGACCCATCACAAAAATATCACCGTGAAGACCTTGCTGAGGTGTACTCCAAGACATTACAGACTAAATCACCGCCACTGAAATGTAACAATACTGAATTTATTCAGCACACTGACAGTAAACTATCCACAGAGTGGGAACTCATCTGCAGATATCTACCTCAGTTAGATTTAACATTTTCTATGAAAGAATAAATACAAATATATATATATATATATATATACACATCAGTATGAAATATGAACAAATCTTTCTGTTAATAATGTCTGTGATATTTTCTACCTATTCATTTCCACAAACCAACAGACTTTAGAATATTATGACAGCACAGAAGCAACAAGGTAGATTAGCGTTTGAGAGCCAAAGGTCCGGTGTCCACTTTTCTCTGTGCACAGTTGGAGTTTTGTGGATCACTTTGATGCATGAGCCTGGATATTCTTGTACTCCCTGGACATAATCATGAAGAAGAAGAATCTAATGCCAACTTATATTGACTTCAGAGGTTTTTTCTACATGATCATCACTTAAAAGTGATCATCACTATTGTATTATTGTTGTTGCATGCAGATGTTGTTCATGAAATGTCACGTCAAGTATCATAAAATCAGCAAATAAACATATATGTGTGTATATATATACAGTATATATAAATATGTGTATGTGTGTATATGTGTATATATGGGGGCTGAAATTGTGTCCTGAGGGTTATAGTGTGCTGGGTTTTCAACACAACAATTCACCTATAAAATGATTTTAGTCATCTAGCTTTAAGGAAGGCATTTCCTTGTCGAGTTCTCGCTGACCACAGTGAGCACAACAAACCACACAACAGCCAAATTCGTCTGTGCTATAATGGCAGCAGTCCCACTCATCTCTTTTCAATCTGCTATCATGAAGGGGCTGATGATTTGTGGAATCCAGCACAGGCCCCGGCCCCTCAGGAAACCTGCGACTGTGGAATTGATCGCCCTGACAGACTGACTCATTGACGCGACGGAGGGTTTGAATGCTTAAGAGGATTAAAAAGAGCAAAGTGCCAGCGCACCACTTCACTCCCGAGCAACAGTCCGGGGCAGAGAAACCCTATTGGTCAGCCGTGAATGGTTGACTGAATGACTGATATGTGGAGTGGAACTCAATCAGCATTTCCACTGCCTAAGTCTGCGGGTAGCAACAGATGAAGCTGTACGTGTCATGTCCACATCATCTTCTTTTCCTTCTCTAAAACACTTTAGTGCCTAATAGTTATGACCATATGCTGTTGATGTTTAACCTTTGTTATTTCTCTACCTTTCTCTCCCAGCAGCAAATGCATTAGATTCAGCCCTCTGTAGTAGGACTGAACAGTTTAGAAAATGTATTGAATTGAAATTTTATTTGTAATATTCTTTTGACCCTTTAACACCTACGCTTATTTTAACCATTAAAGGACCAGAAAATGTCCTATGAGTAAGTGCTTTTGTCCATTTTTCAAGAATAACTTTCAATATCTGGAAGTTATTTACAAATTAGACCAGATTGTGCTTGTTAAATTAGAAACGTGAACAGTATAACACATATTTAAATAAAAACATTTGAGGTTTTGTTTCAATGCAAAAAAAAAAAAAACAGGCCAAAAATTGGAAACTTTGTACAGGTGTTTTTCTCACTTTTTCCCTTTCTGGCGACAAAGAAGCTGATTCGTGAGAAATTACTGTAATAACCACATATATAAAAATATAAAAAAGGCTAAGTTTGGTGTAATAAAAAAAACAACTATGTGAGTTATTTAAAAAAAAAGAATCTTTTTTTATCTTCAATGTTTGCCAAATGAAAATGATTTCACCTACATTTTACACACTGGACCTTTAAAACATTTAAAAATAGAACAATTAAATGATCTAAAAATTAGTAAATGAGCCACCAGGTGGAACATTTATCTGCTCTCATTTTAATTGAAGTTGTTTGTAACTATATGTAGTAGAAAGAAAAGCATTGTGTGAAGTCCATGCTTTGGATATTGTGATTTACATTTAATGGGTAAAAAAACATGAGATTATCACTTAATCTTAATCATAAACTCCACATATAATAATTCACTGTCAACAGGAATCAGGATGCTGTTCTTGCTTTATGTTTTTGACCATGAATATGCGGCACTACATCAGTGGCCCTTGTACAACAAGCAGAGTTCCTTCTTTCTATTCCAAAATGGCTTCAAACTAAACACAAATATGTCATCCATGAAAGAATATTGGACTCAAACGTTTGCAAAACCACGCCTTCATTTCCCAGTGATGGCAGCAGGATTATTAAACTTCAGCCGCCGTCTATCGGACAGAAGGTTTCAGTCTTTGTCTTTGTTTCAGTCTGGGTCTTCAAATTAAACTGTAAGACAGAAACTCAGGGTCTTTGTACTCCTGTTGTCTTCCTTCCTTCCTTACTCTGCTTCCTCCGTCTGTGATGCAAGTTATTTTCTACAATTACAAACCACATAATACCTCAGGAAGGATGACAAAAACCTGATCTTGTTTATCTTTTTTTTATTATCTTCTTCCTCAGTCTCCTCCTTGCCCTGTGGAAGCATGACAGCAATAAGCTCGATGACATTTGAGCCCAAAATAAATAATTCATTTCATTCGCAGCTAAATAAAAACCCCGAAAACAATAATAATACATTTACATTTCAGACCCTGATTGAATTTGTCGCTTGTTACTCAAAAGGCGAGTCATCATTTTATAAGTCATTTTGCTCAAGCTATTTTTACGCCGCACAAAAGAGTTGCGCCACCTTTTTCATCCCTTTGAATGATGTCGAGTTAATTAGTGTAATGTGTGTGACGGGAAAGTTTGGTCTTTGTCAGCAGTGTGTTTGGGCCGCGTCCCAGCGAATCCTGCAGCACAGCAAACTGAGTCAGGTCTATGATGACGACAATGAAGAAAAGCTTGTGATCATTATAATGCGGGGGTTTATATACAGTACATATGCAGTTACTGTGTGTGGCTGTTTGCTGTCGTTTTTCTTCACCTCAAATGAAATTAAGGGGCAGATTTTGAATCCAGCCCTCAGTGGGTGAGTCATTTGGGTTATGTCGTAAATATTTCATCCACATAGTATAATAAAGTGTTTAAAGCAACATAGTTGACCAAAATGCTGTACAGTAATGAAGTAAACGCTGAAAAAACACAAACAAATCACAGGACGCCGAGTTGGATGCCAAAGGGAAAAGATGTGTTCTTCAGACAGACTTAAAAACAGGAAGTGCTGCAAACCAATCCACATTTTCTGGGACGACCGAGAGCAGCTGATGTTAGGGACCACGAAGGAGCTTCACTTTGTTTTTATTTATTTTCCTTCAATTTGAGGGTGAAGTGAATAAATCCGTGACCATATTATAAACCGCTTCCAAGGAAAATACCCAGCTGTGTGAAGAGTTTTACTTCAATATGAGCACAGTATACGTGCCAGAGCGATCGTGTCTATACAGAGGTCCACTCCCACTAAAATCACTGATGACTCAGAGGCACAATTTCCTCAAAGAAGTAATAAAATCATGTTGGCAGATGGAGGTTTCCTTTCAGTGTGAGGCAAAAGGATGGGAAATAAAATACTCAGTGAGTCATCCTAACAGCAGCATTCACATTTTTCTTTTTCCCACTAACACAGAAGAACTCAAACGGTGAAACAAATTGACAGACACACACGGGGACAAAACATGTTTGCAATGAGTGACGTTTACCAAAGTGTCCTGTGCTTCATGTCATATCTGCAGGCTGCACGAGTCTGAAGGTAAACAAGTCTGCCAAGCTGTGAGCTCCTGTTCCATTATATGCCAGCCTTAATCAGAGAGAGAGGGCGGGCGAGAGAGAGCGACAGAGAGAGAGAGAACAGATGGCTGACAATGAAAGAACGAACCCTTCAAATGAACAAAGACAGGAATAGAAACATAGAAGAAGAGAAAAGTCAGGAACTGTGAAAAACAAACACACACACACTGTAAATGCACCGATTCACAGAAAGAGAGGCATCACACAGGGACAATTCTGGCACGTCATCATCATCATCATCCAACTGCATGTTTACCTTGTTGTTTAATGTGCTAGTTTACAGAAAATTAAACATTGCGTTAGTTGCAGCTGTGATCAGCTGACAGTCAGCTGACTGCTGTTTATCAGTCACAATCGTAAATAACACAACATATAAATAACCAACCCCCCCCCCCACACACTCGTCTCTTACTTCACCATTGCTGTAACATCCTGAGTAGCCTTATGTTCTGTTTCCTGTTTTATTTTGAAAGAATTACCATTGCCTCTCGTTACCGTGTCTGCTTCCTGTAAAGTTTCCCTCCTCTGTGATTACCCTGATGTGTTTCACGTGTGGATTTAGCCTGCGTGTTTCTTGTGTGCTGACCCGTAAGTCCATATTTAAGGTCAGTTACTCATAGCCTTTTGTATCCCTTGTTTCCTTGTGCTTAGACAAGTAAAAGGTGTTTTTTTCTGGATAATTGCTGCTTGCAATTCTCTTCCACCTTTCTAGATTATAATTGAGGCCTCATAAGTTTAAAAATGTCATTTAGTGTTTTTTACTCTTGAGGCACTGCGCATTATGGCTTATTCGATTCATCATTTACTAAACAAATCGACTACTTTGACTTTGAATTAATTGGTTTTAATGTTTTTTCAATAATTAAAACAAGTTTGGGGTTTTTTTCGGCTTGTGAATATTTTCCGGGTTTTTTTGCTCCATATAGCAAAGGAATCGGGCTTTGTGGACAAAACAAGGCATGTGATGGACTGGCGTTCTGTCCAGGGTGTACCCCGCTTATCACCCTATGTCAGCTGTGACCCTCATGTGGAGGATAAAGTGGTAGAAGATGGATGGATGCAGAAATGACTCCTTATAACTTGATACCGTTTGGAGGGCCACACGAAATCTATTGAGGGCCGTGAGTTTGAGACCACTGATCTAAAGAGTAGAGCCACCTGCACAAAGTCTAACCTTTTTTTTCAATGTGTTGCAATAAATGATTTAATTAAGATTTTTATGTGTTCCTGACTGGTCTCAAGGTACAGTAATGGTAGAGGATATCAAAATAAGAGTGGCAATGATATTACAATATTCTCAGTGTTTGACCTGATGCTGAGGTTAAAGTACTTCTCTGCAAAGAAACCAGATCCACACAAGTTTTTTGTTGTTATTTTTTGCTCCTGTTCGATTGGACATAAGGCCTCTCAACAAGACTCTGCTTTTACATAAAGCAGCATATGGCAGAGCTGCAAAGTGAGCAGGCGCTGTGACACGTGATTTCCTCTCTGCTCCACCAAACACACACAAACGAGAGAAAAGGATGATTGAGATGATGTGCATACATGCAAGTCCAGTTCAAAGTGGAGTAAATCAACTTGGCAGTCACAGATCCCTATAACAATAGTGTGTACACACAATGCAACCTTAACACCTTTGATATTATCCATTTGGTGAAATATCGTTATCCATTGCTACGCCAGGGCAAACATTGATAATTTCATTAATAAATGAAGGCGCTCTAACAGTCTGTGCCAGTTTCACTTGCCAGGCATCACATGTCTCATCATGGCGGCGCTGCTCACATGAATGAGGGAAACTTGGGTAGAAGTCACCTGGCTGAAGAAGAGGGAGTTTACAGCGGGATAATAGCAGAGAAAGCTATGCCCTATACACATTCAATACATTGTGTTCTCTGTTGTGAATAAATAAATAAAGTCTAAAAGTACACTTTGAACTTTTCTCAGACATTTTGTTTTCTTCAGTCAGACAGATATTGCCATGATTGTATTGCGGTATATTGATATATTGATTATCACAGAACCGTTGTATCGTGATATTATTGGTATCGTGGACCCTGTGATTTCCACCCTAGGTCCACATGCACTTAAAATAGTCTCCACTTGTGTCATCGATCACATCCCTGAGTGCAGGAGGGTGTATTGGCCACAAACCAAACGCCTCCTGAGGATTAGTTGTTGGTTTGTTTTTTTTACAGCAGACATTTTGATTTGACACAGAGGTGAGTAATAATCTAACCATAATTTAACCCCCGAGATTGAAAAACACACGCTTTTTAAAGTTGTCCTGGCACACTGCATTTTTAAATTTAGTTTCCCTCTTAGATTATAAGAAGGAAACTTTATGTCTCTCTGAAAAAAACATTTACATTTTTTTTTTGAGTTTTGATGCTGACGGAAGACGTAATAGGTTCTCCAACACATTTGGAATTCAAGGGTGAAGTGAGGGATATATACATTTTCAAAATACATTGCTCTCTTCCTGCTCTACTCTCCTTCGCCTCTGCATGTCTCCATCACCACCCAGTTCTTTATCCTCCAAATGATCAATCACCATCAACACAACCAGTGTCTGGACTCCAGCAGGGGATTTGTCTCATTGCTGCTCAGGCCAGATGCATTCAATCCCTGCTGAGTCCAAGTGCCAGAAGCTCTATTACGACTAAATAAGCACATTTCATTTGTACAATCTGTGATAAATAATTATTTTTGCATTAATTTGTCTCCTAAATGAAATGGCATTCACAATGGTTCAATCCTCGTAAGTGCTGCACGTACAGCAACCTGGAAGTAGTCTGGAAACCGTTTTTTTTTTATGTTTATCTAATTATTTATAATGTTGGGATCATGTGCTTTGATTCTTCTTGCGTTCATCCTCCCCTTTTAATTATGTTTTTCTTTCCAAATTCTTCTTCATATTTAACCACCAGACATGTGGGTTATTATATTTAAGCAATGGAAGAAATGTCGTTAAACATTTATCACGGGAGAGCCTAAAAACCCTGAAGCATTTAGAGGGAGTACACATTGCTGAATAACCTGGCAGGTACAGCAACATATGATGATGATGACGGATGCATGTGTTTTTGAATGTGGGCGACCAGAACTGTGCAGCATGGCATGGAAAGTGGCTCCACCTAGTGTCCGTATGAGGTTAACACAAAGTGATTGACACTTGTCTCCCCACAATTGACTGCTGTCAGCATCTTGAGCTGTGTGATGGTAAAAACAATGTTTTCATGTTTTCTTTTTCAGGTTGGTGATGGAAATCTGTAACTTATTATTCTTACAGATGACCTCTTATCTAAAATACGGATGGGAATCAGAATCGGTCAGTGTTGGTATTGGTCCAATAATGGTCAAAGTCACTGGATCGGATATCAGACAGATAAATCCAATCCAATTAAAATCCAAAAATCCTATATATGCATGCTTCACTATGCTCAGACTGTTTTAGCTGAGTCATGTTTGGGGTGTTTGTTTCTTTTAATTGGGAGAACAATATTTGTTACACAGTTGGAGAATTATGTCTTTGCACAGCTCCATGGTTCATAATGGTCCAAAATGACTGCATCGGACTAATATCAGTATCAGTAGATAGATTTGTGATATCGGTATCAGACACAAAAAAGTGGTATCATTCCATCCCTAATCTAAAATTATCTAAAATACAACTGCTATTTTTTTATTTTATTTATTGAACCTTTATTTAACCAGGACAATCCCATTGAGAATTAAAAACCTCTCTTTCAAGGGAGTCCTGGTCAAGATAGGCAGCAGCAAATACAAAACACTTGGCAATTACAAATGTACCCAGTTAAAACACAAACAGAATACAAATTTCCAACAAAGAATCCAGATTAAATTTACAAGCACATTATGAAAAGCAAGTGCATATTCTGGAGTCAACCTCAAGAATTCTCAGTTTGGATATGAAAGCGCTTAATGAAATTGATTTTAGTTTCCAGTCTTTCTGCAACATATTCCATGCAAAAGGTGCAGAATGGACAAAAGCCCTTTTACCCAATTCAGTACGGGCATGTGGAACAGAAAGCACTATTGCCTTATATATGAAAGTATGCCAATTGATACATTTGAATGTGTATCTGTCCATAAACATCTGTGTGCTTAAATATTTTTCTAACATCGAGGAAATCCTGTTGTTAATGTGCAGGTTATACAGTCATTTCTGCCTCTTCACTCATGGCCGACTCATAAAATTGTATAACATAGTGTTACGCAAAGCACTGTGCACTGCTGGCCAGTAGAGAGCGCTATAAGAGTGAGGGAGAAAAAGGGAGGCCACAACACTGTGTAGCAGCTGTCCACCTGCTGAACAATGTACCAAGTATGAGGTCACATAGGTCTGTTTAATGTCACACAACAATCAGGAATCATAAAAAAAATATAGTCCATTATACATATGTTGTATAGTTTAATGGACTGCATTATTAGACTGCATAGCCTGACAAATAATGTCATAGTGCCAGTGATTATTGGATGCTTCACTGCACATTAGTTTGGATGATAAAAGCAGGAATGAAATATTTGAGATCTTTTTATTCCACTGTGGGAGCAAAAATAATGAGTTCAGGCTGCTGGGCTTGAGTCTCTTGAAGCCAAGGGTGTGGTTTTTATTTCAACGCAGCCGCCGTTTATTAGTTGCTAAACGTCTGTGTTGGAATATTTGCAGAAAGCAAAGTGATGCAACAGCGTCACAATGTAGTTTGGCAACTCTTGATGCTGCCGATTCCCAATGCCGAGACTGTCATTCATCTCTTTAGGAAGTAGATTTATTCTATAATTATAATATCCTCTGTGACATCTTTGAACTCTTAGTATTTTGTAATCAACTGTATTATGTTCTTAGTGAAATTTCATATTCACAAATTCTAATTTATGAAGAAAAAAAACCTTTATTTGTGTTTTCATGAAATAATTTGAATTACACCTTAAGACAATATCTTCGGTTAAAAACCAATAGGCTGTAATGACTGTAGATTTGTGCTCCCATCTCAATATTTTCTTTATGAATACATATTTTGTTTTCTTATGTCCCCATGTAACCCCTGACTCGCTTTTGTCTGCTTAATTTATTTATTTTCGTCACATGTTACTCCTAAATTCTGTTATTCTCTTTGATATAATTTGTTTGATATAAATTCACATTGTATCATTTTTGTCAATCTTTAATAAAATAAATAAATAAAATAAAATAAACACACTTGATGCTTCCTCTTCAAAGTGAATGTATTGTATTGATGTATTTGTACGGCCACATGTAAAAAAGAAAAGAAAAGAAAGGAAAACAGCATGAATTCTGAGATTAAAATCACAATTCTGAGATTAACGTCAGAATTAGATTTTTTTTTTCTCAAAAATCTGATTTTAATCTCAGAATTCTGACTGTTTTTTCTCAGAATTCAAGCTGATGTTTATTTCCTTCAATCAATTTAGTTTTTTGAATTGTGGCCCTAATAATCTTCCGTATATTTCTTATACATTGGACCTTTAAAAAATGTATGGGACCGATATCGGCATCAGTACATAAGGTTGTAATATCTATCGGTCAATCAATCAATAACAACAACAATAATGATGATGATGATGATGATGATATATAAACCTAGTGGAAAACGTGGTGTCTTTGACTTAAGATGACATGATGTGGGTTTTGTTGCTTCTTCTAACCAACAACACTTTGGATGCTCGTGCACTTCCGGAACTTTCGTAATGGCTGTTCTTGTGTGTGTGTGCGTGTGTGCGCGTGTACGTGTGTGTAGGACTAAAAGGACCGAGTCCTCCTCTTTAAGCCTGAAACTGATGAATGAGAGTGTGAAGCAGCAGACTCTGCCCCGCATCTTTAAGCTCAGCACTTGGAGGGACTTTGCTGCAGCAGCGAAGACAGAAGGTGAGAGACGTAACCGGCTGTTGTGTTAAAAAAAGAAAAAGAAAAACCTCTCTTCTTGGGTTAAAAACCCTTTTCATCCTCTTTGCATCTTGTTTGTGTGGAGACAATAGAGGAGCATGCTGCGGCTGCTGCTGCGCTTGTGCACCTCTGTTTCCTTCCTCCCGTCTGCATTGCTGATGCAGCTTCTGTTCCGTGTTATGAAACGAGCAAACACACGCAGCTTTCCCTTCAACCTCTTCACATTTGACTCTTTAAGGACTATTTTCTCTCACAACAAGCCCCTCGGACACTATAGTCTTGACCGCGGCAGTGACGAGAGCAGCGGGACGTGACACATGTGTCTGCGGGGTTCGAGCACGTCGCTCAAATGAATGAATGAGCAACTCGTTTGTAGCATTGTGTCCCAACAGTCGTTTATTAGGCTGGAAGGCCGAACTAACTAACAGAAAAAGGAAGTGGTTTTATGCAAATAGTTATGTAAATAAAGGCTGAACTATCTGTTGGACGTCTTACATTTCCACAAACACTTTAAAACACGTATCGTAAAGTGTTTGTCGTGTTTTTCAACAGTAACCCGGGGAACTCTGTGTAAAGTGAAGCCCAGAGTTTGTAGTAGAGGAGGTGGAAGGTGAAAGGTTAAAGGGCAGACGCTGAGTCTCAGGCTGCCTCATGACTAATACATTAAAAGGTCCAGTGTGAAACGTTCAGGAGAGCAGAACTTGATTATTTTCCCCTTCAAGTGTGTTTGTATACATTTGTTATCACTTTAAAATAAAATAATAGCATTTTATATGTACTTAGAGGAATAAGTGACCCATTTAGCTTTGATTTACTAGAATAGGGCATTTAATTATGAACTGTCAAGTGGTGAAGTTGCATCAGATGTTTTTATTATCCTTTTTTCTTTTTAGCCACTATTTTTCTGTGTTGATTATTTTACATCTGACCTTGGATTGAGTATCTATCCACCAAAATTGACTCCAACCAGACGCAACCTGAGCGGATGCAACTGTCTTGTCTCTTTGTGTGTATTGTGTTTCTTTATTTCTCACCAAGAACAGTGTAGTACAAAGTTCAGGTTTGTCCTCTTTAGCGAAGGACGGTCTTTATTTTGAATCTTTAACCCCGTGGTAAGAGACCATCACTGTAACTCACACAGTGCATGTTTGCTCACATCTGTTGGATAAGAAGCGTGATTCTTTGGAGGTAAAGAACACAGCCAGCAGATGTGGTTATAGTTTAAATATTTACATTAGGCTACTGCATTTAATAATGATTGAATAATGGAACTGTCCATCTAAGGTAAAGTTGTCACTTCTACACTCAACAGCCACTTTATTAGGTACTCTAACAGGACACCTACATCCATTGCGGTTTTCTGCTGCTGTCGACCATCCGCTTCAAGGCTTGGTGTGTTGTGCGTTCAGAGATGTTGTAATGAGTTGTTAACTGAGGTACTGTTGCTTCAAGTCTGACTATTCTTGGGCACCAACAAGCTATTTGTGCCAAGGGACCAATCACTCTAGACTCTAGCGATGGTTGTGTGTGACAAGCAGTTTGTGAAATACTCAGACCAGCCCGTCTGCCACTAACAACCATGCCACGTTCAAAGTCTTTATTTCCCCTCATTCTGATTGCTTGGTTTGAAATTAAGCAGGTCGTCTCGACCATGTCTACATGCCCTAATGCTTTGAGATGCTGCCATGTGATTGACTGAGATGCAAGCACTTAAAGAAGCGGCAGTGTGGGTCCAGTTTTCTTGTTGTTCTTTAAAGGAACATTTTATGTTTACAGATGCAAACACGGGTCATGATTAGTCTGATGTGACTTGTGTTCAACCCAGACTCTCAGATGAATTTTAAAGGAGCACTTCTGTGGCGCTCTCTTTTTTTCATCCTTACATCACACCGTCAGTCTGTTCCTGCTAATGAGCTCAGCGGGCGGCTGAGTGCTGCAGCGCGGCACAGTGGTGATGGAGGGGGAGAGAGAAGAGTGGCTACTGCCGCCCTGTTTGACATTTATGCACATTAAATGCAGTTGACCCTCAGATGAGATGTCATCTATGAGACGGGAGGAACAATCAGAGGTGCTGCGTGATATTAAAATAGTTCAAACTACTGATTTTGTCAACGTGAATTTGCCACGGCAACATTTTCCGTGGTTACATAAACATTTTATCGGTCCTCAGTAAGTTTTGCAAACTGAAGGTCAGAGGTGTCAGCTGCTCTGTCGTCTATATAGCAAAAGCTGGCGTCATGTGTGATTGAAGAAGACCTGAAAGTAGTGACTGGGACCATTAAATCAAGTGAGCAGTAGGCAAGTTTCCCCACAGATTTCCATTCAAAGGAACTTCTTTTTTGCAACCAAGAGTAACCCCCTGGTGGCTTTTCAGTAGATTTGTTTGAACAGAGCATCATAAACTTAATTCATCAAAGGGAATCCTTCATATATTGGAAAATGGATTTATGCAGTCATTGTTTCCTGCGCATGCAGACGATGGTATCGGGGTGACTTTTCATATTGTCTGTGAAATGAAAAGAGGCTTTTGTAAGTCATCACGTAAGTTGTCAGATGAGCTCCTCAAGGCTGCTTGTGTGGGCTGTCCGCTGCATGAAGTAGGGTAAATGACTGAGCAAATTTTTAGCCCTCTTTGAATTAAAAGATAAAGTGGGTGTTTTGGAAAATCCCTGATACTGCTGATGCGCTCCCTTCAGGGCCTTGTCCTGTGGGGAATATCTGAAACTTAATCTTTTTTTAATGATTCAGCACGTCTGTCTCAGAATGTGCCGCGCTACCTCCCAGAGATGAGGCTTTTATTGATGTGCACAAGCTGTTGTAAATGTTGCCAGACTTGCCAGAGCCATCTGAGAAGAATGACGGTGTCTCTCTGTTAACAGGCGTACTACATCTGTTTTGTAATTTTGCAATTTGGTTTATGAAAGTTTGATAGTCCCTATGATGTTTTATCTTTGCTGTGACTAATAGTATCATGTGCTTGGTTGTATTCACACCCACGAACCATAACCCAAAAACGATAACTTTACTAAGAAAGAAAGGAGTATCATAACATTTCATAAGCAAAAAAACAGCATATTTTTTGCTTATTTCTGATAAGCCATGGTTGTTTGTTGTCTGTTTGTGTTCATGCCGGTATGTCTGTGTCCATTGCACATTTCATGTGCATTGTTTATACTGTTCTCGCTGCCTCGCTTAAATTACAGCACTGTATACGTGTCCATTTGCGTGTGTGTGTGTGTGTTGTTTAAACTCTTTTCTGGATTACTGGATGTCAAAAAAAAGAGTACAGAAAGAAAAAAATGGATTCTTCAATTCCTTGTGTTTTAGAACTTATAATTCCAATTTTTGTCTTTTCATATTGAGACTGTCAAACATTTTTCCTCTCGTGTTCTGTTCGGCAGCCAGCACTGTAAGCTGCTTCCTTACACTGATGTACCACTTATAGATTAAGCAGAGGAGACCCTTCCCCTCAATGACCTCAATGAACCCAGTACACGCTCACTGACTGGCGAGCAAACAGCCACCAGTGTCCAATGGGAGATGGTTTTTCTCCTCTGATCCTTCCCCGACTGCTTCAGCTCTTTCCTCATCCAAGTAGTATTGATAAAGTGTGTAAGTGCCTGCATCACAGGTGCTAATCGTCCTGTTTTGCAGTGATCACCATGTTTTATCTTTGGTTGTTGATAATGTCAAACACACAGTAGAATTGTGTAAGGAATATGAGGTGGGCAGGGATTAGATATTACTCTTACAGGTGGGATTATCTGTTTAAAAATATCCTCAGAAATGTGCAGGTCAGAGGGTTTCCACTGGATCCAGGTCACCACACACACACGTGTGTGCGTGTGCGTGTGTGTGTGTGTGTGTGACCTCTTGCTGAATTAGTAAATGCAGGCTGATGCTGAAGGTCATTCAGCATCACATGTTGTGTGTTTTTCACATGTTTGTATATTTGACTTTGAGAATCACCAGAGGGGATGTGTTCAAGGTGGGTTCTGTGGACAAATGTAGATGAACTGTGAACTGCATCATATGGCGTATTTCCACTGGCTCGCCTCGCCTCGCCACGCCACGCCACGGTTTAAGTAGCGTTTCCACTATAGCATAGTACCTGGTACCAGGTACTATTTTTAGTACCTGCTCAGGCGAGGTTCCAAAAGCGTGCTGAGTAGGTACCATGATTGGTCAGACTGCCGGCCACTGACTGGCCAGAGTGCCGTCACAGGAAGAGACGTCCCACACACAAATCAAGCCAAACAGCGCCAAACTGTAGATCAGTTAAACAAACAATCCTAAGAAAGTGGGTTAATCTCCAACAACTACAGGAGTCTGGTGTAAAGTCACTAGGGACAAAACCCTATACTTAATCCCCTTCTCCACAACATAAACAAACACAAGTTGCAAGCTGTGAATTAAAATTTAAACTGTGAATAAACTGACTGTACCATTGTTGTTAATGCAGTGATTTTTCACTCACAGCTCCTTCAAATCCATTTCCAGGGCTCTGAAGTGGTAGTACCGAAAGAATGAGTTAATCATTTAATCAAAACCTACTTTGTTAATCAGTCATTTACCAGGGAACCTAACTAACATGTCCACTCACTCACATAATACTCATTCTAAGCAGAGATTAGGTTTGCAATGTTTGCAATGCACAAAAGAATTGGTAGAGCTGCTCAGTTCCAGGAAAATAAATAAAAGGGCTGATATGTAAGAATGATGGCACTTTTCCACTAGCGCAACTCGCCACGGCAGGGCACGGTTATTTTTGCTTTTCCATTTGTGACAGTACCTGGTATCTGCTACTTTTCTTAGAACCTGCTGTGGCGAGGTTCCAAGGGAGCTGAGCCGATACAATGCGTGATGTGACGTCGTCGGACTGCCGTCGCACTGATTGGTCAGAGTGCCGTCACTGGAAGAGTCATGAGCAGAAGTCCGACACAAGAGTCAACCCGAACAATGCCGAGAGACTCCTGAAAAATCCTGAAAACGTGCAACATTTAGCACGGACATCTCAATATTTAACAGAGGAACCTGATGTGTTTAGCGAGAGCACTGCTGAAAGCCTCACAAGCCCTGCGTTTGCAGCAAGAGGACCCGGGTTCGAGCCCCCGTTGGAACAAAGGCCTTTCTGCATGGAGTTAGCATGTTCTCCCAGTGTGTGTGTGGGTTTTCTCCGGCTTCCTCCCACAGTCCAAAAACATGCAATATGGGGATTAGGTAAATTGGACACCCTAAGTTGACCGTAGGTGTGAGTGCGAGAGTTAATGGTTGTTTGTCTCTATGTGTGTGTGGCCCTGCGATAGACTGGCGACCTGTCCAGGGTGTACCCCGCCTATGTCAGCTGAGATTGGCACAGTGACCCTCTGGTGGAGGATAAAGCGGTAGATGATGGATGGATGGACTTTGTCAGACGGAGTCTGTGCTCCGGCCATGCAGGAACAAATCTTTCTAATTAACTGGGTCAAATGATTGAGTTACACTGAAAACGACTGCTTTAACAAGTCAGTAGTCAGCAGTGTGTGTGTGTGTGTTGCGTATAAAACAAAGTGTGATGACTCCGCCCATGTTGAGAAGGTACTGTATTGTAATGGAAAACCAACTAAACCGTGTCGAGTCGAGTCGGGACCATGTAGTGGAAAAGCGGCATTAGTGACATCTAATGGTGAAACTACATCAAATGGAGGACGACTCCTTTCATCCCACCCTTTCCCAAAAGTATACTGTAGGGGAACTCCAGTGGTTTTCACATACCAGAGGATTCTTAAACTACACATAAAAGGCTTACTGTGAGCACTACAATACACAATGGATTTCCATTATAGGGGGATTATATACTTATACAAACATACTTTGGTAAGTTCAGTAAACACTCACTAAACAGGCTGATGGGAATGTTAACCCTAAAATATTAGGAGTGCATTTTGAATCTTGGATCTGTTGGTGACAGTAGAGAAGAGCAGGATATTGAAAGTCTAAATCAGCAATACTTTTAAGAGTCTATTTTATCATAGATCAGTTTTATTGCACAGATAAAGATTGTTATAAAATAATAATGTAACCAGTTCCCTCCTGATGCTAACTCTTTACACTGTTTGAAATCAAATGAACAAAATCTCTTTTTTTCCCTGCTCCACAATTACAAAGAATATGTTTGATTTGTACTTATAAAGGATGTGTTATGTTGCCTTAATAACAACCTGACTTGATTGTTAACACCCCCCCCCCACCATCACCAGGCTCCACCATTGTGTAATTCTGTTACACAAGCAGGGATGTGATGCCGACTTGCGGATGCCTGAGAGCCATTCCAATGAAAGGGGAAGATGTTATACAATAACCATGTGAGAGCCATAAATTGGAGATGTCATTAATATTATTATTATTATTATCATTTATCTGGGGAAACAGGCAGAGCTTGGTCTGTCGACATCAGTGTTCATTGTTCCTTGTCAGGCTGTGAGTGAACGTATCAGGAGTGTTTTCTTGTTAGTGGTTGTAAAACTGCAGACACATCTCCGTCTGAAGCGAATCGATCATACACATGTGAGTGTGTTGGCCTTTTGTCTGTGTTTATTCATTTTTCCCAGTTACATCTTGTCTCAGAATACAGTCCTTTTGAGGGGAAGGCCGCGTGGAGCTCAAAATTCCTTTTAATTCAAACTGAAAACTGCGATTCTGCACTCACATCTCATTGAAGAAGTCGCTTGACGCAGATTTGCTCGGTGCCAAATTAGACTTTCTAGAAAAGGTTGATAAATGCAGTTGATGATAATTCTCCTCTGTGTCTGCCTCGTTCCTGTTTTAAGTCAGCCTTGAGCCCCTGGTGCACACTGTTCAAATGCTGACGTATGAACTTACAGGCCTGTGTGCGTGTGTACTTGTGATGGATACACGTTTCTGAGAACCGGTGTCAGAAACTCCTTGGTAAATTTTCTCTTCAAAGCGCTTTTGTGTAAAATGAGAATGACGGTGTTTTAACGTGTCTGTGAATGTGGGCGCGGGTTCACGTTGCTCTCCCGTCTTTGGCTTGTCTTGTATAACTTATTTTAGACGTCTGAACAGTGGCATTATTATTTGGACCTTATGTAAGATGGCTTATGCAAGCACTTGTCTTTGTATTGCCCTCCTTTTATCATTCTTTTTTCCCATTTATTTCTCTCTCTCTCTCTCTCTCTCTGTCTCTGTCCTTCTCCCTCTCAAGAAGTAATTGCATGGTGTCTGCGTGTGCATACATAAAGAAGAACTCCTCTGTAATTGTCCTCTGAATTTCACTTCAATCACTAACTGATGCCTACGGAAGCACAGGAGCAGGAAATGGACGATGAACCATGTGAAATCACCTGGCTTTTCTGTGTTAATTGATGATACGGATAGAGACGCAGTTTGTGTTCGCTGACGTCACACACTTATTTATAAGGTTTTTTTAATGAGCGTGTTCATCAAAGATCGCTAATGCTGGTGGAAAAAAATTAAAATTTACCACAGGGTTTAAAGCGGCAGCTTCTGGTTTAAAGCGATGAGAAGAACAGATGGGCTGTTGAGTCATCGTCTCAGCTGTAACTCAGCTGTCATTTAATGATGACAAGCCTTTGTCTGTGAAGAGTGTCGGACCCACGACGCCGCACTTGATATCAGGATGACTGTCAGTGACTGGATGCTGTCCAATTTGTCCAGCGTGCCACGATGACGAAAATAAATCAGGTTATGTAATAAACGACTCAGTATACAAACCGATTCACACAAGAAGATTTCCTTCTATCACAGCCGCCCCAGGTCATCCCACAGCAAAATGGAACCACGGTTCATTAAAACCACATGTTCTGTTGTTGTTGTTGTTGTTGTTGGCAGAACATGTGTGTGTGTGGATATATATCTATATACAGTCTTCCGGTTTATCCTGAATAGCCACTATGGGGGTGATAATAAGAAGTGCATTAGAATGGATATCTATGGGAAACATTGCCTATTTCCCACTTGATTTATAACTGCAGTAAACATTTCCCTGAGGAGTTAACAGTCTCAATGTCTCATGTCAGATCTTCTTAAATAGCATTGTAAATGATCCCACTTATTACACGTCCCATTGACAAGAAAATACATACACAGATATAGATGGACACTGGTGTGATTGACAGCTGTTCGCCGGTGATGCCTGTGAAGGTTCAGTTGTTAAACATCAATATGGTGCTGGAGGCTTCAAAGCGGACGGGTGACGTCACAGCCGGTCGCCACTTGGTCTCGCGTGTGTTTTTGTTCATAACACAGTGTTTAGTACCTGCTGTGTCTTTACTGGCTTCTGTGGCCAAATATTTTATTTAGACCTGGAACTCCAACAGGACCACAAAAGTTGTGTTTAAGTATTCATTTGTGGCATAATTTGTTATTTTATTATTATTATTATTATTTGTAGTGATAAGACTGGTTATTTCCTTCAGCTGTCTTTGCCTCCACATGTGTCGTGAACTCACGGGGGTGTTTTAAGGTCACCAGACAGATCAGCAGACTGCTGCCCCCCCCACCTCTCCCACGTATCTTGTCTTTGTCTACCCCATCATTTTTTAATCTGGTTTCCATAAGCTGAAAAAAGCAATATTGTCTGAATCTGAATGTTTTTGGAGCACTATCTTGGCCTGTTTTGTGAGGTTACATAAGGTAAGAGGATGTGGGGGTAAAATGGGATCACTTTGTACCTTTTGTAGCTTTTGGATTTATGTTAGGTGCCGCAGCAAAAATTTGCTTTTTCTTTTCATTGTTTTTTCAAGTCTGTTTAACCAAATGTTTTTTTTTTATGATGTGGTCAGTAGTTACTGTGGTATAATAAGACAGATCCCACGACCTTGTTAGTGTATATATATTTGTGGGATACTACAGAGAAGATGAAGCGATTGTGTGCAACACTTCCTTTGTCCAAAATAATCTAATGCATTATCTGTCTCAGCATCATTCTCTATCCATCAGTGTGATTGTGTAACACAGACGGTGGTCACTATTCAAAATCTACCAAATGTTGAAAATGACACATGACGTCAGGGAGGGCAATCAAACCTGTAGTTACTGAAGTTATGAGTTCAATTGACTTCATCAAAACAGATTTAACAGTGTGGTTATAAGCCTTTTTAAATAGGCTAAAATAAGTGTTTTTGTACATATTGTGGAAAGTGCACAATAATAAATTTTTTCCTTGAAAATGAGGAGTTATGTGATTCAATTTTAATTAAATGTTTCTCTTTTTGATTTGAAAATTAGTTTTTTTGAACTAAATATTCTTTGATCAAAATATCTGTTGTGATACAGTGTAAATCTTTTGCCTTTTTAAAGCTTTTTTTTCTTTCTTTTTTTAAACTGTGCCATGGATTTATACTTAAAACGTGTGACACATATTTAAATGTGTTATTTGGAGTGAGAGAATGCACTACATTTGAAGATGTTTTTACAATTTTGATGGAACTACACCAACATACGGTTTAGAGGAAAGTTTAGTGTAAATATGACGTCATTGTTGCAGAACTGTTAATATGTTCAAATGACGTTGGGCAACAAGAGGTAGAAGCAAGTGTTAAACCTAAACTGAGTTGCTCAGAGAAGCGCTCTGTTATGCAACACTTCTATTACAGGCCTAGCATTACCAGAACCTTTTGGCTGGCTGAGTGTGTACAATGATCTACAGTATGTGGTTTTTGGCTGGCTGATTTCCAGCAAAGTTATGTAGGTTAAAAACAAGCTGCAGAGTCTTTCTGTCTGTCTGTCTGTGTGTGGAACTTTCATGTGACCTAGTTTTTAATATACTGTATGTAGTATAAATGAAGTCCTGTGACGTTTAGTTTTTTTTGTTTTTAGCATCATAGATTCTTCACAGTGCCTTTAAAGTAGGAGACATGCTCTGCATCTCACGTTCTATGTTAAAGACGTGTAACATACAGTATCTGAATTAAAATATCTAAAAACAAGGAGACTTGTGCTTACATTGGCCAAAGTACTTGTTCGAGGTGTCATTTTAATGGCCTTTTAATGATGTCACCCACTTTACCCATCTCTGTGATTGTGAAATGATAATTTAACGAGCACAAACACTCAACTAGAGCTGCGACTAACCGCTATTTTCATAATCGATTCATCTGTCCATTATTTTCTTGATTAATCAAGTAATTGTTTGGTTGATAAAATGTCAGACAATATTAAAAAAAAACAAAAAAAACAAACATTGATCAGTGTTTGTCAAACCTGGAAATGATAATGTTCTCAAATTGTCTTGTTTTTGTCCACAAACCACAATAATTCAGTTTGAATGACTTCTTTGTTTTATGGAGCAAAGCAATGAAGACGATATTCACATATTTTAATCATGAATAAAAGCAGATTAATCGATTATCAAAATAGTTGATGATTCATAGTCAATTAATTTAGTATGTACCTTCTCTCCTATGACTTGCCTGTGTATTACATAGTGTTAGCTGCATGATTTCCGGTTCCCTCTGTCTACCGTAAATCAAATAACAAATAAGCAACCACTTCACCAACAGTGTGGCCTATATAACATAATGTTATATATAATCCAAGCACTGTATATTGTTCAGAATTGATCTAATGCCCTTTCCCAATGGTTGTGTCATGGATTGTGATTTGTGCGGGCAAATGATCAGCTGAAACCTGAAAGTCTGTAAAATTTCTTTCTATTTTCTAACAAAGGATTTTTGTGCAGTGTTTTTTACTGTCGGAGTTCTGCTGCCTCAATACAAATGCATCCTGTTAATGTTGAGTGGTATTTCATCTTAAATTGTCCTTGGGAGGAGATTGTGTTTATGTAGGTCTTGCAGAGAGACTGTAACCAGAGTGATGACGACCGATTTCTTCAAACCGTCTCTCTGAACGTTTGTGTTAGGCGAGGATCAGTGTTCAGCTGATGGTGGGGGGGAAAACGCATTATTTACTCCCTTTTTAAACGCGTCGGAGAGTTTAACGTGTTTCACAGTTTTACCTTGAAAAGCCTTCTTCTGTGGTGAGACACATTTTTGCGTTCTCCAGGTCATCCCGGCTTACTGGGTTCTGAGGCGAGCGACGAGTCCGTGAGGTTTAACTCTTGAGTCTTGCAGAGCTGCACTGTTGGGCCAGTAATTCAAGCTGGCTGGAGCTACCTGTTGTGTAATCTGCCGTGTAACGTTATTCAAGGTGAGCTGCAAGTGTGGCTCACTGTGA
The DNA here is from genome assembly GCF_019176455.1 of Solea senegalensis. Lineage (NCBI taxonomy): Eukaryota > Metazoa > Chordata > Actinopteri > Pleuronectiformes > Soleidae > Solea > Solea senegalensis. The sequence goes on from NC_058031.1 coordinate 17,188,651, forward strand.
TAGCACAGTGTGTCTGGCCTCGTCTGAGTGGGAGTGCATATTAAAAGCCTTTGTTTTTAAATAAGAGAAGCTACATAATTCCTCACCGTGCCTGTAGATGTAAGCCGAGGAAACTTTTTGTTCACAGACCTTATTGAATGAATATGATTTATATAACTGTTTCATAGAGAAGCTTTTTCCTCTTCACACAAAACATGCATTTGTTGTGACCAAACTGAGCACGACGGTCACCTGTGGTTTCACTGCTGCACCGAGATTTTGCTGCTGGAGCTTTAAAAGCATTGTAGGAACTTGAAAGAGCTCTTCATCTCTCTCTCTGTGTCTCTCTCTCTGGGACATTTCCCTCTCTCTTTCATCTCTAGGTCATAATGTGTGGATTTTGAAGTGCTCTGTCCTGTCTTCTGACAAGAACTTTTACATCTACTGTGCAGCGGGAACAAAATAAAGCGGAAGCGTTTCCTTCTCTCGATAACCCCGCGGCAACCATCTCCCTAATGAGCGAGCCACCGCCATAAAATGCGGTGATGTCTTTGGCCATTTAATTAAAGAGTATTACCTCATCAAAACAGTACTTCCTGAAGTCACGATGAGTTTGTTTTTCATTCTAGTTGTCCGAGGTTGGTCCATTCATCACCTATACCACTGACAGTTGGGGAAGCCGGAGCCACTTTTGGCTGACATTTGGACATTTGAGGCTACAGCACACCAGCCTATTACATGGCCAACACTCACCGCCTTCACACAAACCACATTGACATTTAAAAATCTCACAATTTAGTCTCAATTCGACCTCACCATCTCAACAGTGCTAATCACGTCTGTCACTGGTCAAAAAAACAAAACCAGCATTCACTCACCAGGTCCAGTGACTCCTCCAGTCGAGACCAGTTTGTATCAGCTCTGTCTTCAGTCATTGGTAATGGAAACGTGTGTCACGTTTACTGGGTGATGGCGGTCATTTCTTCTTCTACCACCTCCTTCCCTCTGGGTGACGCTAGCCCGGCTCCACTCATGTCAGTGATTGGGCGACAGAAATGGTCACTCCCCTGCGACCGGTGTTTCTTCAACGCCCGCAGTCTATTATCATACGAAGTTTGATTTCGGCTGGAGAGAAAAAATGACCCAGTGGATGTTGTCTGTTGTGTTCAGTGTCGTCGTTCATTGTTGTCGCACCAGTACGACGACGTCACGCCAGTGTATCTGTAGATAATGTACCCTTGCTAATTTTGGTGGAAATTATGAACATGCCAACCAGCAGATGAGTCATTTATAGGCTGTGAAATAGGAATTATTTTTGCTCATGTTGTCTGCACTCGTGGATTTATTTATCAATACTCTCTCTCTTCTGTCTTTGTCGTTACAGGTGTGTGTGTGTGAAGTGCGGCCATGCTGAGGTAGCAGCAGCAGCAGCAGCAGCAGCCTGCACATCAGGATGTCTGACAAAGACGAGGCACGGCTGAATGGGAGGAAAACGGAAGTGGCATTCTGTTACGTCAGTGATGAAGAGGGGGACGATGACGCCGGAGAAGATGAGGATGAGGGGATTTCCGGTGAGTCACCAAGAACAAATCCACCACAGACAGAATAGTTGGATGTTGTCAGTTAACATCATGCGTGATGATGCTGTGTGGGGGAAACACTTTCCGGTGCAGGACTCCCTGTTCTTTCAGTCACTGCAGATTGTTCTCTGAATGTTTGGCCTCGTGGCATCTCAAGCCTGTTTTGAATTTTTATTATATACCTTTTGTATATCTGGGATTTTTGAACCCTGGTGAATCTGTTGAGAAAGTCGATCAGCACCATTTCAGTCGCCACTGGTTGTCTCGCTATTTATACAATAACAACTACATAATGGCAATCGGTGACAACGATAGAGTTGGTACTATTTTGTATCGTTTATGTCGAGAATCACTTATAAAATGAAATGAAAACGACAATGCTAACTAACTTCCAGAAGAAGAATTTGCTGCCAATAATAAAGATGACTTCACCTGGGTCACAAAAAACAAAAGCATTTAATATAGTATAACAAGGGACAAACAAGAGAAAAAGCTTGTTTAGTTACCGTCACAGTTTAGTTACAAACAAATGTCAAAAACTATGCATCTGTGACACTGACAAGTGTAAATCTGGAGAAAGTCATTAGAAATAATCAAGAAACAAAAAGGCTTATGGGTAGATCTCAATATTTTCCCACAGCTGCCAGTCTGCTGAGGTCCACTGTGATGTCAGTGTGCAAACCAGAGACGATGTGTGTGAATGGAATGTGGGATCAGATACACCTTCATGGAATGCCACACTGACGCAGACCCTTATTTTTATCTTAGCATGAGTGAAACCACAGGCGTGTGCGTGTGCGTGTGTGCGTGTGTGTGTGTGTGTGTGTGTGTGTGTGTGTGTGTGTGTGTGTGTGTGTGTGTGTGTGTGTGTGTGTGTGTGTGTGTGTGTGTGTGCAAGAATGTTTATGCACCTTTCTGCACACACAGGAGGAGGCAGATCTTGGGTCTGTCTTCCTTCCATGGATAAAACACAAATCAAGGAGAAACTCGGCACACTTTGGCTCACGGCTCAGTTTCTGTTACTGTACTCTTCTCTACTGTCCACATGTGTGATCACACAGTCTCCCCTCAGCAGCCTCTGTGGCCTCGTGTCCTTCCATAGGAGGGGGAAAAAAGTCTCCTCCTTTCCTCATTTCTTCTGTTGCCAGCACATGTTGCATAACCCAATGAATCATCTAGTTCCGTTAGAGGCTAAGTTTGTGTGTGTGTGTGTGTGTGTGTGTGTGTGTGTGTGTGGGCAGATGTGTCTCTAGCTGTGTGTTTTTGGGGAGTAGGAGGTAAGATTTAAACTTTAGTTTGGTAACTTGACTGGTCTTGTTTTTCAAGAGAAAGGATTTGTTGTTGTTGTTGTTTTTTTAGTTTTTAAAGTTTTAGAACATTACTTTTTTTGCCTTCATGTCCATCCACAATTGTTAATGAAGGGGTTTTTTCCACCTATAGGCACAAAAAACGTTTTGTTTTTGGCTATGACTCACAAAGGTGTCTGTTTACATGATCGATTTTCATACAAATTATTTATGAGGTAAACTAATGCAATAATGACATTCTATATCCAGGTCAGCTTCACTGTGACATCATTTTTCAGGAGCAGAATATGAGACGGTGACCTCATTTCCTGCAACTTGACTTGTTGGCAGAAGTAAGCAACGGCGAGGGGGAATTCTAGATTTGAAAGTAGAGATGTAAAGAGGAGCTGTGACACAGTCAAAAGCACCTTGCTGACTTAGATCTCTGAAACTGGACCCAAAAGAGTTGCATTTCCCTCACTCTGAGTGCTTTTTTATTTGATTTGAGACAAAAGAATGAAAGGTTTAACTGCTGGAATAACAGATGTTTTTAGACTTATGTTTACATTTTAGGACTTGAAAGGCGGTGCTGTTTGAAGGTGCAGACATTAGGGTTTAAATAAGAATTGTGTGAGAGTTCTGAGAGTTATATGATAGATACTGCGCTATGTAAATGAAGTATATCATTATAGGTGTGTATGATTTACACTTTTTTTAACCACTGTAGAGGTCACATGAGTGCAGTATAAGACCTTAATTCACCCTGCGTATGCACCCACGTCTTCTCCAAGATGTCCTCATTATGAATGTTCTGTCTCGCGGCAGTTTTGAGAACATAAATCACTTTTATTGCACCAAATTATGGCATTGAATTTTGAACATTATGGGCCTGTCAAGGGATTTTGGGGCTCCATGAAAAGGCATCGCAGAGAAGGCCAGACCACCTCTAAAAATATAACACTGTGTGAAGCTGTATGTGATAATCTGCTTACATTGTAATTTGATGGAAGACGAAAACGACTCTGTTAGTTAGGTCATTTGTTATTTCTGTACATCTGATGCTGATGGTGCTGAATTATTTCCAGTAATAAATAACTTAAATAAACATAGACTTTGTCTATGGAGTGATCGTACAATCAATCATTAGTACAAAATACTAAAAGCAGCAGACTTATACATGTCAACAGGAAGTGTGTTAGAGCACAATTAAGTTAAGTGGCCTTGTTTATGTAACCACTGTGATTGTGTTGGTAAGTTTAAATCTAAAAGCTGCAACGAATAATCAATTCATCAATTACTAAGTCAACTATTTTGTTACTCGATTATTCGGTTCCACTGTTGTGGATCAAAGAAAACAAGTTCTCTGGTGATTTTTCAGCTTCTTAAATGTAAATATTGTCTGGTTTCTTTGCTCCATATAACAAAGAAATCATTCATCCTGACGAGACATTTGAGGACATCGTCATTTCCTGGTCTGGGAAACGCCAATCAGCATTTTTTAACATTTTCAGACATTTTATGGACCAAACAAATACTTGATTAATCGAGAGAATAAGCAACAGATTAAATGATTATGAAAATAATCGTTTACATCATGCAAAATTACAGCATTGTATATGTATATATAATATGTTATATATATATATCTACATATAAAATGTCTGTGCATGTCCTCAGCCCATATACATTTGTCAGAGGTTTATTACAGTGGGTCTGTGTTGCTTGCTCAGACTTGACGAGTAACGAGTACACACACATGCATGCACTTAGTGTGTGTGTCTGTACATGTGTTTGAGGGAGAGAGTGAGGCAGAAAGAGAGAGAGTTGATGATGAGCCTCGTCCTTGTGCTCTTCCTGTTTAATGCCCAGGCTTATAAAACATGTTTGCCACAGCAGTTGTGCAATTGACCCGGCAAAGCAGCTGGGTCACAGCAGATTAAGAATACTGTCATCTTTCAATAATTGTGTGTTGTTGTTTTTTTTTTAATGAAGTATGCGACGTTCTGCTCTTCCTACGTATCTACAAACACACACAGCGAAGATAAAGTGTCGCGAAATTACAGAACGAGCATGACATACTGTACCTAAATGTTGTAGTCCCCGAAAGATTACAATAGGGAAGGATTGTCTAACATGACCATGAGCCCAAAAACACAGCAAAACCTCACAAAAGAACGACTTGATACCAGTGTTGAACTCAAAAAAAAATAATTTGGTTTACTGTCGCTAATGGAAACGCAAAATAGCCGTACCATGGCAACGCGAGGCAGGCGAGTGGAAACACGCCATCTGAGGTGTGCTAGCACTGTATAGTGGAAATGCACCATCATGTCATTTCTGCCGCTACATGTCTTTCAGTCAGAGCAATAAAGGATGACGTGAGGTCATGGGAATTATTGTCTTGTTTGGTTTCCTTATGCATTTTGCTCTTTACAAGGAACGCTGCAACGAGTAAGTGTGACGCCTTAGTGACAAATACACACACTAAAATGAAAACACACTGGCTAACTAGTAGTGCGGAATATTTCTTTCCTCACTCACGCCTTCATTAGCTTCTACAGGTTAAAGTGTATAAGTGTGTAAGTATTTAGTGTGACCTACCTTTTACACATGATGATAATAGCACAGCCTTGGCTCTAGTGGACCTGGAGTGCAACCCTAATTAAAAATGTGCCAGTTTTATTCAAAACATGCATGAGCATGACATACACGTGAGTTCAACTCCTTGACAATTTGCTAATGTATAAAACCAACTTTCAGCCACCTTGTCCCAAATCCAAATGCTCACTGAAATCAGAACAGACAGAGCTGGCGATGCATTTAAACACAGTGCTATATGTAACATTAGTCTCGTTGGTTTTAGATAATTTAATGCAAAAATGTTACATAATCTGAATGGGATTATGGATGAAATCTTGTTTTGCTGCTTAGACTGTTTACTAGTTTACTTTCGAGGACAACAATGGTGGGGAAAGAGTGTCGAGGAGAGAAAAACGCATGCAAGCTTGCCTTCCTCACAAGTCAGTTTTGCTCTTGAGACATCATCACCCCCCGCTGTCTCCTGCGTATGTCCCACTGTTACCATAACAACTGTCACCAGGACGCCAGCCCTCTCAGAGTTGTGACAATTCCTTCCCTAATGGTTGACGTTCCCCCTTTCCTTCTCTTTCTACACTGTTTCCTTTTCTATTGATTTTTCTGAGAGCCTTTGTCTACTTTGTTTTGTTTGATTTTTTCCACAACTGTATTTTAAATTATCTGCTTTTCCGTCTTTCTGTTCTTAACTTACTCTCTCACAGAACTTTTTTCACTAATCTACCATAAAAACACAACACCTGACTATACAAAGCAGAATAGGAGTTTGCATGTTCTCCCCGTGTGTGCATGGGTTTTCTCCGGGTTCTCCGGTTTCCTCCCATAGTCCAAAGACATGCAGATTTGGAAACTGGTGTGAAAGTGGATGGTTGTTTGTCTCTACATGTGGCCCTGCAATGGACTGGCGATGTGTCAAGGGTGTGACCCCGCCTATCGCCCTATGTCAGCTGAGGGGAAGAAGGTGGATGGATGGATGGATGGATGATCATCCCACACAGAAAATGTATTAATGGACATGGAAATAAACGTGGATTGAAGATAGATTTACTAAATGAATGTTATCAGTAGGTTTAGAATTTATTGCAACAAGGAAAATCCATTTGTTTTATCTTTTAAGAACACTCATTGTTAATGTACGAATTACGCCTAATTATTAGTTGTTTTTGTTGGTGCGTCTTTGTGTTTAAAGTCATACTCCAACCTGTTGGTAGTCACTTTACTTAGGAGATGATGCCATTTCCTCCTTCTGTCTTGACTTAAAGTAAATCCCTTGTTATGTCTTAAGGACCTTTCCTGACCTTGTCAGGACCAGCAGTAGTAGAAGATTTAGACCTAAACCTGGTCCTAATGAGGCAGAGCCTCATATCTGAGGAACCAGTTAAGTTTAAGGCTGAGATTTCAGATTGTAGTTAGATTTAGCTCAGGGATACTGCTTCGTTATGGCTGTCTAATGAGTGGAAGTCAGTGTAGAGTGCTTTAAACCTGTGTGTGTGTGTGTGTGTCTCTGTGTTTGCACATGCGCACAAGCAAGACCATTCTTCAGAGTGACATTGAGAAATGGACTTGTATAGGTGGGACCAGTTTCCCAAAATAAATCGTCCTCTTCAGCATCACAGCACTGTTGGGGTGCCTGCAATTCTAGGTTACACTAAATGTTAGGTTAGGCATGTAGGTGTTTGCTGCAGTGCACCAAATATGTAAGGTCAAATGATTCAGCCGACAAATGCACATGCAAGACTGCATCTTAAAAAAATATGGGCTGCACGTGCAGGGTCCGCGATATGTGACGCGAAAGTATACCAGGCACTTGAAGAAGCACCGTTAAACACCTGTGTCTCTGTTGTCTGTCTATATGGATTATCTGGTGTGTGTTTAGGTGTGGTCTAATCTGAGATATTTTAGGACGGAACTCATGAGGTGAAATGTCTGAATCCTCATGTCGCATGATAAACATCTCTCTTGTGAGACAACACGAGAAGCTCCTGGTTCACGTATACATACACGTGCACCTCATTCATACCAGGTAGTCGATAAAGGTATTGTGTGTGTGTCTGTGTGTGTGTGTGTGTGTGTGTGTGTGTGTTATTGCGATGAAATACTTGACACTTCACAGTGCTTCCATGTTAGTGATGCATGCGTTGGTGTTTGTGAGTCTGTGTGAACAGATTGAAGGGTGTGTGTGTGCATGTTGTTGGCCCCCCATAGCTAAGATGATGCTGTAACGAGGTTTAGTCACACACACACACACACACACTCTCGTACATAGACACACACACACTCCAGAGAGCAGGAGAGTAATAGTCTGTTAATTAGCTTGTGGCTCCCCTGCCTGTGTGTAGGCGTGGGTAAGCAGAGAACACTCAGAAAAACAAGTTAACATGTTTCCTCCCACGAATGTTGCAGGCACCTGGTGGTTTAATCCGCTACAAGATGCATCACTTCGCCAGCTTAGGTCAGAAGTGGTCAGGTGGAACATTAGGTAGTTACTGTTGAAAGGGAGACTACTAATGTTGTGTTTTTCACTTTCAGTTTTCCACTCAGAAATGAACAGTGGAAGCAGGACCGTCTCCTCAGTGCATGATGTTTGCAGAGTCCTTTTGAGCAAACAAAATGAACCACAAAATCAAAACACACAAGTTGCAAACAAAAAAATAGATTTAACCATTCAAAAATATTGTATTTTATTTGTTTGAAAATACACTTTTTGATCACACTGTGGGTTTTAAATAACGTCTTAAATGATCATTTTATCAAATTAGGTTTAGGTAAAAAAATATATGTTCACACACACATATATATGTATATATATGTGTGTGTGTGTGTATATATATAGATATAGATATAGATATATATATTATATATACAAAGGTCTTTGTTTCTGTCCGTCCATACTTACATGCAGTCCTACAGTTTTTAAACCAAAAACTGTACTTCCTGTCCCAATGCACAAACACACACACACAGGTCTGCACAGCCTAACCTCTTCGTCAGTCCAAACGTGGGTCTTCTCTGTAGCTTTTGCTCTTGCCAACGCTAATTATTACCAAATTATTGTCTTAGTCTGACTAAAGTTGGACTTTCAACATGTAAACGCACCAGGTATCCCTAATCTTAACCATAAACAGTTAATCCCTAACTCTAACCTGAACCTAAATATTAGCCCCAAACTAAACCAGTTCCTCAGATATTATGTTCTGCATCTTTGAGTCTTTGAGACCATTGCAGTCAGTGGTTCAGCTAATATTCAGTCCCTTTCATTTCGTGTACTCTATATTGCATGCTAGATTTACCACACACATTTAGAAATGTATGCAAATTAATTAGACAACTAAAACTAAAATCTCCTCAGTGGGGCTCCCCAGATTTTTCCTCACTTACATTATATTTGCTCTAATTACCTTTCTTGTGTCAAGAGCTTGATTGGAGTCCCACTTGTGCCAAATTCAATTGATTTGTGCCACAGCAGCTTTATTACTTACGTGCGTTGCACAGACTTTACCTCTGCTCCTCATGAGTTCTCCTCCCTAACTTTAAACAGTTTACTGCGTGTTTTTCAGCCACGCCTACATGCCTTTTATTAAATGTGTATTAGAAGTTTATAAAACGTCTTTGGATATGCACAGGGAAAGGTTCTCTCATGTGTTCTCGCTGCAAAAACTCAAGTGATTTTTATATATCTTGAAATATCAAGTGTCACACGTTCAGTTGTACGGGACCTGGTATTAAGTCTTTTCCTGAGAAATCCATGTGTTCCATCCAGTTTTTACCCACAGAGTTTGCTCTGGTCGGCACAGTTCCGGAAAATTCTGCTAGTGTGTGAGCGGTAAAGATCCGTCCCAACCTCAGTTACAGTCGGTCAAACATGTTAGAGCCAACTCTGGACGCCATCGGGTATTGTGTAGCCAATGAAGAAGATTAGGTGGGACACAGGAAATGACGTCAGAAGACGACAGGAAGTAGCGCAGATATCTCAATTTCGATGCCGACGTCGACTTCCCCCATAGCCCGTCTTTTCTTCTTTGATTTGTCAGAGCTGAAACAACAGCAAGGGCTAAATGGTCAAATCTGCTGAAACCAGTCGGTTAGTGTGTGCTCCAAGTCTCTTCAAATTTGGTGAAGTCTGTGAAAGTGGTGTGGTGGCATGACCAGAAAGACAGAGACCTTTGCATGTGAAACATTCAGACGTTCCAATATACTGTCTGTGTGTTAGTGAGGAATGCTGAGCTGAAATGTTCATCTGGATGCAGGGACGTGCAGAAATTAAAACATGGTAGTTTGCGTGAAGCCTCACTCTGGATTCTGATGCAGAGTCAAATCACACAGAGGAAGCAATAAAATTGACTTCTTTGGTTCAATGTCAACAAGTAAAGGCTCTCGCTCTCTTGCTCTCTCCCTCACGCTCTTTCTCTCTGCCTGTCGGTCAGTTGAGGTTATGTAAACAGTGAAATGTCAGCTACTTTCCTTCCTCACAGGAGGCGTGGCTAGAGACCAGAACCGTGGCAGTATAGCAAAGGTGAGAGTGTGTGTGAGAGTGTGTGTGTGAGTGAGTGTGAGTGAGTTCATATGTTGCCAGGCAAGCTCCACTTCACACTGCTGCTGCCTCCTCTCTCCACCTCCCCCACCTCAGTATACTCCTGCTCTGTCGCCCCTCCCCCAGGCTCAGGAGAAATGTAAGGTGGGTTAGTGTGTGTGTGGACATGTGAGACTGGGCTCTCACCTTCCACCAGTCTGTGTATGTATGTGTGTGTGCGTGTGTGTGTGTGTGTAATCCCACACCACCAACAAGGGTTTAAAGGACAGTGGGGTTCATAGGATTGTTTTGAACCAATCGTCTTCTTCTCTCATTTCCTTCTTCTACTACATGCATTCACATTTTACCCTTTTTGGTAACACTTTGAATTACAGCACAATAACAACATGTGAATAATTATAATATAACGCAATTATTATTTGAGGACGACCATGTTTTTCTTTATGCAATGGTCAGAGAGCAGCTTGGTAATGATAATTAGTAAATGTTAGCATCAGTGTAAGGCCTTCACATAAAATGTACAAAATTGACGATAAGCATATCATGAGATATTATTACCATAATATTCCTGTTCTCTTTTCCATCTCTTTTCCTTTTCTCTCACACATATCCATCCTTCTGACTTCAGTCTACTTCAATGTTTTCATTGGAAAAGGAATATAATTCTTGTCAATTAACTGGTTTGAACGCGTTAACCCACCGAGGTCTTCACACCAATGCCAATCGGAGCCAAACCTGCAAGCACTGCAGTGTCGTTTGACCTGGAAGTTTATGTCAATTAAAAACAGCTTCAAATTGGTGTTTTCATAAGCGATAATGGGGTTTATGTGTGAAATATTCAAAAACTTGACCCGCGAATGCTTGGGTCTGTGACAAATCGAGCCAACCCGCCGGATGGTGTGACAGAAGCTGAAACCTGAACAGAAAAGGGCAGAAAGAAAGGAGTAAAATACATTATTCATTCGAGCTAAATTAAACCCATTTTCATGCAACATTTCCTGTGTCACCTCTCCCGCCATTCCATGTGTTTCTGTGAGGTGACATATCCGTTGGTGGATCTACAACTGTCAGTGCTAATGTAGTGTGACTCCAGAGACTCCAGATCACAAGGCAGCGTGTTGTGAAGTGTGGGATCCTCCAACTCTCAAAGTCATGTAGTGTGGACTTCTCACCTTTGATGGCTTTTGCATTCAGTTGATTCTGAAATTTCCTCTCTGTGGCATTTGTAGTGTTTATCGGAAATCAAGTAAAGCTTTCACAATTCAGGGAATATGACATGTGAACTGGTATTGTTAGTATGTGTTGTATGTCCTGGGAAGGTAAATGAGAATTAATTTTCCATCTTCGACACCTACCTTCTTCCCCCTGCTCCTAATTGGTTATTACATGTGATACCATTTTGGTTTATAAAGAATATGTCATATAAAAGAAAGATGTGTGTATTAGTTTAGTGCATTAAATGTAAAAAAGACATTACTCTCAGCAAGAGAAAATATACTTTCCACCAGTTATTTACCATCTGTAGTTTCCATTCAGGTGAACAGTCAAACAAACAAACGGAATGTTTTGGGGGTTTGTTTACTTAAAAAATGTGTGGAAACTGATTTCAATTGATTTGATATTAGTGAAAATTCTATTCTGTGAAAGCGCAGGGAAGACTCTGTTAACAGGAACTAACATCAGAAGCTGCTCAAAGGGGATTTACTTTAAATGTGTCAACATTATTAACTTAGAAAGTCAGCAATATTTTAAAATGCCCATGATTTTGACTTGTGGTCGTGGAGAGATGCACTTGGATGCCTTCTTGCAGTACATCCAAACTAATTAAAGGTAATCATTTTTATATTTTACATTTCTGATGGATTTAATTTCTCTTTAAAATCCACTCATATTTCATTTAAATGACCTCAAATTAACAATATTGCAGCTGTATTCAGTCAGTCACGATGACCATTTGCCCTCTGCACTGCTGTCTTTTCCTTGTCCTGGTTGAACCTCATTACCCCTGTTACCTAAGGCAGCCCCTCTGGAGGGGGAGTGGCTTGCTGACATCACACTGTGTCAGTTGGCCAGCTGGGAGGGGAGAGAGAGAGAGAGAGAGAGATGGGAGGAGGATGTAGACAGGAAACGCAGCACATAGGAGGGGGGTTCCTACACACGGCTGGCCGGGGGAAGCTTTCAGCGACTCATTGTTTTGTAATTGTCCCAGTGGCCCTGTGTCCTCACCGGAGCGCCCAGAATGCTGCGAGACAAGGCTACAGCTAGATGTTGAGAGCCTCACACTCATTCCGTTTCTTACACACTCACACAGACACGCTCGGTTAAGACGGGACAGTCAGGGACGTGTGTCAGCAGCATGAGTATGAAGGACGAACACACAGCAGCCGGAGGAAGTTTCTGAGAGAGGAGGCATGGATCTCTCACCAGAGTAGGAGAGGAGTAAAAACTTTGAACCATATGACATGGGTGAGTAGCAGGATTCTCTTTGGAGTGACTCTCTGTTAGGTCTCTTTTTTGCTCTCTCTCCACACATGAGTTTCTTCCTGTGTCTCTCTTGTGTTCCTTCTGCTGAGCGTCTCTGTATCAGCGAATGCCTACAGGCTCAAAGGTGGTGGTGGTGGTGGGGGTGGTTGGGGGTAGGGGTGTCTAGCACACTGACCTATATGTGGTGAACTGGTAAGTCTTTGACTCGGCCATGGAGGCAGACTACTGTGCGGAGGTTTCACAAGGCATAGTATGAAATGTATATGGATTCTTATCTCTCCATGACATGAAAGCTCATCCTTTCAGAGAGTCAGAAGTCTGTGCATGGAAGAAGTCTGTCTTCACAGTCTCTGGGAGAATGAGACATCAAAGTGTAATAGTAATAATGTTTTCAAAATCTTTTTCAAATACTTGCCACCAGTGTGTTCATTTTAACTGAAAACGTATACGATGAGGTGAAAAATGTCTTTACGAAGATGCTGTATACTCGTTTTTATCACGGGATGAACATGGCGACAAAGACAAAATGACACATATACGACTGGTCAACAAGAATTTATCTTCAAAAGATAACTGACAAACACGATTGGGTTTTTGTCTTTACTACTTTGCTCTGTTAAAACAATTCATAGTCACAATAAATCCAAGAAAAACCTTAGTGTAGCTTTCCCTTTTAGTTACAGCCTTTAGTTAAAACAGTGTGTGATGTGCGCATATGTCAGGTTTATTACCTCTGCCATGAAAGTTGTGTTTTTGGTCTCGCGTGTCTGTCTGCGAGTAGCGTAAATGACATATTTGGGGTGAATATTTCCAGGGTTGGTGTGTTAGATTATAGTGGCGATAAAGATCTGGATTCATAACGAAATAACACAAAAGAACAATGGTTACTCTTGTGCGATTTGGTCGCCGTGGTAGACGTTTGTGTTGTGAATGCTTTCTCTCATCTTAGACTTCATGTACTTTTCTTTGTACACTGAGCTAAACATAGGCTTTATAATCTATGTGATTGGTACATTCCAGCAGCCTCCCCCCGAGTCATTTTACAAAGAGTGTAAAGGCAGAGTAGGTTTGCAGCATTACCACATTCCTCCTGTGTGTCCTTTTATTTTGTCATAGACACTCAAGTCTGTCTGTCCGTCTGTCTGTGAGTCTGTCTGTCTGTCTTTCTGGCAAATTCATATGTGAAAGTTGAAAAAAAGATTCTCTGACAAAGTCCTTGAAGCCCGTAGTTAGTTTAGAGGTGGAAAAGTTATATGTAAGTCAGTGGTGTTTGTGTTTTGTGACCCTGAGATGTCCCTCAGTTACCATGTAACGTGTATAGATTTGTATTTGTTGTGTGAAGTCTTACCCTTTACTGAGGTCACGTCAGTCACATGTGTTGTTGCTTTCATGTTTCGGTCATTTCAGACAGAGGTGTTTGAAGCTGATTGCTTCTTACGTGATCTCACTTTCTATAACGATCGGCGATACATACACAGGCGGCATGATGTGGGTGGCTGCTTCCGTACATGCAGTTTTCTTGTGAGTGTTTTTTTTTTTTTTGGAAGGGGGGGGAGGTTGTGAAGGCTGTTCCGCTGTATGTCGGAGTCCCCCCTCTGCGGGGCCCCAGCTCCATCATCAAGGCTTATGTAAGTGTTTGAGCAGCCAGCCCTCCTGCCTGCCTGCCTGCAGCCTCACCATTCAAATTGTTATTGACTGTAGAAAAGCATGCAGAGCAGTTCTCCAGTGGTCAGTCAGTCAGTGACTGAGGCAGTAGATTAAACTGCGGAAAACAGATAGACTTTTTGTTGACTACTTTTTGAAGTGAAGAAGAGGAAGAAGAAGAAGAAGAAGAAGAGAGAAGTGCTTTAGAGAGATTGACAGGGAGTTAGGAACCAATACATAAGAGGAGGAGGACGAAGGGAAGCAGCTCATTTTCTTTGCTCGATAACTATGTTGCTCCTGGACGAGTCAGAGACTTTTTCAGGTAGGTGACACTATCTTCATCCTGAGGCAGGGTTTGAATCCTTGAAGAAAGTACAGTAGCAAAAGAGAGCATATGGAATGGGACCATCGAGATGGGTCGATGGGGTTATTGAGATCTTGAGAAGTCTGATGAGATGATGGACACTTTTGTTATTTTAAGATAAGGAGATGCTGTTCAGCACCACCTTGAGCACACTCTCTCCTGCACCTTTATCTCTCCGCTCCTTTTCTCCCTGCTCCCTCTGTTCTGTTCTGTTCTGTTCTGCTCATCTCATTTTTCTCCCTCCCCATCTCTGAGCCGGTCTCTCTCTCTCTGGTGTTGTCATCTCGGGGCCCACCCCCCTATTGGCTGTTTCTACGGTTACCTAAACCAATGCTGCGGCGTGATTGGTGGATGTGTGTAGGATTGGGCCATGCTGGAAGCGTGCAGGCAGGAAAACATATGGTTCATCAGAACAGTGTGTGCCACCACTGGCTGTCTGCAGAAATGAACGTAAAATGATGGTATTACACCTTCAGTCACGTCCGATCCGTCTTCTAACAGTCTATTTTTACAACATCAAGGATCATGGTAGAACTCTTGACCCTTTAAATCCTGAAAGATGAGATTAAATCCCTATTTGAATGTTTGTAATCGCTCAGATTTTTGCATCTTTTTGCCTTAAAAGTGCAAGTTTGGATGAATGTAACAATAAGGTTTTTAAAGTGCTGATTTAAATTGAGGTGCATGTGTATGTTTATATAATCTTATATGAAGTCGGCTGTAAGGACAAATGTGGTGCAGTCGACTATACGTCAACTGAGGTGTGACTGACGTTTTTATTTAAAAATCGGAATATTTTTCTGACGGATCTGTGTTCACATGGCCCTGGGGTTCCAAAGATCTTCCAAAAAAAAAAAAAACACTGTTTCCTTTAAAGTCCAGTGTTGCAGAGTACAGACACAAAATGAAGACATGTTTCTTCCCCGTGTAGCTGCGTTTTGAAAAGATGTGCCGAGGATCTCTGGATTAAGCAGGCGAGCATTTAGACTGAAATGACCATAATAGTCTGTTGTCTTTTGCTCAGGTTATTCTGCGGTGTCTGTCTGTCACAGTTTTTTCTATATGGAGAAATAAATAACGTTCCCCATTCTCTTAATTATTGGGATTACACTGTGGTTCGCTCGCTGTGAAAAAGACACACTAGATGCCTTGTGTCTGAGTGTGGCAGTGGGAAAAAAAAACCCACACAGCCCTGCCCTGCATGTATACACTCCTGTTAGTACAGTGTGTTCCTGACTGATACACAGTCAAAGAGCTTTTTCATCAGCACCCGTGATGCCATACAAGAGGAGAGATCTTGTTATATAGTCTTTATTTTACACACATGCAGCACTTCATGGTGACTTCACCTTTAATTGGCTTCGGCGTGCCAGGCGGGAACAACCTGTCCTGTTCAGACCGGTGGAGTCTGGCTGCTTTCATAATTCTACAGCACAGAGGATGTCGGCTCCACTGGCCACATGGCTCTCATTTCGGGACTTTAGCGCCTCTTTTCATACCCTGAACTCATTTTCTTTGTTCTCCATCAATGCAAATGCCCTTTTTAGAAACAGAGATTTTTATCTATCTTTTGGTTGTTTTGTCTAACTCTATGCATTTCTCAGTCTTGTATGTATTTCTATGTAAGTGCTGTTTCTAATGCTGTGAGATATACAGTATATTGATATTTTATCCGTTCTGTGACATGATGGTGGTTTTAAAGGCTCATTTTGTGGCATTTAGTCAAATAGCAAGAGTTAATAGTCCTGATTATTTGTATTACAGCAGAATTTGAACCACATCCACATTGGTCTTTCATTTCTTCCACCTGCAATTATCATTTATGTAACTATAAGAAGCCAAACAAAGGGACAGAACCTGAATAATAACCAAGTTCATGTTCCCATGATTGTCTGACAAGTGCAATATCACTTTTATTTAAAGCTTCAGCATTGTTCTTCATCACCTAATTATTATTATTACTTTTTTAAATTGTCTTAATAATGACACCAATCATGTTGACATTATATCCTTTGGTTCATATTGATAGAGAAGAGTGTTGTGGGCTGTTGCAGTCATCCAAACAGAGAAGTTCATCAATGGCAAAATGACTTGTACGACTTTTAATAACCAACAACGATGGTGTTTGGCTCAACTTCTCCTGTGTGGTTGTTTCCAGTCGTTCAAACACATATTTGCGCCCTTTTGGCTTCTGCTGCTTCGAGTGTGCTCATCTTGCAGAGAACGCCGGTTAAAAGCTCTTTATTTGACCCGCTTGACATTGAATCACGTACCTGATGGGAAGGCGTGTTGTACGCTATGCTATTAATTTCAACGTTTGAAAGAACCGCACGGAGAATAGAGTTCGTTATCCTGTCTCGTTCATGAGCCTGTGTGCTGCGTTCACTGTCCACCGTCATAAATATGAGGGCGTTCATTTATCAGTTTCTACTTATTAGCACTTATTTTTAAGTAATTCAACACTTTTCAAAGACCCACATTGTCAGAGATCAAATATACTACCCATAACTATGTTTGTATAAGTGTAGAATTGCTTTAAATAAAAAAAGTTTTTTTTAGCTTTAGAGTTAACCTTTTCTATATTTAAGGTGCTTTGCTTATGGAGAGGCCGCCATTTTGTGCCACTGTTTTTCTCCAGTGGCCTGAAATAAACCAGGCAGAATGTGTGTGTTTCACATTTGAATTGCTCTGTACGTAAATTAAGAAGAAAGACGTCCTGTTTGTTGCAATCTCACCATTAGATGTCACTAATTCTTTTAGATAGATAATAATGCATTTGTTGCAATTTGATAATGCAACAACAGACGCAGACTCAGTAAAACAACAGCAAAGTTGTTCTGTCGATGTTCTGTCTTCTGCCAACAAGGGTTTATGTAACAGGCTGTGGTATGATCAGCCTAACGTGTGTGTGTGCGCGTGTGTGTGCGCGTGTGTGTGCGGGTCTCCTCCTCCTCCTCCTCCTGCTCAGCAGCAGTGACACACTGGCCTAGTAACAGCCCTTTTCCACACCCCTCCACTGCTCTCTCTCTCTCTCTCTCTCTCTCTCTCTCTCTGCTGTCTTAGTCGTGACCTCTCCGTGTTTTTTCGTGTTTCTCTCTCACACCCATTTCACACTCACGCACACACAGGCCAATGGCATGAGGGTTTTATAACTCACCTGCTTCGCTCTAATAAAGCAGCCTTAATAACTCATTCAGGGCACTGTTATATAAGAGGTGTGTGTGTGTGTGTGTGTGTGTGTGTGTCGTGTTGAGAGCTGCTGTAGTCTTGAGATCATTCCTTTCTCACTTATGTAAAGTGATGTAACCCAGTTGTTGAAAACTACCGCTGTTTTTCTTTTCTTATTCTGTTTTTTTTTCTTTTAACAGTTAAGTCCTGCAAAACAAAACAAACGACTGTTGTCAAGTGTGTGTTTGACCTCATTCGACCCTTTTCTTCACTCACACAAGCATCTGACCCGAGTAAATAAAGTGCAGGACGTTCCTGAGAAGCAATCTCTCATCACCGTCATCATTCCGCAGTACAAACAACTTTGAACACGCAAATAGCTTGGAACAAACAACACGTCAACGCGCTACTAAAAGACGTGACAAACGCTTGTCACTCACTACGTAATGAACTGCGGGAACATTTCTAATCGAAACGACATATCTTATCAGTAATTTTTCAGTTAATTATTACAATTGTTTTACATTGAATGGCTTACCTATGGCCTGGCTATTATCACTGACGTCACATATAACTCAAATCAGTTATTAAATTGTTCAGGTTGACTCTGGCAGCTGATTATCGACGTTTTTCAAGCAGACATGTCAAATATTCACCGATGTCTTCTTCTCAAACGTTGGAATTGGTGTTTAATTTTTTTTTTTTTTTTATTTATAAACCAATCTTCCGATCTTAAGGAAACCTTGAACATTTTCTGTGACACTAACAGGAGATTTAGTCCACACATGTAGACACACAGGAAAGTTAAGTATCAATGATTTTACTTTCACTTGTTTGTTTGGTTGTTTTTTACCAGTCCGATTGACGTCTTGTTCCGTGTGCGTGTCATGTGTCGTCCGTCAACTTGAGTCACTCCTGTCATTGTTCTTGTTGCTGGAATTTGGAAAACAGTTATAAAACCAAAGGAACAGCGTGAACTCAAGTCCGGACAATAACAACACACACACACACACACACACACACACATAGTCACGTGTTGGTGCTTGTGTTCAAACATACACACCCGAGTCAGGCACACACCAGGGCATGAGCCACATTTGAGTTTACAAATAGCAAACTCTCAATCTTCTTTAAACGCCTATATTCTGCTCTTGCTATTTTGTTCTGTCGCAGTCTGTGTGTGTGTGTGTGTGTGTGTGTGTGTGTGTGTGTGTGTGTGTGTGTGTGTGTGTGTGTGTGTGTGTGTGTGTGTGTGTGTGTGTGTGTGTGTGTGTGTGTGTGTGTGTGTGTGTGTGTGTTGGCTGGGTTCTTGAGAGCGTGTTGTGTAACAGCCAGAGGGCAGTACATAAGCGTCCCCTCGTCTGATAGCTGTGTGCTTGTGTGTGTGTTGTGTGTGTGTGTGTGTGTGTGTGTGTGTGTGTGTGTGAGATAATGGCTCTCTAACTAAATCAGGTGGTCTTATTGGGCCCAGAAACCTCTTGTGCTCTTAGAGAGACGAAGAGCCTCGCCGTGTGTTGAGTGTGCTGCGAGTGCAAGACCAATTCATCCCACTTTTTACCGTGGCGATATTTTGACGTCCCATTTTGTTACTTTCCACACAAACACCTGCTGATCCAGACACCACGGGGTAGTTGTTTTGAAATTTCCGATGCCTACATGTGTTACATTATAAAGCGCCACATGTGTCGCGTACGTACCTCAGTCATATTCTTCTTCTTTGTCAGTCATTCAAATGGGAATTAAAAAAATCTATTTATAAGCAGTTGAGTGAATCGGCCACAGTCCAAGATTATATCATGTTTAGTTATTATGATCTGCCAAGCTCTACATAGCTGTTTTTTAACTCTGGGGAAATCCAGCTTTACATTTGGATCTATATTTGTTGTGGATATTTTTGCAGTGAGTAGCTCTGCGTCTCTCGGGTTCCTCCGAAAAACCGAAGTGCAACTGTAATTTATTTAGGGGCTTTGCCCTGATTCTGTCAATATATATTCATATGAATTTCTATGTCTAAAATGTTAAAAAGAAATGGGTTTCAATGCAAAATAACAAACTCCCTTATGAAATACCTGCATGTGTTTGACATTATATTATTAATTATAGGGTCACTGATCACCGATAACATGGCATCTGTCCTTGTGCTGGCATTTCAGTCAGTTTTGTTTTTAAAACAACTTGTTGAATAATAACAAGATAGGCAATTTATTCATGGTTTGCAGAGGAAGGAGTGTAACATTTACAAGAAATATCTATCTGATAATCTCAACGTGGTTCTAGATCAAATGTTTTAATGAATCGTTTCTGCACTGTGTTGCCGCTAACACTGTGTCCCTTTCCCTGGCTACTTCCTGGAAACCCCATTAGTGTTGAATAAACACACTGAATGTGTCCCTGTGTGCAGAGAGACGCATTGTAGTAAATAGCGCCGTCATCTGTAATCTGCTTACGTAGATGGCATTTACAGGACCAGAGAGCATGAACCGATTATTAATGTGTTTGCTCTTATTTTTATCACACAAAGGTCAGTGATTCACAGAGAGGGTGAGCCGGCACAGGACACAGAGAGAAAGTTAAGACGCTAAACAGATGCCGCTGTTTTTGAGGGAAGCCACGAGGAGGAAAAACATATAAACACAAACAGTGGATCCCACGTAAGGGGAAATAAGGAACCATATAGAGGTTGCAAAGTATTTAAGCTCATAACATCTCATATTTTAGGAGTGTGTGTGTGTAAATTCAGGATTAATGGAAGCCTAAATGTCACGCAGGTATTAGGTTTGTGTGGGAAAGAAAGCTTCACCGTGCAATTATCTAACGCCAGCTTTGCTGCAGGCCATGACCCAAAAACAGGTCTCTGACATTTTCACCGAGATCCCACATAGCAGAAACAAAATCCACTCAAGTTTCTTTGGCTTTAAACCGAACAAAAAAAGAGCATTGTATTGACGGCAGGTAAAGGGCACATTCATGTCTATTTCAACTGATGAAGCAATCTTCCAAAAACACAAAATCCATATTTTTTCCCTCTACCGTATTCCCAATGGTCAAAAATGATGGATCCCGAGTTTAAACACCTCTTGAAATGCGTTTAATCGTCCATCCCTGGGTCAAATGCACGCAGGTTTTTTTCAGCATCACTTGCATTGACATAAGACCACAACACTGGCACAACACTTGAATGTTGAACACTTATGAGCCAATTGTTATTATTGAACTACGATGATACATCTGTCATATCTACGTCTTTATCAGAATTGCAATCAGTTTTTTTTCCTCTAATTGTTCAGCCCTATGTAACACTATGTGGAAAATGTAACCTCACCCATGCAATTGACATGCCATCGCGTAACAGACTCTTGTGTTCCTCATTGCTGTCTTATATAAACACTCAATGCACTGCATGCACAGTTGTTGCCTAACCCTTGTGGTTGCAGACGGCATTTTTCTCAAAGCGCCCAAATCCCCCGGACACACTGGCTATTATTTTGTTCCCGACGGTTACTGTGGAGAGCCACATACTGTACATCCTCTCATGTTCATGTGAGGACAAGTGAGTCGCAGACCTCCAGGGGATTCATAAAAAAAAAGGAAAACTAGCGGCTTAGAAAATTAGCTGTGGCTGCCATTAACTCACTGACGGCGGATGATTCAGCATTTTTCAAACACACTCTCACTTCCTGGCCTGCTCTTATGGGTTCAGACGTGACTGGAGTTCAAGGATGCTTTTTGGGAGATTATAGTGTTTACATTAATGGACTTTGTCTGATCAGTTTTATGATGTCGGGATTATCACTCAGTCGTCAGCAATAATAGTAACATAAAGCCTTGTTTAGTGGTGTGGACCCACTCATCGTACAGTTTATAACCTCCCAACTCTCTCCCATTTCAAAATTCACATTATTAATCAATCCGTACACCCTTAATGTGATATTTGAAATGCTCTTTTCGCTCAGATTGCCTCTCCTCCGTCTCTGGCAGTGACAGTACATGTGAGCTTTTGCCCACTGACTGTGCAGCAGCATGACATATCCAACTCGTACATGGATCTTGAATTTCACAGAGAGTTTGCTGAAGACAAAGTATAGTAAGGCAACTGTATTTTGTCTGGAGGAGGACATTTTGTCTTCACGTACGGTCACTTGTGTGGGGATGGTTTGCAATTTTATGCGCTTTCCAGATAGAGCTTGTTTAATTTGTATTTGTGCTACTTGGGTATTAAGTTTGTGAGTTGATGAAGAGATGTCAACTAATCCCTTTTAACTCAATCCAGAAAATAGAATGTATGTGACTCAGCTCTTCAATGTTTGGTCGTTGGCGGCTGGTCAAGCGTCTGGATTGAGTTAGTTATTGTGACCGGTCTGCAAATAGCCTCTTTATACCACTACATTCAGACAGACAATCATGTGCAGAGTAAGGTCATCAGTTTAGTTTTACCTGTGCAACAAGGAACAGGAAACATAAATATCAAAATGATTTAAAAAGATGACATAACACATACTAAAATGTTGTTGTTTTTCATGTAACACTCTCGCTTTCTCTCTTTGGTAAATCATTTCTGGATTTGTCATCTGCTGGACAGGAAGAAGTGGCTCTGGTTCGGTTTCCCAGAATCTGTGTGTGTGTGTGTACTTGTTTATGTCACCACCGTGTTCTTTTTTGTGTGTGTTGCTCTGGAAAAGTTACATAACTGTTTTGTAAGGTAGAGTTTAAGGGAGTCAAGGTACGAACTTGGAGGAAAATTAGAGGATGATGAGGTGATTGGGTGAATGTTTCTTTTAATCTGTGACTTAACAGAAGAAAACCTATTTGCTGAGCTTGTTGCCAATGTTGAGACACGTACTCTCTTCAGGCTACAGATATTGCATTGGGTCAAGTTTCTCTATTGAGTGTCACTTAAAAGTTCAAAATGTGAAAAGGGATCAAAGCTAAGGTTCTGGTGATAGTTAAGGTCAGGGATGATGCTTTGTGTAGGCCGCACAAATGAATGTAAGTCAATGCCGAGTCCCAAGAAGAATAGCTGCTCAAACCTGTGTGTGTGTGTGTGTCACTGTTTGTGTCCTGTCTTGTGTAAGCCGTCCATATTTATGATCCAGCTCTTACATAAGCCTCAGATCTAGTTCACTGTGTCTGTGTGAGAGCAACTGAGAGAACGAGGAGGAGCAGGAGAGAGGTGAAAGAAAAATCAAGGCAGAAAAAGGGTAAAGTGTGTGCAAAAAAACATTGAGGAATAGAAATAAGATGAGCAGAACAAAGTGAAAGGTGGGACATCGGGGTATGAAAGCTGCAGCAGCTAGAATGAGTCAAACCAGTATGATGGAAGTTTCCATTTCAAACACTGTAAGCAGGCCTGATGAAAGAGGTTGAGTCAACAATACAAAGTCAAGTCCTTGTAAGACACGTCACAGTGGTGACATTGGTAATAATGCAACGTCCTTCAGAACACACAGAGTACGGACGGTGCCGCATGTGGTCTTTCAGTGTGAATGTAGCCTAATCACGAGCATTCTGCACCACACACTATATACTGTATACTGTATGCTGCACTGCCCGATTAGTGGCATTTTCTTGGAAAACGTAACATGCAGAGACTTGGTGTGTGGCTTATAACGATGGCATGAGACTGCTCCTTAAATTGCCAAGATGGAGCAGTGCCAGTCAATGGTTTGTCCGTAAGCCATGTGAACACAAACAGAACAAAGAACAAATCATGATGGAAACATAATACAGTCCTAATCCTGTTACACTGGCTGCATGAGTGAATGGGAGGATCTGCCTTTTTGACCTGGGATTGTTCTATTTGGCCAATGATAGAATTATGTAGTTTGTGCCGTCCTGATTCCTGACAGTTCACGGGACATCTGTCCGTTAACAGAATTTCAGTGTGTCAGTTTGAATTCGTAAAGGGTTCCGTCACTGACTAGATTTTTCAAGGTTGCCTCTGCTTTTGTGCCCTTCGTCTTTAAAATTAACCGACAACTATTTTGACAATCAATAATCGTTTTTAAGCTTTTGTCATGATTAAAACAAGATTTCTGATTGTTCTTAAGCTTCTTAAATGTGAATATTTTCTTCATTTCTTTGCTCTGGATAACACAGAAATCATTTTTGTGGACAAAACAAGTCATTTAAGAACATCATCATTTCCAGGTTTGAAGAACACCGATCAACATTTTTTAAGGTTTTTTGATATTTTATGGACCAAACGATTAATTGAGAAAATAATCGACAGATTAATCAATTATGAAAATAAGTTGCAGCTTTAACTAATACGAAGACCATGCCGTTAGATAACCAGCCAGTTATGCAACAGCATTAGCACATACTGTAGCAGCAAACTCAATAAAACCCACTTTCAATACAAATCAAACTAATAACGTCCTAATTTGTGTTTGGTTGCTTCTTCTCTCCCTGTCGTCCTCCCACAGACCAGTCCCACAGCGCCCCCTTCAGCTCTGAGAATGAGTCTCAGGGAGGCAACCCCGCTGTGTGGCAGTGTGCTCCTCCCCCATCTACCTCACCCTCGGGGGACACGCCAGCTCATCCTCCCCATTACCAGCCAGCGTCCAGACCCCGCGCTGAGCCGGCCAGCCAAAGGCCCTCCCCTCCGTCTGCCTCTGCCCTTACAGGAACCAAGAGCAGAAGCTCCAAACCAGCACACATGAGACGCAACATCAGGTACTGAACTCGTACTGAACTGTCACATCCATCCTATACATGAGGGTCACTCCCAACTAACACTGGGCGAAGAAAGGCAAGCTACACAGCACAGGTCGCCAGTCCATTGCAGGGTCAACATACATGCTCACTCACACCTATGGTTAATGCAGGGTCCAGTTACCTAACCTTGTCGCAATCTGCACGTTTTTCGGACTGTGGGAGGAAGCCAGGCCACCCATACGTGTCCCTCTTGGTCTCTCGTTTTGTCTCCACACTGTGTTTATCATAGGTCCCCTAGGTTCATCTCAACGTCTGCTTTATCTGTTGCCCCTGGAAGCAACATGAACCAGCGCTGTGACACTGAAACGAGAGTTAATTTGACGCTACATCTAAGTGATGAGCTGAAAGTGGCCGCTATCCAGAAATCTCTAGTTTCACACCTTTGAAGCAGATGTCACACAACACCCAGAGCAATTTGATTCCCTTTACTGATTAACTCAGCTTTAAAGAAAGCGCCGTCATAACTAACTCATCAACTCGGTGTGTTTTCAGAGAAAACCTCCTGTTTCCAAATTCTTTAAAGAGTCCTGTGACAATTTGTAAAACCAAACTTTTTTCTGTATCCGTGTAGGAAGATACTGAGGGAGCATCAGTTGGAGGCAGTGACCAAAGCCGTCCAGCAGGAGGAGCTGGAAAGGAGGCGACGTCTGGACCAACAGAGAAACCAAGATTTTCCAGTACCACTGCTGCCTGAATACACGACTGGTGAGAACGTGCCTCCCGATCTAAATGCCCCATAATTAAAACTGGTCAAGTGCACACAGACCCTTAAACATGTGACATCGTGACGTAGACCTGGTTCGAGCTGGCGTGAGCCGACGTCCATATTGATAAATGCCGATCTTTTGCGTAGAAATGAGCGTACAACATTCACCGTCTTAACCTGTTTTGCGTCATTTCTCTTTCTCCCTCCCTCCAGGAGAAGTGACCAAACACGCGTGTTCGTCATCAGCGTCGTCGGCATCACAGCAAGAAGTGAAGTCAGCCAGACAGGAAGTGATCACCCTGAACGCCAACAGCACTGGCATCAAGGAAAATGAGACCAGCGTAGACGTTAGTGCGACAACAGAGCCTGGACCTAAAACAGGTGAGGCACACAGAAAAATCCTTTCTTGAACTATTTACATTTTTTTTAAATACATTTACAGTTTGACACACAGAGGAAGTAGCTGGGTTTAGAAAAAAATATCCTTGAAAAGAACCAGGGTATGGATATATTTAAAGATATATTTAAAGATATTGCAGCGAGGGAAACGCTGTGCTTATTCAGGGACAGGTATACGGGTCTATGTAATACCAAAATAAAAAAGAAATATGCATTTTCTTTTTTCCACTTGATGTTAATGAGTTAAAAAGTGCAGGTGTCTGGCTCAGTTTGCCCTTTGACATTTTCATGATTGTATCAGTGGGCGAGTGAGTCAGATTGCTGTGGGAGGTGATGAAAGCAGAGACGGACATGGAGTTCTGAAGTAGATTCATTAAGCACCGGTTGTTTTTTTTTAGCCGTCTGCATTGCTGGCCAATGCTTCAAGTAGCTGCATGCTAATGCCGAATGGGCATGCACACTGGCCTTTATTTCTGAAATGGCTGTGTTTATGTGTGTGTATGATTATTCATGCTGTAGTTATTTTAAAGTCCATGAATGACCTAAGCACAGCATGACCTTTTGAAATACTTTTTTTTGTAAGCACTTTTTATTCTTTTTCTCGTGGCTCACCTGCAGTACCTTTTCAGCCCACCAGGTGTAACCACGGTCCACACGAGTCTACAGTTTGTATAGAATTTCATGAGAAGCATGTTTTCCCTGCAGTTGACCGTCATTCTAACTGCACGCACTCGCACCGTGGAGCTAATCATGAATCGAAACTGCTGCTTGAACATAAACTCCAACACTTAACCTAAGGGCACATCTGGATTTCAGGGACGGATTTCTATATGAAAGGGAAATAACACTAATAACAACAGTTCCAGTAGTTTGCCAGAACTCGCTTTGCCAGAACTCGCTTTGCCAGACGCTTCAGTCTGTTTGAGCTTAAGTGAAGCAGTCTTTAATACCCTCATGACAGGCGTGAATTACTCACACTGTTTCCAATTGCTATTGGAGCCTGAAGGTCTGAAGAGTTATTAGCTCATTAAAAGATGAAATATCGAATTATCTCGAATTTCTGATCAAATTAGAGGAGGGGGAAAAAAACCAGCCCATGGTTTCTTCACTTCAAAGCCGCAGCATAACTTCTGTGTCAGTATTTCTTCTCTCCTCTCAGAACTGTGGACACAGGGAGGGTTTTATACTAAGTCTTGTTTCCACTATGTTATCGTCCAGAGTGTAAAAACAAAAAAAATATATACTGGATCCAAAACCGTGTGAAGTAGTTCCCTTTTATCAGTTCTGTTTTTCATGTATGGGTACATATTATTGTACACAATTGTTCTGGTATTTGTTAACTCTTTTGGGCTTTTTTTTTTACATAAACACTGACCTTGTCAGGACCTGTAGTCCTCATGGAGACCAAAACCTGCTCTTAAAGAGGCTGACCCTCATTCTGAGGAATTGGTTAGGGTTAAGGGTTAAGGGTTAAGTTAGGGTCTAAGATGTGGTTAGGTTAAGGTTAGGCATGGACTGGACTAGGGTTAGGGTTAAGGTTAGGGATAACACTTTTGGCGATTTTTCCACTACCCAGCCCCAGCACAGCACAACTTTTTTTGCTTTTCCATTAGCAATAGTACCTGGTACCTGGAGGAAGTACTGAACAAATCTT
The DNA here is from genome assembly GCF_019176455.1 of Solea senegalensis. NCBI lineage: Eukaryota > Metazoa > Chordata > Actinopteri > Pleuronectiformes > Soleidae > Solea > Solea senegalensis. Next base: position 17,215,758 of record NC_058031.1, read on the forward strand.
TTTGAATTAACTGATTCTATTGATTCACTTACACTGAAAACAACTGCTTTATAAGTCACTAGTCACTAGTTTGTGTGCGTCACGTATAAAACAAAGTCACTGCAGTTTCATGCGGCCGTGCTGTGATGACCTCACCCACGTTAAAGGGGTATTATAATGGCGTGCCGTGCTGTGCTGGTACCATGTAGTGAAAAAGCGCTGTTTAGACTATCCAAATGGAAGACAGTGCAGTGTGTGTGTGTGTGTGTGTGGGTAGAGAGTTTTCATTTCAGAATATTTAAAACCTTCACAGGGTACATCGTGTTCTGTTTCCTTATGGCCAGGACATGCATGCGCACACACACACACACACAGCCACTGAAACACACTTAAAAACACTCAGTGATAAACATGTGTCAGCATGAAAAGTGAAAATTGTACATAGCATGTAGATTTAGGGTCTAGGAAAGACGAAAGCAAATGGAGGGAGAAGAGAGAGATGAAAGGAAACAGTCTGTGGAGCAATAAAGCTGTGGCTAATCCTGGTTATGAGCCAGAACACACACTTATATATACGCACTCACATAACTAACCCACGGACACACGCTCACACACCATAATGGCACAGTGGCATTTTTAGTTGGGGTTGCATAACTGGTCCCCCATCCCACCCCCCTGCTCTAATCCTACTTGTATAACTGGGCATTCACTGCAGTTATATAAGCTCTCACACACACACACACACACACAGTAACATACTGACACACACACTTCCATCGTGCCTTTGCAGTTTGCCAGCTTGTGTAACTTTGAACACTTTATATCACTGACTTTAAAGTCCTTTTTTATCAGATAAGTTTGTAATTAACACATGAACCGCTTATGATAAATTAGTAACGGTTTAAAAAGGTAATTGCCTTTCATAAATACTCACTGATAGGTGTGTCACACCCACAAGTGTCCCGCACTTTTTCATATTATTAATCAATTACTCACTTAATTTCTGTCCATTTTATAATGTATAATTTTGTTTTTAGAGTGACATTAAAAACAAAATTGACCAGGGACTTCCAATGAAAAATAACATTTATCTTCCCTGTTTGGCTCAACCACTAAATAAATAATTTAGTTAAGCCTAAAAACGGGGGAAATAAACATTTATATCATATATAATATATGAAAAATTTAAGAAAATATTCCGTGTTTATGTCATTTTATAATGTCTTCTCTGTTAAGGTTTTTATTTCCCTTTTTGAAAACCTTTAAGCGTCCCCTTTGCTGTCCACCTTTCCTCATTCCTCATCTCCTGCTGTCCTGTGCAGATGTGATCGATCTGAGCTCGGGCGAGGACGACGCCATCACCCACATCGGCAGCGACTCAACCGTCGAGGAAGAGGAGAGCGAGTCGAGCGGCATACATGCCAACGACGTCCTCAACACACCCGACAAACAGGGCCGAGTGTTGGTAAACTTGAACCATTCAGCGGCGGAACCTGACATTTTCCTGTCGCCTCACCTGGCACGAGCCGTCAAACCTCACCAGGTATTTATGACATTTTTGAGTTTTATCACAACATCATTCCTTGCTTTGCCTTAGTTTTAATAAACCACATACCCTCTCTTCTTTCTGCCATCTCTAACACCCTTTTCACAAATCTTTCCATCATTTGTCCTCCTAAATTGTAATTTCACTTTATTCTTTCTATCAAATTTGCTTTTCTTTGTTGTCACCACGCCATCGCCTTTCTCCTGGATTGCCGCCTTGTTTTCCTGCTTTGAACCTCTCTTTTATCTTCCTCCCATAACCTTCTCCTCCACCCCTTCTCTCGGCATCCCTCCCTCAGATCGGCGGAATCCGTTTCCTTTACGACAACGTGGTGGAGTCGGTGGAGCTCTTCAGCGGCAGCAGTGGATTCGGCTGTATCCTGGCTCACAGCATGGGCCTGGGCAAAACACTGCAAGTCATCTCCTTCATCGACGTCCTGTTCAGATACACCCAGGCTCACACTGTGCTGGCCATCGTACCTGTAAGCATCCGTGGTTTAATGCTGAAATAGGAGGAAGGACTGAGTCAAAGCGATGCATATTGTGCTTTCTCAGTTCATTTGCATTCACACAGGTTATGGTGATAGTCTGACTAATATGGGACTTTTAAAACACATGTAATTATGATGAATGCATCGACTTAAACCTGGAGATAATAGAAGAAACCGGTACACAGTAGATGAGACAACAGTGACAAAAACATGGCAAAATCCAGGCTGGTTTACTGATTTACAGTTCCGCTGCCAATAAGGAAGAACGTGTGTTTTTGGCACAATATGTTGGCCATATTTTCTACAAGACTCAAAATGTATGTTTGAATGAATGTGTGAAAAACCATGAACCAATAAGTGAACATTCATTTTTAAGAATGAAGTGTTTGAGCATGTGCATCATCTTTCTTCTCTCTCTTCAACTCAGGTGAACACATTGCAGAACTGGCTGTCAGAGTTCAACACCTGGGTCCCGCCCCCAGAGGTGATACCTCCAGATACTGACCCCAGCCTGATAACCCCCCGCACCTTTAAGGTTCATATCCTCAACGATGAACACAAGTGAGTCACGGGAACATGGTTTTTTTTTATGGCTCCCCTGAAAAGCATGAATGAGTTTATTGACAATCATGTGGCTGCTGTGACATTCATGTAAATCAGTGAGGACAGTTTTCTTCTCAGTTTCTTCTTCTTCTAAAAAAAAAAAAAAGACAGTACTGAACTTGTGACCTGTCTTTCCACTTTATCTCCATCTGGCCTTCTTTTTTTCATTATCAACAGCTGACTTTCTTATTCTGTTGTTTGCGCGCATGTGTGTGCGTGTGTGTCTGGGATTAGAGAGCAAGGATGAAAGAATGCTGTAGTAGCCTTGCTTGATAGTGACACACTGACCTCATTCTCTCTCTTTCTTTGTGTCTTTCTCGCATCAGTGTTGTTCTGCTGCTTTATTGATTTTTGTAAATAGCTGCTCATGTATTATTGTGCACTGCAGTGTAGTGAAAATGGACGTCAAAGGTCAAAGGTCAGGGTCAACGACAATGAGTTTTATCTTAAACCTATGTCGTGTGAAATGATGAAGTTACCATTTATTCAGAAAATGATGTCATGAGTTGTTGTTTTTTCCCTGTTATCTTTAAACCATACGGATCTATAGATCAAACCTGAAGCTTGTGTAGTTTTAAAGGTTTTTTACATTAATAATCTGTAACTTTTGGAATGTCTTAAAATGTATTGAAATATTTGGACACATCAATAAGACAGTAAGACTAGAGACACCATCTAGTATTTAGGGTATAGAGTGTAATCACAGACCATGTCAAAATCTGTCTCTGTCGTCCTCTTTGCCTTTAATATATTATGTTTAATATTTCTCACTCTCATCGCTGAGAAAACAAACAGTCTCAAAATGGCTTAACATTGTTTGTCACAAGGTTTGTTTACTGCGTTGAAATAAATGTTATTTTGTACTGCCTCGGGGCTTTTTCCGATATTGCTTTGGGCACCAAGCTTTTCACAGCAGAAATGATAGAGGGGAGTTTGTTTTCTTCTTCCATTTATCTGGAGCAAATGTTTTCAGAGATTAAAAATACTGTCCAATGTAATGTGAAAACAGCTAAATATTCTCTGTGACGGAGAACCGAGGGAAAAACTTATCCTTTTCTAACTCCGTCCAGAAACACCGCTGCCAGGGCCAAAGTGGTGGAGGACTGGGCAAAGGATGGAGGAGTGCTGCTGATGGGCTACGAGATGTATCGCCTCCTGTCACTGAAGAAGAGCATCGTGGCCGGGCGAAAGAAGAAGAACAAGAAAAGCGCCGCTGTCGTCGACCTGGATGAAGAGGACAGGCAGCAGGAACTGCTCAAAGGTGTGAAGAGATGGGGGGGAGGGGCAAAGAGGCGAAGGGCAAACACAAAGCAACAATTTCACAGGTTTAAAAGCATCACAATGACCTCAACAATCTCCTTCAGGTATCGAGAGAGCCTTAGCTCGACCTGGTCCAGACGTGGTGATCTGTGACGAAGGCCATCGCATCAAGAACTGTCACGCCAGCACGTCGCAGGCTCTGAAGAACATCCAAACTCGCCGCCGAGTGGTGCTGACTGGCTACCCACTCCAGAACAACCTGATTGAGTACTGGTGCATGGTCGATTTTGTCCGACCAGACTTCCTCGGTAAGGAGCAAGAGCTGCGTTTTATTCAAGCCTGTAGTGCGTAGATTTTAGATAGAAAACAACCGTCCATTGCATTCAAACATTTTCAAATGAGTTCACACAATTCTGATGAAGCCAGTCGGCTCCACATAGGGCTGCAAACAAATAATGTTCCATTGTTTCTGTTCACAAAGACCAAAAAGAAATGTCAGCAACAACAAAAGTTGTCCACTGCGGCTTTATTTTGCCAAGATTATAAACTTTTACAACGATCAAAACACTAACTGCAGGTTTTTACACCCTCTATGTATTTCAGGTACACGGCAGGAGTTCAGTAACATGTTTGAGCGTCCCATTCTCAACGGCCAGTGTGTGGACAGCACGTCTCAGGACATCCAGCTGATGAGGTACAGGAGTCACGTCCTGCACAGCCTGCTCGAGGGCTTTGTACAAAGGTGAGACATCTGCTTTTATAAAACCCCAAAATCACTGTCCAAAGAAATCAAAACTCAGCTCCCCTGAACTGTTTCCACATAATCTACTGTAACTTGTCCCCATTCCAGACGAGGCCACGATGTCCTGAAGGACCAGCTGCCCCCTAAGAAGGAGCACGTTATGCTGGTGCGTCTGTCTCCTCTGCAGAGGGCGCTCTACACAGAGTTCATGAACCGCTTTAGAGAGGCGGGAAACACTGGCTGGCTCAGCCTCAACCCACTGAAGGCTTTCTGTGTCTGCTGCAAGGTGAGAAGTAGGACGTGTGTGTGCAACTCGAGCTTTTTGTTTGATATTCATTTATTTAAAGCTGCAGTGCATACGTTCTGTTGATCTTTCCATTCTGCCTGTTTGGTCTTGGCTAACAGACTCAATGTAATATTAATCACACGAAATTGAATCATTGCTATAAAAGTTGCGCACTGCAGTTTAAAATTCTAATGCCAAAATGACACAAAATAAACGAAACCTGCAGTTTTACACGTCTTAAACTCTCTACAACTGTATGTTCTACGTAAGTAAACCTGAAAGCCATTGTGACGATTTGACATCTGTTTTCACGTCGCTTACCTCCTGCTGTTCTTCAGATTTGGAACCATCCAGATGTGCTCTACGAAGCCTTACAGAAGGAGAACTTGGCAAGTGACCAGGACTTGGACCTGGATGACATGACCTCCACTGGACACACCCGATGTCCAACCACACCCAGTCAAAAGTCCAAGCCGCTGGAGAATCCTCTCCCCGCTGGTGGACTGAGTCTCAATCAGCTGCAAGAGAAAGCCAATCAGGTCATCACTTACGAATGGGTATGTAGACAGAGACTGCAATGCACAAAACTCATAGTAGTATTTAAGGGGGTCAAAATGTTGAGGTTCTCTACACTTACTCTCTTTCCCCAAATCTAACTCGAGTTTAACTTAACTGGTGCCATGATTTCTGATTATTATTTTAGCAAGTTTTACTTAATAAATTCCAATTTTAAATCATGCATCACTTGACATACAAATCCTGTGATTTGTGAGGTTGCCGGTCTTTGCTTGTAATGTAACTTTACTTATTTAAGTTGGTTTTAAAGGGTCTTAGTAAAAAGGAACATCTGAACAATTTAACCGTGGATGTAAAGGTATATGTTTAATGGGTAGGTGAGTTTTAACCACCTCTCTTGTCCCCGTGGACAGGCGAAGGACATCATGAGTGACTACAAACCTGGTGTCCTGGAGAACTCCCCCAAGATGGTGATGCTGTTTCACCTCATAGAGGAGAGTGTCAGGAATGGAGACAAGCTGCTCGTCTTCAGGTAAAGGATCAGAATTAAAACAAAAATTGAACTTACCAAAGCATTTATTCAAATAATTGTCCTTTCATTTCATTGTGTTTTACATGAAACCTTTTTCATTTCACCTGCAGTCAGAGTTTGTCCACACTGACAGTGATTGAGGATTTCTTGGCCAAGAGAGCGGTGCCTCTCTCACCAAACATGTCTGGCCGAGATACATCCAACCAGAACTGGGTCCGCAACCTCAACTACTACAGTAAGTACTCACTTATTATGATGAGAGGATGATTTTTTTTTTGTCTCATCTGGTATTTGAGTCATTAAACTCAGACGAAACAGTTAAGTGAACGTTGGTCTTAACGTGTCATTCATCAAACCGGCTTTTCTGTCCACTTTGCTAAACTACTGTTGCATTAAATCTAGTTGTGGCAGTGGTTTGGTTTTCTGCTGGTTCTCCTCTCATTGACTTACTCTAAGTGCTGCCACCTGCTGGTCTTTGACTATAACATTCAAGCTGCTTAAAACCTTGTTTAACTCTGCAATATGTCATGTCCTCAAGGATTGGATGGAAGTACAACAGTGTCGGAGAGAGAGAAACTCATAAACCAATTCAACGACCCATCTAACACGTCAGCGTGGGTCTTCTTGCTGTCAACCAGGTACATTTTCATCTCCGTAGCAACTACTCTAATGTTAGAAAACAAGCGTGTAGTACTGACATTAGAAGGTAACACATTGCTAGTATTTGATGGCACACCTCTTTGCTCCTCAGGGCTGGTTGTCTGGGCGTGAATCTGATCGGGGCGAACCGCGTGGTGGTATTTGACGCCTCGTGGAATCCGTGCCACGATGCCCAGGCTGTGTGCCGAGTTTATCGCTACGGTCAGAGGAAGCCGTGTCACATCTACAGACTCGTGTGTGACTTTACGCTGGAGAAGAAGATCTACGATCGCCAGATCTCCAAACAGGGCATGTCAGGTAAGCTGGTATCTAAAATATATATATATATATATATATATATATATATATGTATGTATGTATATGTATGTATGTATATGTATATATATAGAGCATAATATGGTCAGAAATCACATTTTTCTTGACAGACTGTGTGACTGTGATATGACCTGTAATTGGTACGACTGATCATTTTTGCATCATATTCTTAGAAATTGAATATCTATATCACTTTTGTCAAGAGGCTCCTCTCTGACTGAATAAACTGTCTCAAGTGTTTGCCATAAGCTGTCGAAATCAGCCCTTTAGAGGAGTTTAATTCATGTCTCTTGTGCTCCTCCATGTCCTACCACCTTCCTCTTCTTTCTTCATCAGACCGGGTTGTGGATGACCTGAACCCTGTGCTGACCTTCACCAGGAGGGAGGTGGATTCACTCCTTCACTTTGTGGAAGAGGAACCAGACCCCTCCCAGGTCCTGCTTCAGCCTAAGGACAGTATGGAGAGTGTCCTCAGAAAGGCACTACACCTCTATCCTCACCTTATTACCAAGGTAGATAAACACTGAACCCTATTCTTGCACAACCTACAATGTTTCACCATGTTCTAATGAAGCAGACATCTTAAAACACTGCCTCAGAGACAGTGAATGCTTTCCAAACTAAACTGTCATAGTAGCAACTGAGTTCTGAGACTGAACCTAGATCTATGAAAGCTCAGTCACTGATGTGAACTGTCAACCTAACATGTCACCCTGTCACCCTGCCGTCCAGCAACCGTTCCCCCATGAGTCCCTGCTGATGGACCGTAAGGAGCTGAAGCTGAGCAGGGCTGAGAAGACAGCTGCTAAGAAGGGTTATGAAGCGGAGAAGAGGGCCTCTGTGCCTTACACCCGCCCTTCCTACGCTCACTACTACCCCGCCAGTGACCAGAGCCTCACCAACATCCCTGCCTTCAGCCAGAGAAACTGGTAAGTGACTCACAGCTTCAAAGATTGCCATTATTGAAGTGATGGAATCGACCCTTTCATTGTATACAAACATCACAAGCTTAGCGAGAATGGAACGCAATTGGTATGACCCAGCCCTATCTTCAATTTCAGGGATTTTTCTTTATCTTTTTAACATTTTAACCTAACATTAAGGTTGTGCAAAAGTTGAAAATTAATTAATTTGTTCCAGTAATTTTTTGTTACAACGTGCTTACACAATGGACTAAAATGTAGAGTGATGTAACATAACCTGATTTATTTATTTTTTATAAACTTATTATATTAAAAAATATTCAACTTTGTGCTCAGGCGGCCTCCCCCTCGTACTGAAGAGAAGCCAGTGGCCAGTTTGCGGCCAGTCCAGTCAACCCCAGGTCCCATGATGCCTCGCCAGACGTCTGCAGACTCCAAAACAGGAAACGATTCACCCCAATCCAGCCCCGGAGTGTTCCCAGTTAACTGTCTGCAAAAAGCCGGGGTGATGGTACAGAAGATCGTCACCACTACTGGTAGGTAAACAGCAGTGCATGCATTCAAACGTGCACTGTTTGTGTTTAAGTCCTCAGTTCTTACTTCCCGCTCATTTCTCTTTTACCATTTTCCCTGTAATTCCGGTTTGTCTTATATCAGTTAAACAATAATGTTTATATTCAGTCCTCTTAGAAAAGTATTGGTTTTGTCTCTGTCAGACATCGTGATTCCAGGAACCAACAGTTCGTCTGATGTCCAGGCCAGGATCCCAGCTGGAGAGAGCATCCACATCATTAAGGGCACAAAAGGTAACCAATCACCACACAATGTTACAAAAGCACTTGTTTTTGAATATCTTAGTGTATTAATATTATTACTGAAGAACCATTTAACCATTTAAATGTTATGAAGGTGGTCAGAACAGAGACAATTTCAGCTGCTGACTTCCTTTATCTCTTTCAGGAACTTACATCAGGACATCTGATGGTCGAATCTTTGCCATCAGAGCGGCTAATAAAGCCAAGACTGTAGAGGAGAATACTACAGCACCACCCAAAGGTAGGATGATTCATTTACCAGAGCAAAGCTCCAATAAAAGCACTTAAAATCCTGCTCTTCTTCCTGTTTACATATGGAACCACATTACAATGGCCTTGTTTGGTGAAGAAAATGCCATTGACATTATATTAATATAAACTTGTTTACTTTTACAATTTAATCTTGTGATTAATCCCTTGTTGTTTTTTCCTCTCAGACTTGCAGGCCTCACCTGTTGAGACCTCATCCAATGACAGTGACAGCTGTCGGTCACCTGATAGGAAGGAGCCGGAACCCTCCAAGTCTGTGCCTCGCCCTCTGTCACCTGACAGCCCAGAGATCATCAGCGAGTTGCAGAGCTACACGGGCGGAATGGGAGCCGAAGCCACAGCAGTCTCAGAAGCTCAACCAGAGAGGGCAGCAGAGAGCAACACAAACAACCTGCCTTCCACCAAACTGCTTCAGACCAATGGCAGCAGTTTTCCCACTGGAAACATGAGCCACCATGATGCCTCTGTTACTAATGTAATTCAGCACACCACTGACACCACTGTCGCTCAAGACCTGAGAACAGGCTCCAAGCGTAAAGCCTCCTCTCCATCTTTGGATGAGCAGCCCAGCAAACACCTCTCTGCTGGCAAACACTCCTCAGCCTCTCTGGTCTCACAAGGCTTCCCCTTCACTGGGGGTTATGGCCTGCCGCCACTGGGCCTCAACCCCACCATGCTGAGTGGGCCACTGGGGCACCCACTCTTTGCTGGGGCTGGTTCGCCTTACTTCCAGCCTCCGCACACTCAGCTGGGGGACCACGGTTACAGGTACGCAGATTTGTTCAGCTCGGGGGGAGCCAGCACACCTCCCACCTCTTCTCCCCCGGCCCCATCGACGACGACCACACCTACTGCCATCCCATCTTCCACATCAGTTCAAGCTGCCAGTTTGGTTCCAGGTGCCCTGCCTCCATTCATGCTGAACCCCAACTTGGCTGGCATGGCTGGGATGCTCCCGCCAGGTTTCCCCCTTTCTTACAATCAGTCCCTGGCTAGCCTCTACACGGGGTCAATGCTGCAAGGCGGGCTCCCAGGGCCAGCTGCCACTCCTGGCCCTGCTGGAGCAAGCTTCCTCTCCCAGTATCCTCCCACTGCTGCCTCCAGCTCCACCTCATCTTCCCCTTCCTCTTTCTCCTCCTCTGCACGCTCAGAGGGACACCGGGGTCCTCTTCTGGTGAACGGCAGGAATGTTAGCAGTGCCAGCAGCTCAGAGGACGATGATGATGTAATTGAGGTGAGGGGACAGTGACAGCCAAATGATGAGGTCATTTGAGAATGCCTGATTCAATTTAATAGTAATCACAATATTTGCCAAAATACAGGCTTTGATGGGCCTGTAATGGAGGCTGTGAGGGAAATAGACACATAATTAAACAGAGTGAAGTGATGACAACTGATCCCCTGCTGTGTCTTGGACAAATTGAGTAGAACATTGAACACAGACTGTAGTTAGAGCAACACATTTTGATGCTGAATATCAGAAGATGAAACCGAAGGAAAAAAAAGAAAACTAGAGGATTTGCGCTTCCAAGATTTTTTTGTTTAATTATTACTGGCATTGAGATACCAATCACTGGACTTGTACTGCTGATCGCGGACCTTCAATGACCACAAATGGCCACTAGTTGTCCTGTTGACTTTAGAGATTCTAGTTCTGCAGCTTTGTTAAATGTCAAGACTCTCGCATTATTCAGCTAATTAAATGATACCGTTAGGATGATGTCGCTTTATTAAGAACAAGGTTTGATAATTGAGTTAGCTGGTAGTAACAGTTGTTAAATATCAGTAACTGGATTGCTTTAATTTGTCACTTGTCAAATATTGCTACTGAATATTTCCTAAAACTGCAAAGGTTAATAGATCAAACCGAATGTTGACAAAGCTTTTGGAATTGAGTTAATAATTCACTGCCAGGACAGGAGTATTGTACATTGATGATCTCAAAAAAAAAAAAAGAGGTGTGGGTCATCTTGAATTACTGATGGAGTGTTTAAGGTGTTGACGTGAAAGTCAATTATTGAAACCTTAAAACTCTGATGTAAGAATGTATGCTCAATCAAATGCCTTGAAACCAGGCCTTTTTGAGAAGACTTAGGCATCAGACTTGGGAAGATCTGATTTTTTTCTCTTTTGTGTGCGTGTATTTTCTATTCATGTAATCTTTTATTTTTTAAAGAAAAATGATTGCCTAAAAACAGCCAGGTGAAAGTGAGAAATTACCATTGTATTGTAGTGAGGTGTCCTCCTCCTCCTCGTAGCGGAGGAACAACCAACAGAAAATGCCTTTTTTTCCTCCGTCTCTCTGAATGTGAACTGTGAGAGATGAGAGGTCAAGAGAGACAGACTCTCTGGATCTCAACAACAGTCTTACTGTAGCCTAGCGAAAAACGATGCAAAACACTCACTCAAGCCTATATATGTAGTTTGTACAAACCCCAGAGGAATTCAGCTTGTAGCCCCGAATTTTTTGTTTTTTGCTTGTGTCATCCCTGTGCGTACCTGTGCATCCTAAGGGTTACTAAAGGAATCATTTAAAAGAATAAATAGAAACTTTTGTGGCTTAGTTTGGATGCAGATTTGATCTCGGCTTTATTTTCTTCTTTGTCTCAACTTTTTTTTGCCAGTGTGAAACCAGTCTAATTTATTTTCAGAGACAAAGAGAATGAAAGAAAGAAAGAAAGAAAGATGGTGTAGCTTTGCCAAAAAATGAAAAATGCACAAGCACATTGGCAGCCTCAATTGAAAAATTGGTCTTCAGAGACCAAATAATGCTGTCAGCAAATAAAAAATTCACCACAGCAGCACACTCGCTCTACAATGTCCTCACAACCACAGTCCAGACAGTACATGTATATCCATCTCACTGTATGACCCTGCAGGTTACACTGTACACTGTGCTGCACTGTAAGAGACACAAATCTGTACACATCTGTAAACTGATGGGGAAAACTTGATCATGTGACCAAGTTCCGGTCGGATTAACCATAAACCATTGTTCTGCTGTTCCAACTGATTGCCTCTAATCACATTAACTGATCCGTAATGTTCAGGACTGTCCTTTTTATAGAGAAAATGTTCTCCTACATAATGGCTGCTGGAAGAGCTCTAAGAACCACCAGCTCATTTATCAAAAGCGAATCTCTTTAACAGTGTCAAGCATTTCCTGTACTTTCTCTTCCATGTATTTGTTCTTCATATTGATATTGTTGGTTTACTTAAGTTTAATTTTTGTTCTCCTCTTTTTTCCAATGTTGGAATTTACCAAAATAATTTATTTATTCATGACAGTTGCATATTTATTCATGTTTATTTTTGTACAATTATATTTTTGTCTGCTTTTTATTGCTGTTTTTTTTCTCTTTTGGTTTGTACAATTGTGATGGTCATATGACTATTGTTGTTACCACTGATGGAAATGACGATCTGCTTATGTGACTCAGCAACACGTGAACTTGTGTAGAACTTGCACGAGGACCAACCCACTGGTGTGTTACAGTAAACATAAATATCTTAGACTCACGTCTTTAAGAAGGATTGTTTACAATGACAAATAAAGGACATTAGGGATATAGTGACTTTCAGTGTGCTGAGCGCTGACTCATTAGAGCATCCTCACAGGTTTGAGATACATATCTAAGAGTTTGTGTTTGGAGAATATGAGCCATCTGTGCATGTAAATAAAGCCCATTCACAAGTGATGGGTCAGAAATCAAGGCAATCCTATTACTCATGAACTGTAAAGAAAAATGATATCAAGTGCTTTTCTTTCACTCTGCTGTTGTTGTTGTTGTTCATTTCCATATCATCAGAAATGTCCATCTGTGTCACCATCATGATGGAAAACTGTCTGAGTGAGTTTCCTCAGTGTTGGGTCATCAGCTTTGTGTTTGCTGTGCTGACCAACTGCTCTTCTATTTCACAGCTTTCTACTTGAATTTACATATTTATTTATACAAATCAATTCGGCTTCAAAAGCTGAGCCAACTGTCTGAATTCCATTTTAGTCAAGGAGAAGATTAAAGCTGCTGTCTTTGAGGATTGGCTCCTGTCAAAGCCTATTGTGTGTAGTGTATGGATAATGTGTATGACCTTGGATTACTTTTAAATCCTCTCTTTTCTTTTTGTTTTTTGAAAGTTTGTAAATAAAAAGAAACTGTTCTGAATAACTCGTTCCCTCTTTTCTTTTGTGAATGATGCACATTGTACTTTGTTTTGTCTTTCCCCTCATAAAGGGAAACCAAGTACATGTAAAGTTGAGATCATTTGCACAGAATCACAGTCACTTTTGCTCTCTCAATCACAACTATATGAAATATTAGCACTATATTAGCAGATTTTAATGCACTAATCAAATCAACGTTATCATAAAAAGAAGAGAAAACAGACCACACGATGAGCAAGTACTTGGCGTCAGTGAGAAGAAATATTGCCTTTAAACGGAAAGAAATCTCTGACGGAACCAGACTCAAAGGTGTGCATGTAAAGTTGTAGGGCAACCTTGAGAAGAAACTCATTCTCACTCGCCCCTCCTCCCTATTTAAATCTATACACAATAGAAATATTGCTAGTTGCAACTGTTTTATATTTATGTATATGTATCTGATCTGATTGGCCCCCTCACCAGGTGCTGGTTTACTGGCATTATACATTGAGAAATTGGATTAGTTTCCCATAGACTTCAATTCAAAGGGACGTCTGTTTGCCCCCTGGTGGCTATTTAAAGCATTTATACTTTGGCAAACGTGTCCTCCGGAGAACCAGGCAACGACATCCGCGTTTGTATAAGGCTCTGTGATATAAAGTACACAAAACAGTAGCACGACTGTTGTAATGTACATGCACCTTACTGAACAAAAGAATTTGTATGTGGCTGTTGGATACAGACTTGACCACTCTGAGTACAATATAGCCCATTTGTGGGCTATATTGTACTATTGTGAACTTTGTCTTTTGTCTATTACTGTGTGCTTTTTCTCCTCTGATGTCTCCGTTTTTCTCTCAATAATGTATACATACATATATATATATGTTTATGTAGGCTATATATATATGTTTATGTAGGCTATATATATATATATATATATATATATATACATATATACATATTAGGGTTATTATGTATTTAAATAAATAACAATGATTAATGCACTGCAGTTTGTTTGTTTTACTCATTCATTCATCCTATAGTCAAACCAACGCCTTGCTCCCGTGTTCAGAACTCCGTTTCCCAGCATGCTGTGGTGTTGAAACGTTACGTGACTGGATGTTTTTTCACCGACTGTTGATGACGGTGGCAGACACAGCGCAGGTCAGTAGCTGTGTGCTGCTGCTGCTTCTGAGAGGACGCGAAGGAGAGGAAGAAGGAGTAACTGTCCGCTAGAAATGTTAATCTAAATGTTCCTGCCACATGAAATCCCAGAAGAACGGTAAAATCAACATACGAAGCGACTGGGGCAGTTCCGTTAGTCTCTCTTCTGACGCTGGCTCACAAACGTCTCTTAACATTGTTTTGGAGGCCTGTTGCTAACTACGGGAAATCCTCGGGTTAGCCCGGTAGACACCGAGCCGAAAGAGGACTCAGGCGAGCCGGAGCTAGAGCGTCGTGGTCTGGTGTGGTCGAAGCTGGTGTCTCTATTTTACACGTAAACGAAGACGGGACCTCTCCTGCTCCGTGCCGGATATAAATCAACGTAACGCGAGACGATTCTAGTTTGACAGCTAGCTAACATTAGCTTTGTCTCCTGTGTTTACAAGCCAAGTCGGTTGTTATCTACTTCTTAGGATTGACTATATTTGCTCTTTTGGCCTTGTACTTTAATCTAAAGTGTGAAGGTCGCGAGCTCGACATCAAGATCAAAAGGTGTCCGAGCTAAAGTTACCACATCTGTTTATCTACCGCAGCGCAAAGTTTGTTAGCCTGTTGGATACTTATGATCAGTCTCGTTGCTTTGTCTTCACTGAACTTAAGTGTTTGAATGTCAGAGAAAGTTAAATAATTAGTTCAACTATTAAGTCGCGTATCGATTTGTTTATTATAACAAAGAGTGTTCAGAAGAAATTGGCATAAACTGAGTTGATTAATGAAAGCATCTTTGCTCATTTGAATATCCCGGATGAAGGATCAAAGAGAGGTGTGGACACTGATGCTGCCAGGTGTCTCTTGTTCTGCTTGGCATTATTAATCTTGCACCAGCATCCAACATCTGCTGCACCAGGAGCAACGCTTCTGCTTGAGCTGATCTGCTCAAGAAGGAACATCTTCACAACAGACCACAATGAATCGTTACCTGCCAGTGGCAAGGCAGCACTTCCTTGCTGCTCTTGCCAGCACCAGTGTAGTGGTGAAAACTATAAGTGCTGTGGTAATACTCCTGTACCTGTTGTCATGGGCTGTTGACACTCCATACTCACTGGGGGTGACCCCGGGATACCTTTTTCCACCCAATTTCTGGGTGTGGACACTGGTGACGCATGGGGTGGTGGAGCAGCATTTCTGGGGTGTGGCAGCCAATGTGGGGACAGTCCTGGCCTGTGGGCGTCTCCTGGAGCCTCTGTGGGGTGCCCTGGAGCTCCTGATCTTTTTTGCAGTGGTTAATGTGTCTGCAGGCCTCCTGGCAGGACTCTCCTACCTCCTCACCTATGTGGCCACCTTTGACCTGGACTTCTTGTTTGCTGTGCGCGTCCATGGAGCTGCCGGGTTCCTTGGAGGTGTCCTAGTAGCACTGAAACAAACCATGGGGGATACTACAGTGCTCAGAGTGCCGCAGGTGAGTCCCAACAAATAATGCAAGTTACTTTTGCTCTGCATTGGCACTTTAATGTCAAAGAATGTTCTGCTGATTTGAGCCTGTAAATAATATCAGGCTACCAATGAGGAGCAGCATAGTTAAACAGAGAATATAGCATAACAAGAATATAAACAACTAGCTACTGATTTGTGTTCAAGCCTGTGTCACCAGTGGTGTTAAAAAAAAAACCTAAATTAACATAGTTTGCTTTGTGGAGGGCATGAATATGTCCCAGTATGTATGGACACTATACAGTCAATTAATAATTACATTATTAACAGCTTCCACTGTTAATAATGTATTATCAAGTTGTTATCTTTGTATAGTAATGACACTGTGGTAGTTTGTATTTGTGGTTTCTGTCTTGTTCGACTTGATTTTTGTTGTATAACAAGGGTTGTCCACATCTGGGTCTATTCTGTATTTTGTGTAGTTTAAATAAGTTGAAGTTTAAATAAGTTAATACAGATTATCCAGCAAACCTACATCACAATATTTCAGATGTTGATGCATTCTTTCTTTTAATTTCAATTTTCAAAAAATAAAAGGGTAATTGTGACATGTGTATGGGTGTGGTTATCTCACTTGGTAATTATTGCAAGGATATAATTGTCCTCATGAATTGTCAGCCATAATCAAGATGATCTGATAATGAAGCTAGTTGAAACCATTGTTAAATATAATGGTAATGCAAGGAGTGTAAATGCCAGTGATTCAACTGTTGAGTGTTTGTCTTTACCCTTTGGTTTAGTCATGTGATTATCTACTTAAAATGGTATATGAGCTGTTATCGTACACTTTAACAATTCATCTGATGCTCCTCTGGAAAACTCACATTCCTAATGTGTCTCCTAAACTTGCAGGCTACTCGGCTTTCGCTATGATTATTCTTGCTTTTTGTGCTTTGCATGACTTTGTATCAGCCTTAGTCACCTCATGCAGTCATCTCAGGAAATGTTAATGTTTAATTGATGCTGAAGGTGCCAACTCATCACACCAGATTGCTGTCAATAATTGTTTGTTACAATTTATAAATATTGACTTGAGTGAGTCATTCACAGTGGTCTGTATGGACTAGTAGTTACTCCCTTTACCTAAACATTGTTGTCTCCCGCTCCTGTCTCAGGTGAGACTCAAAGCAGCCCCAGCGTTGGTCCTCCTCCTCTTGGCCTTACTGCGTCTCTCTGGGCTGCTTGACAGTGCCGCCCCTCTGGCTGGGTACAGCTACGGTGCCCTTTCTGGCTGGGTCTACCTGCGTTTCTACCAGAGGCACAGTCGGGGTCGCGGGGACATGTCTGACCACTTTGCCTTTGCAAGTTTCTTCCCTGAGGCGCTCCAGCCGGCCGTGGGGCTGTTGGCAGGGCTGGTACATGCAGGTCTGGTGAAGTTGAAAGTGTGCAGGAAGATGGTGAAGCGATACGATGTTGGGGCGCCCTCTTCCATCACTATCAGCCTGCCAGGGACAGACCCACAAGATGCCGAGAGGAGGAGGTGAGTCTGACCAAATAAAGTCAAATATTGTCTGTGTAGATACTCATTCATCTTAGTCATATTTCTCCAAAAGTCACTGAATCAGCTGCAGCTGGACTAACGAGATGTTTCATCTCTCATTCAAGACCTGTCTTTAGTTCATAGAAGTCCAGTTGATTTCTTAGGGAGAAAGCCAAATATTAAAAGCTGTTAAACCTTTTCCCCAAACAAGACTATTTCAGAAGAAATGACATTAGTGAATATTTAGCAAATAGTACTCTTCAATAAAAAAATATATTTTGTTCAGATTTAAGATCATCTTTTGCCTTGATAATGGCATTTAAGAAAATCCATGTAGTAGCTACTTTAGAGTTTCATTTGGCTTTCATCAGCAAGATGTTCCAAAAAAGGCATAATTTCTTCACCAACAATGACAGACATAATAGATTTCCTAAACCTTTACCCATTACCGAACCATCCCTACCCTTTATCTACCAAAACCCAAACCTTTAAAAGGGTCTTTAAAGTTGAGGGCACTGGCTGAAATGTCGTCCATAACAATGGTTTAGAGTCAAAATTGTCCTCACAACCATAGAAAGACATCATGTGCACACTAGCTGAAACCCACACAAACTCCTACTTTGTCTTGTTCCAGTAAATGACGGTCAGACTTGCAAACTGTCTCACGGATTCAGTTACAGATAGATGTCATTGCTCAGACATAAACAGACTTGATCCTGTTATTGTCAAGGAGTCTTTTTACATTTTTTGGGATCTCAGTCTTTTGTGTATGAATACAAATGTTGTTCTACCCTGTCATTGGAAACGTATCAAAGGACAATAAATGATCTCTCTTTCCTCCCAGGAGATGTTTGTTGAATATGCTCTCATGGCCGAAATGTTAAAGCTTCTCAGTTACTGAGATGCAGCTTAAAATATAACATCCAGCTTGTGTGGTTACATTGTTTTCACTTACTGGTTGGTTTTCATTATACTGCATTTCAGTCTGCTTCGCTACTCATCCTATTAGTGTTTCTTTCCTCTAGCACGTCACATTTAAAACGTGGATTCATTCAAACATGAATTCAGCCTCACTTGATTCTTATGGTGTGCAACCTCACTTGAATGCTTGATTCCAAGTTGCTGGTGATCGAGCGGTCAATGGTTAAATGAAATGGAAATTAACCTAATGGTGATGATTTTAAGAGGTCATTTGTACTTTCCAGGGCACGTGGGCCATATTTAATTGAAAAAATGATTGACTCATTCATTTAAATTATGTTCCTCTTGATTGCCAGTAATAAAGGACTGTGTACTGTTCCATTTATCCAAGACTCTTAACAAAGCAGGGAATCTCAGTTTCTCTCCACCACCATTGTTTTTTCCTCTCTCTGTGTCTCTCTCTGTACTTACTGAGGAGGAAATTTTGGCTGTGCATACAGTGCTCCAATATGTAGATCATAGTTGTGGTAAAATAAATAACTTCAGAAAGAGGATAAAAGTTGTTATACTCATATAAAATTATTACACGTGTTATATCTCATTTGAAACATGTTCTACCTGTTCCAACTCTGACTTCATTTTCAATTGCAGCAGATATCACATGTCATTTAATGTCAGCTTTGCGATAGATCAAAGTAGAAAAGGGAAAATCTATTTGTTATTTGTTGTTTTTTTCAGGCATTGATATGCACCACAGCGCGTTCCTCCGTTTTCTTTTACTAATTTGACGTACAGTGTTAAAGATTATAGGGTCACAGCCCCTCGTTGTCATTGTCAGTGAGCCATAACAGGTTCCACAGGTGTCGGAGAGGAATTTGTACAGATTCCTGTACAAATTCAGGGACACAGAACTCTTTCATTTTAAGGGGAAATTAAGACATGGGACAAAGTCAGGGTATGTAGTTACATAAGTCATTAATGTTTAGTTATATTATGAAAGTATAGCAATGAAGATATAGTCGACTTAAAGAGATAGATATTACTTTTAGGTGAGCCTTTTGTTAACTGGCTAAAATCATTTTTTCCCCCACCATTTTGTCAGTGAGAGAGTGAGTGTCAGGAATGATGACATGTTTGGTGAAGTCGATGTTTACGATACCTCATAACTGAACTATCCCTTTAACCTCTGAGGCTTGTTTACCTCTTTTTTCACACGTTTTTTGAAGCACAGTGATTCATTGGAACTATGAGATTACATCTATGCAGGAGGACTGAAACAATCACAGCTGTGTTTCCCTCTGGTGTTTTATGGAGAACAATCTCTTTCTCTCTCCTTTCCAGACAACTGGCCCTCAAAGCTCTGAACGAGCGTCTAAAGCGGGTGGAGGACCAGAGTGCATGGCCCAGCATGGATGACGAGGAAGATGATGACGAGGACGAGGTCAGAACTGACATGCAGCCTCTCCTACCAGGTGGGCGTGACCCCTCCGCCTCCTCTATGTTGAGACCAGCAGGGGGAAACATAGGCACTTCTCTTGCCTCCTCCTCCTCATCCTCCTTGTCACAGAGTGGCGGAGCACCATCCCCAGGCGGAGCACAGCACCCAGAGTCCAGCATTATCAGCTTCGAGGATGCGCCATCCAGATCGTAACAAATAGAACGGGCACGAGTACGGATATTCACGGCGTGTTTGATGTCACTGGCAGGTACTAGCGTTCAGTGTCTCTGGCTAGTAAACTAATATATTTGGTGTCAGCGATTAGGCATACTCTCAGTATCACACACAAAAAAACGACACCTTTGACCAGTTCATACACAGCAGTCGTGTGCATACAAACACTCTGTTAAAGTCACCATGAAGCTCAGAGGGTTGATAACTGTACAGCGCTTTCAGTTTGTTCGACATTTTGGTTATAGATGCTCAGTGACACTTCATTCTCTCTTGTCCAGTCTTAATGCTGACTTGCGGAGTTCGGTCCACTGCTTCGTGTATCTCTCTTGGTTTCTAAGTAAATAACAAAATGGGTTTACAATATTCTCTTTGTAAGTCGTGCTAAGAGCAGCCCATATTCTTCTCTGATTGCTTGCTACAAGAAAGTCTTCAGTGACAGACTCGTAATTTTTGATTCTAGATGAAATGCCAACTATTCGTGCACCGGTTTGTTAAGTGCTAAAGTGACTTTCGCGTTGGGTTTACTGGTTCATTTGGAAAGCATGTGGACCAGGGGAAAGACGCTGCTGCAGGTCTGACCTGCTGAAGAACTATGATACACACTTCAAGCTTTGAAGAGTTGCCAGGTGGGTCTCTGGAACCGCAGGCAAAGAAATTGACTGTGTAATCTTTCTTTTCTTTTTCTTTTTTTTCTTAACTGTTGCTCAGTTGAAATCTTTAAGCTATTTTTTTTCTCCACCATGTTCATCCTTGAAGAAAATCAAGAAAACAAACTTTGTATCTGTGCTTTAACAGGAAATGTAAAGGGTGTTACTCTCATACACAGATCTGCAGGTGATCATTATAATCCCAGTGAATAGTGAGTTGCAGATTCATAGTTTGTAACCGACGTGTCAGACACTGAATGATGAAGATAAATGACTTCATAGACACAGGTGACTTGGTCACGTCTCGCATCTAAACTTGCAGTGCTCGGCTGAGGGCAGGGATGAATCATTTCTTCGAGAAGTTGAAGAGCAATTGAAATGATTAAAATGAATCACAAATTCCTTGCGACGGAGAAGGTTAGTGATACAGTTGTTTTTCGGGCGGCAGTCACTGTACCGTCATATGATCATGGCACCTATCCTAGTTTTTCCTTGTTGATTAAGTCGTTCACAGCCACTAAATTATTCTAGATGGTGAGAAACTGAAGTGTGAGCCTGTGATCACAAGGTTAAAAGTGGCTGCAATTTAGATGAGAAATGGCACCTCTCTACATAGTGCACATAGGTAATTGTTTATTGAGGTGACATTAAAGCCATCCTCGGTCCTTTAAATGCAAACTCAATCTTAAGCTGTCTTTCTGGAAGAACAAGCTGAGTAAATTAGGTTTCAGGTTGGCTGGGAAGCCAAATTTCACAAACTAAAAAGACATACATGCATACATACATTACAGCACCTTGCATACAGAGGACTGAGAAGCAATATGACATTTTGGGAACTGCTCAGAATGTTTGGATTAAATCAAGAAAGATACCATTACATGTTTAAGTCAGATATATTGCGGTTTATTTCATATTCAGAAATGAGTTTTGTGCAGACTAATCTTGGAGTGGCCTTACTGATGTTTGTATTTTCACCCACCGAGGGGGCATGCAGTAAAATCACATTGACCAAAAGACCAAAATCAGCAAATCAAATGGAACAAAAGGCGGGGAAGGTTATTTATTATTACCTTCATGTGTTCTTGTTTTAACCAGCAGCTGGGATTGGATTTAAAATCAGCAGAACTTAAACAAACCTCCAGCTATTGTGATCCGAGTTAAACACAAAACAACAGTTCACACGGGACAATGTAGAGCTACGGAAATATCCTGCATCCATCCATCCAGAATGCTGAGATAATCAAGGCAGTGGTTTTAACTTCTTCTACTCTGGGAGCATAATCTAAATAAGAACTACAAATTCAGATTAAATATATAGAGGAAGGGTTTGCTTTTAACTGATGGAAATGTGTTGTATTAGGGAAGTAATAAGCCATATTAGTGAGATGAATCTTTGTGATCTGTCCTGTGTCTCTCCCTGTTCCTTCCTCTCTGTGCTCTTCTTAGCAGATGTTTACGTTGGATGAGTGGAGCCATTCTTTAAGTAAATATGGATGAATGATAGTATTTAAAAGGATGAATGAATGGACAGACTTGTCTTTCTAATGCAGTTTCACTGTGGAGAAGGTTGAGCTTCAGTCAAATATCTGAAATCTTAAACTGCCTCCTTCCCTCAAAAGTATTCACAGTAGAGATGGAGGAAAATGGTCAAAACAAATATGAAGAGAAGCTGCTGATAAAAACATTACAATCACAGTTCATGTTTTCATTCGCATACATTTTTTGTCTTTTGAGCTCAGCGGAGCCTGCATCACACAACACGTCGTAACATGGACGCATGCTGAGAAAAGGTGTGAAGTTGTGAAATATGGTCAAATGTTGTTTTATGATGTAGCAAAAGGTGCAGGGGTATTTAATACTGTCTGCTGCATGGGTAATCTGACTTTTATCCTCCAACAGCCCCTGTTCTGTCTTCTTATTTTGTCATTGTACCTCTATATTCAGATTTGTTCTGTTCTGAACATGCTCATAGAGAAGTTAGGAGTGTAGTCACAAACTGTCCGTATGAACAGTGCCACTGTTTAGTACATACAAAAGTTACATGTAAAGAATTATGTTCACAAGCAGTAGTTATGACACTTCAGTGGCCAATGAAAGCGCACCAAAATGCTGTCGTAGCAGCTTGGTGACAAACCATTGTTTGCAAAAGTGTATTTTTTTCCCCCCATACATCAGTATCGTGTCATTACATTTTATTTGTTTTTTTTGTTTTTTTATTATTTATTAAGTATAATTGGTCAAAAAATGGCTGTGGGGTTAACACCAGTGTCCATGATTTGTAGTTCTCTGTTTATCTGATTCAAACTGATTATAGTGCTCTGACTTATGTTGGCAAAGCTGGACATTGAAACATTTTTCTCTGATTACAAAAAATTCTTTCCACAGGTTGTGACCCTACTTTTGCACCAACAGACCTTGTTGACACTAATGACAGTCTCTCTCTCTCTTTCTCTGTACTGTGGCTGTTCCACAGATTTCTCTTGTTGTAGTTTTCAGATATATTTCTTTATCTCTGTACAAATTAAAAGATGATTGTATGAAAGTGTGTCCCGCTGTCTACTGCTTTACTGCTGGAGAACTTGCTTTTCTGATGCGAGTGTGATCCTACTAGAAGGACAGGACCTGGAGTTGGAGGAGTAACTCGGTGCCTGTTATTTACAACAGAAAAAAATGTGAGTATGCTTCCGCGACCTTGCATATAAAGTACAGTATGTTTGTACATTTTGACACTAGTTTTCAGTTGAGAAGCTGGTGGCAGACGGATGTATTACTGTGAGGACATTTGACTGATTATGAGTGTTAAAACTTGATTTTAGGGTCTGAATAAAGTAAAGGTTGGGTTGGGGGTTGGGTTTAGGCATTTAGTGGATATGTGTAAGGTACAGGATGAGGAATGCTATATATCTGGGTCCATGGTGAGTACTGAGTCTAGTTATGTACATGTGTATACATATACTGAATGTGTGTGGATGCACACAAACGCACTCACTTTTGTTACCTTTACAGCAGTCATTCTCATGGTGAGTTGGGGGAAATGTTTTGGAAGGGAAGAATAAATTGGCAGAATTTTCCATTCTTGTGATGGAAAATTCAATGAACAAGTGTGAGGCATCAGTGGAGAGAAAAAAATCTCCCTTTTAACAGGAAGAAATCTCTTGACAGAACCAGACTCAAAGATCTGCCTTGACCGGTTGGGATGAAAGGAAGAATGTGGGACAGAGGAGAGGTGGGGGTAGTAGTAATAAAAGAGAGAAACCAGGAGCAGAATTACAATTGTATCACGTTATAAGTTTAGACAATTCTCAATTAGTTATGACATGTTTATAGTACTACAATGTCATTTATACAGGCAGCAGCATATACACACACAGTAGTATGGTTTTCTCATTCAAAGTTGTTACAGGAATGGCAGAGAACGAAAGTTGTAAAAAGAATCCACTTTCTTTTGCAATTTACTCTTTTCTGAATGTATTAAGTGAAATGGGTCATCTATAAAAAGTGGGTCCCCATTGTGTGTCGTGTAGTGAATGCAATTTCAAGAAATGCCCAAGAGCCCTCTGGCATGCATACCTCAACTGGCCGCTAGGTGGCGCATGAAGCACATGCTATATCTGGACAATAGTTCCTGCAGTGACAAAAAGTTACAGCTTATTTGCTGGTTGGATGTTTGCTCAATTAAATCAAGTTGGGAGAAGAACATAACTGTTAAGAGATATCTATAATGTTTCCCCTTGACTGATTATCCCATACTTCATAAATGTTAATAATGAATCATTATTATTCGTGTGAAAAACACAAGGCGTGAACAAAACTTTACAGACTCGTTTAAATTCCCACTCACTACTTTCATGAGACCACCTGCAATTATGCAACATACGCTTTATGGATGTTTAAAAACAGAACCGTTGCATTTACGCACACGTGAAGCCCGAGGAAGTTACGCAAATGTCCGAAAATAGACTGTGTTTGTAGCTCAGTATAATTGCACTGCTATTACACATTTCCACGCAGCTCATGAGATTTCAACTCAGCGTTCTGACATGTCGTGCCCGCGCAGGTGTGGCTCTCGGGCTCGTGCCCGCCACCCCTCCCCCTCCACACAAGCTACAAACTACAAACCCTGCGCGCTCTTGTGAAGTAATTCATTGTATGAGACACGGGAGGAAGCACCAAACGATTCAACCGGTCGGCAAAAACTGAAAAACCCGTCCGTTAGCCACATAAACTACAGGTAAACTACTTCCATCTATTCCCGACGAATGTGAAGATGTGTCGTTTCAAAGCTGTCCACTTTAAAAGCTAAAGTCTTTGGGTTTTTTAGTTGTCCGGAGCTTTGAAATACCATGTTAACAAAGCTAAACGCTAGCAGAGTTAGCTTACGGTAGCCACGTTAGCTTTTCCTTTAATCGATCTCAGTCTCAGTGCCGCCGCTTCGTACCTGCCACAGTTTCTATTAGGAGCAACCGGCGATTTAAGTGCGGGGTCCCACATGACAGAGACGCATTCAACGGATTTAACAGAGAGCTGATAATTGGGGTAACTTCTACCGTGTTTGTAAACTGGACCGTAGTGACTGAGTTCGGTAGACGATTCTGCTTTAACCAAACAATGAAGCTCTTTTCCTGACCTGCCTCCGACGAGCCTCTAAACCGCTCACTGGGGCGTCATGTACACCTTGTCTATTTTGCGCTATCATGGGTCCAAAATGCTCCAATCATTAGTATTAAGCCGCGAGTGTACTATAATCTGTCATTAAAACCGGCTTTTTGTCGTTTTGAAAGTGTTTAAAAAGTGTTGCTGAAAACAAGACACATGGTATCTGCTTGACAGGGGATATTTAAGTTTTCCCCCCACTGAAGATTTTTGTCTCATAGATTCACTGCTAAGAAGTCTTGTACAGTGAGAGCTGTAGTGTTTTCTGCTGGTGTTTAGTTTGGATCCGGGCCACCCACCCATTCTTCCACTGCGGACACACTAGCCATCTGTTGCCTCTGTGATGACGCCATCTTTCTGCTGACCCACCCAGTGGCTGTCTGGTTCTAAAACAATGTTTGCTTTAACACTGGAGGCTCTCTTAAGCAACCCATTATATTAATTGTAATATATACTGTAAATAAGTACTAGTACATATGTGTACAATTTATAATTTCAATTTGAGAATAACTAACAATTTAGTTCGCACTTGTCATGATTACAGGGGAATTTTAACTGGAATTAAAGTCTGTAAATGTATGGAAATATGGATAGTCATAGTTGCAGATCGATCTCTTATGGGTACCTGTAATACATATCTAGATTAGTTCACCTGGCTATGTTCTGGTTTCCTTGTTCCTCTGTGACAATGTCTGTGAATGTCTTGGTCAAAATATTTGAAGAATGTGTCACTGGAAAACATCGCCATGTTCTGCCAAACAATTGATTATTAGGAAAAATTACGAACAGATGAATAGATAACGAAAACAATCAATTTGGTTGCTCCCTATATAAGTTATGCTATTCACACATAGAAAATGTTTATTCTAAATGATTATTTTGGGGGTAATTATGATTCATCATTCGCATATTATTTAATATAATTTTATTGTACATATAATTTTATTGTACTCCTCGGCTTGTGAAGCATTATTTAATACACTAACCCATGGCATGCAAGCATGATTTATTGCAGGTTTTATACACTGTTGTCCTTGAAGCTGCTGCATATAATCATATCTTCCTCTGCTGGTGTATTGACTACTTGATCTAAATCTAAATTTACTTGATTTCCAATTGATGCATTTTTGGTGTATACATTTATAGTCTATATTTAATACTATTTGCTGCATGCAGCAGTCCAGCAGCTTAGCTGAAATATATTTTTCACCATATTTGTTGAGTGGAAGACGAAAAACACCTGCCATGTTTTCACATGAGTTGGCTGTCGGTTAGCCATCATTAGGCCACTCTAATTTTCCACCCCATAGACTGCGTGGGGTATTTCTTGGCATGATCAAGGTGCAACCATTGTCTGTGTGGGGTTTTCTATAGGACACACTCATGAATCACAAAGGACACAGGAACCATGTTAAAAATGCAGTTCATGCTGTGTCACACAAGGAAACAATGCAGAATGATTAGTGTTTCACTTAACACACAGGTCTCACAGGTGCTTTTGACAAACAGGTCCATGGTCAAAAATATTGCATGAGTTTGAAAGAGTTATCATTTTGGCCTACTGTTTTATCTCAAAGATGGAGACTGAAGGAAAGGTCCACATTTTCTTTATTGAAATAAACGGTGGCTTATTGAACCAACCTGCAAATCAGTTGTAAAAGCTGCTCTGAACTGCATCATGTTTTCAAAAGAAGTGTACAGATGTTAACGCCCGTCTCTGCTGTAAGCCCTCCACCTACTTTCAGTGGTATTATCGTTTGTGTCCTGTTGCCTCCCCTTGTCTCTGTCCTGGGTTTGTACTGGGTTTTCTAATTTTGTCATTTTACCCAACCATTTTTGTGAAGCATCTTATCAAAAATAAATGTGTAAAACCACAATGATTTGGCCTCAACAAGAGAATATTCTTTATCAGAAAATTTGGATTTTTACAATAACTTGTTTTCAGTACACATATTTTCAGTGTGGGTTCAATGTTGTACATTATGGGTTGTATCAGCTTTAATTTTGCTGGACTACCAGTGGTTTTTGAGTGTGTACTATGTCAGGAGTTTTTCAGTTGATCAGCATTCCATTATTGGTTAGTCAAGTGAGACCTGCAATAGTTTGTGACAGCTGGTGTAACATGTTCTGCTGTCACAGAGGAAATACACTTAAAGCATCTCCCTTTACTGCAGACATGAAACAGAAAATGTGTCAGACTGCCAAAAATGTCTGTCAGTGTCACAAATGATGAACTCAAAAAGACTGGTGTGGAAAATGTTAACTTCCAAAAATAATTATTTGGAATAAAAAAGATGCATGGGCCAAACATGCCTCACCACAGTAGCTCTCAGTTGACAGATGGCCACTGAGACAGTGAGCTGGACATCAAGCCAAACAATTTTTTTTTACCAACTACGTCACATTCTCTGTTACATATGGACATATGACATATCTATCATCAATAAGTCCATTTAAGATTCATTTTCTTTCTTCCGAGTGTTCACGGTTTACGCAGATATTTCTGGTCCATATTTCCGAGAGCCCTTATTGTGTTAGTTAATATTTTCCGTGTATTTTAATATAAGCCAACAACATGATAAAATTAAGTACTAGTATCACCTTTGAATGTGGTTTGAGTCGTCTGATCTTAAGGGGCATTAGGATGCGTTCACACCTGTACTGTAAAAAGTAGCTCACTGGTAATTGGATCACTTGTGACAGATTTCAATAGCAGGTCTGAATCAGGTCACTGGCATTGACCACTTAAGCATGTCTCCTGTCACATCATATTGTGCTTGGATTTGAAGCACTGACTCTCGGTTAGTTAGGTTGCTGCTGCTTTTTATTACTACCTGTCTTTATTATATACTTAATACTATTTGTTGGCTCAAAGGACTCCAAAGGATCAATTAGAGACTTGCCTAGAGGCACTTAAGTGGCAGTTATTGAAACACGGGTATGTTGCTATTGTCAGTATTCATACTGAATGTTGCAGTCATTGACCATGTGCCCAGCTCCAGGCTAAAGCTGCTCCCAATTTTTATCCTTTTTCTCTCCAGTCAGATGAAATGGATTTAATCTTTTTTGACACTGCTGTCCTACTTACAGTATTCCTCCACCATTTCAAGGATGTTAGCAGCAGCCCACAGTGGTGTGGTGCATTTCGGGATCAGAAACTAATAGGACTTGCAGGCATTAAAAACCAAACTTGTTATGAGTTTTACTCATTTGTATTTTCCATCCCTTCATTGACATTTTCACGCTTAATGTGAGAAGTGGTGTTGCCAGGTGGATATAGCAAGTGTTTGTTTGGGAAGCATGTTTTAATGTTCTGTGATTTTGATCAGAAATTGGCTGAATACATGGCGAGAAGCTGAGTAAAATGTTAGCAGCACAGACTTGAACTTGAAAAACTCCAAATGCCAGTCCAGTCACAAACTACTTTTAGAGTATATGTGTGTGTGTATATGTATGTATGTATGTATATATATATATATATATATATATATATATATATATATATATATATATATATATATATATATATATATATATATATATATATATATATATATATATATATATATATATATATATATATATATACATATACATATATGTGTGTATATGTATGTATATATATGTATATATATATATATGTGTGTGTATATGTATGTATATATATGTGTGTATGTATGTGTATATATATATATATATATATATATATATATATATATATATATATATATATATACACACACACACATATACTCTAAAGTAGTTTGTGACTGGACTTTGAGTGTGTGTGTGTATATATGTATATATATATATATATATATATATATATATATATATATATATATATATATATATATATATATATATATATATATATATATATATATATATATACATACACACACATACAGTGCTCAGCATAAATGAGTGCACCCCCTTCGAAAAGTATCATTTTAAACAATATCTCAATGAAAACAAAAACAATTTCCAAAATGTACTATTCAGGCTTCAACCTATTATCTTCATAATTATTTTGTCAATTAATTGAGTATTTCACTGAGGTTGGGTTGGCAGGGTACAAGTGACACAGCATCATACTACAACTTGGGAAGCAATCATTCAGAAATGTGATGTGTTGCCCCTCCTGAGGTCTTGTTCGTTTCCAGTCATCGACTACCTAATACATGTTTGTTTCATTTTGCTTCAGTACTGCTACCTTGATGAATGACGTGATTGTGTACATTCCCTCATCCAACAGCTAGAGAGTTTTGGACTTCATTCCTGTTCATGTTAAAAGGGAAATTCCTGCTTAGTGATTTGATTACACTGTTGACTAAAATGTAAAGTTATGCAATTGCGGTCAAGTTCAACAGGAGAACCAGACATTTTCATAATAATGGATAATGAAGCATGAGAGCCTTTACACTTGAACTTAAGACTGTGTTGCTTTCAATTTATAGTCTCCTAATCCCTGAGAAGCTCTGAATCTTGCGTTACTGGTCAATACATTTTGATGTATTTATTTTCTCTAATTAACTAATATAGAATCTTCTGGAAATAGATGCTCAATCCTCAAACTCTTTAGTAATTGCATGTCTCTCTGTATTTTAATGTGCTTTGTCTGCATCATCTTGATTTTTAACCTCCACTGCATTTCTTCCTCCAGGCATGGCAGCCATTCGTAAGAAGCTGGTGATCGTGGGGGATGGAGCTTGTGGGAAGACCTGCCTTTTGATTGTCTTCAGCAAGGACCAGTTCCCTGAAGTCTATGTGCCCACTGTGTTTGAAAACTATGTCGCTGATATTGAGGTGGACGGCAAACAGGTGAGGTCCTTGAGGTCGATGCGTCTTTGCAACCCTGTGTCATTTTCTAAGATGTTCCTCCTTATGTCATGATTTTTTTGACTCCAAGTAGTTATTTTGTGCTAGTATCTGCTAATTCTGTTGCCTAGGTGCTCAACCATGCTCAGTGTTTCTACCCTTTAGGCAGAGCAAGCCTATTTTTGTTTCTCTTGCAAATGTCAGAAATGTTTTTTTTGCCTCTAACCAGGCGTGGGGTGATCATTTTGAGTTTTCTAGCCATGTGCTCTAGGGCTGCATGATATCTTGTAGATCTATTGTCGTCACGTTATCAACATGCCTCATGTACATGTCGCAAACAACTGCTTCAACTGCAGTAAATGTTTCTCTCGCACTCAATCAGCCATGTGCCCCCACAACTAACATTGTGCAGCAACGCCTCACTCCTAAACTTTCACACAATCATTAATATCCATGGACTCAGTGTTTCCTCCACCATTCATTTAGAGCAAAGCTTGTTTTAGTTCCAAGTCGGTGTGCATTTTTAGCGTATTCCTCGTCATTTATCTGCCCAGTTCTATATCTCATGTCTTGGCACAGACACAATCTCACACACACACACACACACACGGAGTGGAGTGAAAGTTAACTTGGGTAAAAGATGAGTTTAATGCCTACTCCTAAACATAAAAACCAGGCTGAAATATCGGCGCATGTGTCACTTGTGCTCCATGAACTGGGTACTAGAGTTTTGCTGCAGCAGAGGCTGTGTCCATGACATCCTTTATTATGCATGACATTAAAGTAATCTAGTTTATTTTTGTCTGTTATATTTCCAAGTCATCTTCTATACTATACTGTATAACAAAACAAATGCATTTATTTGTATCTCTTCATCTATCGCGAGTGATGTTATCGCAATATGCGTCACGGTAATCGCTTATCGCATTTCCTAATATGCAGCAGCCCTACATCCCATTGACATATTGATGATCAGGATGGGGGTGAATTTAATACAAAGTCCTTGCATACCAGAAAGCATGTTGTCGTCAACAAGCACATGATGTAGAGGTTATAAACAAATCACAAGTCACAGCACGTTTCCTCAGAGGATCAGAAAGTTTGTTCCTCACAAAACACTTGTTCCATTAAAGCCTTTCACTTTAACCAACTATTATAGCGACCCGTGACTGCACACCCAATAAAGTTGTTGTCGTCCTGCCTGCTGCGTAAGGCCGGTCATCTACTTTCCGGAAATAGCAAACTGGAAGTCTTGCACAAAAATAATGACCGGCGTCTACTTGCTTGTCTCTGCCAAAAATAAGTTATAGGCTAACCCACAAAAGTGTCTTAATGTCATGTAGTTTTCATACCACGCTGTCTGCTTGGAGAGGCCTTGATATGTCACTCACATTTCTTCTGTGGAATCCATGTATTACAAATGAACAGATATAATGCCAGTTGTTTTTGCAAAATTTATAGCAGGCTACAAAATGGGTTTGCTGCTTTTATTTGAACAAGTTGGTAGTAAATATTGTAAATATGTTTGTTTTTTTATTAGATGAAGTTGAAGTTTTTCAGTCGCTGCACCAAGATTGTGGAACAATCTTCCACAGCATGTTAGACACACCCCTTCACTGTCCACTTTTAAATGTGTTGTATTTATACTTGTATTTGTTATTAGGTCATTTTTATATTGTATTTGTTATATTTATCTCTGATGTACAGCACTTTGTTTCAGCAGCTGTTGTTTTTGAAAGTGCTTTATAAATAAAGTTGGGTTGGATTGGATAAAGTGAATCCTGAGAAGTTTAACAACAACTTTGGCTCAAACTCTCAGACCATGAATTAATAAGGGAATGTACTAAATTGCACAAGACAATTAAATATTTAATTTTAAATATTGAATGATTTGCTTTCCACCATAGGCTCTTAAATCTTTTGCTGCCGATGTACTCAGTTCTTTCTATGGAGTAAGAAAGTTATTCTGTCTGTTTATGTGGACAGAAATACAAGGATTATAAAACAAAAAAAAAGGATTTTATATTAAAAAAGTAAATCATTGGTGTGTGTGTGTTTGTTTGGTCAGGTGGAGCTGGCTCTCTGGGACACAGCAGGTCAGGAGGACTATGACAGACTGAGACCTCTTTCCTACCCAGACACTGATGTCATCCTCATGTGCTTCTCCATAGACAGCCCTGATAGTTTGGGTGAGTTCACACCACATGCACATGGTCAGGCGACAGAAACCGACACACGTTAATGCACAACATAAAAACCACATTTCCTTCCTTCCTATGATCTCCCCCATCTTTCCGTTGCGTTATTTTTGGAAGCTGTACATGGCGTGTTCTTCCTGTTGTGACTACTTGAAGGGCAACTGCTTACATTTGTCATGCTGTGGAATGCAGCCAATAAACTGCAACAATGCGTTTACGCTTCCATGGAATTCTCTCTATGATCATAAAAAAAAATGTCTTTTCATAAAATAGAGCGATTAAAGCTAAAGATCATTGAAATGCCACACAAATGACACTTTTAATAAAACAATAGTGTACTGTTCTGTAGTTTGTGTGACCATTCTTTAGACAGGTTGATTGTAGTAATTTCACTGTACTTCTGTATAAGTGACAATAAAGGCTCATTCATTCATTTCTGTTCAAAACAAGTAGTTTCTGAGATGATGCTCGGTGGAGATATAGAAGAATTTATTTGATTTTTTTGTATGCCACTGAAGTGGAATTATCATTTCACTGATGCACATTTTAAATCCAATTTCTTTTGGCTTTAACCTCTGATTCAACTGTTAATTTAAAGATCAGTTTTATTGCTGCACAGCCAAAGTTCCTTTGGTGTCGGGAGAAGAAATGTCTTCCAGCATTTTCTTTTTTCATTTTGACATTAGTTAATTGCCATTTCTGAGATTATAAACGCCACCTTGTTTCCCACAGAATTATTAAAAATTAAAAGCAGGTGTCCAGTTGTCATTAAGCTCTTCTTTCTTTGCAGAAAACATTCCAGAGAAGTGGACCCCAGAGGTCAAACACTTCTGCCCCAACGTTCCCATCATCCTGGTAGGAAACAAGAAAGACCTGCGCAATGACGAGCACACGCGTCGAGAGCTGGCCAAGATGAAGCAGGTACCTCAACTCTACTCCATGAGTCAAATGACTGTTTAGAAAATGTCTCTGGTATTATAGACAACTGAATGTCGGAAGAGTTAAGTGAAATTCCTTCTGAATTAAAATCTTTCGTTTTCTTTTCATCCCATAGGAGCCAGTGAAGTCAGAAGAGGGCCGGGACATGGCTGTACGAATCTCAGCCTTCGGTTACATGGAGTGCTCTGCAAAGACGAAGGACGGCGTGCGGGAGGTGTTTGAAATGGCCACCAGGGCGGCACTGCAGGCCCGCCGTGGAAAGAAGAGCAATAAATGTATACTGCTCTAAAATGGCCGATATATTTGGACTGTTTTTACCCTGGGCTACTGTACACAGGACTGGGACTTGGGAGGGACTGAGGGATTGGGAGGGACGGGAGGAAAAGCAGTAAACTTCTACCGCTGTAAAACGGCTGTTTGTTGGACTAAAATTACCCTGAGAGTTGTGTTTGGGGAAACTCTGAATGACCGGGTTGGGCGGGTGGATGGATGGGGGGGACAGGGGAGCGCAGGAAATGGCTACAGTTGTAAACATTGGGCTCTGTAGCTGTAGGTTTATCATCAAGCTGGAAAATTCCACCAGCCTTGTCAAGTGTCACAAGCCACTTTCACTGATTGGGAAGATACTGGTCCTTTTTTAAAGAAGACCTTTAGCAGACTGGTGAGTAAATGTGAGTCCCGTGGTAAATTAACAAAAGTGGATTATTTATACCGGGGTGTTGAGTTTCTGAGAGAGGGACGGGAATGATTAAGTGGACAAATCAATATCTGTCAGCTGCTTTTATACAAGCTTTGAGTGAACTAACTTGTAGTGCAATTTCAACAGTTTGGCATGAAGAATATTTTCATCTCCATAGTGTTGTGTCCACAATATTAAAGCAATGGTCATGTGCTGTCAGGTGCTCGGGTCTTGTGTGTTGTATTATCAGAGAGGAGGCGTGGAGCCGCATGCTCACATGTCCAGTTCAGTGCCATGCAGTCGCTCGCAGTGACAAACGCAACTCTCACTCTGAGCTGATTTGTCATTATTACTGGATAGTAAACGTCGTTTGAATAGCCATCATCTCTGTGTGCAGCGCAAAATCACCACCAGTTGCTGCTTTAGATATTCATCGAACGTGTGCAGTGCAGTCGAGAGGAATGTGATGGTTGAATTCATTCAGAGGAGCAGCAGAGTTTAAGCGCTGCGGTGTAAGGACTAGACGTGGAACTGTCCGCATGCTGGTGAATCTGTGGCATTTGTTTTACGCTCCGGCTCCATCTGAAGGTTATTCAACATTTAATAATTCCTTCATACCTCATCAGTGGAAGTGGCAGGGGAACTCCAGCATCGTACAATCTGAGCTAACTCTACTTGTGGCTTGCCCCCCCCCCACCACATCCCTTCCTGTATCACACAGCTGACTGCTGGTGCTCATCTTCCCCTGGTTTTAGACCAGGACAAAGAACAAGGAGAGGGAGAGTATTGTGTTTACATGCACACCACTGTTCTCCTGATGTGGGTTGAAGGACTTTTATTTTTTGTGTCTAAGCATGTTTAAAGGTCAAATGTACAAGCTACATGTTGGGGAGAAAGATGTCTGTGATATATATGACATTATCCATCTTCTGTGTGTCTCTCACCGGTTAGCTGTTTCTACCTGCCATCGAAATTTAACAGTTAACTTTAAAAAGAAGAAACATGATGTGAAATTACCTTTTTATTCATAAGACTGTGCATGAAAATGCCAGCATTGTCGGGTTTGGCAATCGGATAAATCTGGAGTGAAACATTCAGGTGATATAGATCACTAATGTGCAGAGTAAGAATAAACCACCTGCTATGAGTTGGAAAGCCTTCATTTTAAGGTATTTTGTAAAGTTTTTTTGTTTTAGAAATTGTAAGAGTGGCCGTTTCTATTGGAATTCAAAGTCGCCAGCCTTCCCTGACTTTTCTGTCTTACAATGCCAGATTCACACTCTCTTCACAGTGTTGTACCTTCCTGTTCTTCTTCCTGAACTACAGGGAGGAGACTGTTCCAGAAACCCAGTTTTGTGTTTTTATACTTAAATTTTTTTCTGCTTTAAAAAGGTATAAATATGTTGTCTATCAGTATTTCAGGTGGAAGACTGTTTTTGTTGCCACTAAAGTTCCTATTTTTTTTTTTTTTGTGATGATGGTTGTGATGACTGGTCAATCATCTCTGCCACATGCTGTTAGGCAGTCTGGAGAAAGGCTGTCCCCTCGGCTGCTTGGCTAGAGCATCACTAGAACCATATGTGCTGACTTCTTTGTTTTCAATACAAACTCGGCTGAATACCTAAAAGGAAAAAAAAACCCAACTCTGGTTTCCTCAATGTACAAATCATTTTTAGTTCTAGTTTTTATTGTATTTTTAAATCCTAATTTTGGATACTGAAGCAGTGGCGTAAACAAAGGAACAGGATAACCAAGCTGTATACAAATTCTGTAAATATGAAATGTGGGTTTGTTCATACTAGACAACACACATGCACAGGACTGGAAACTGTATTTGTAAACTAGCTTTGGTTTGTGTAATAAATTACTTTCTATAACACTCTGTCTAATTCATTGTGGTCGCGGTGGGTGGAACCGGTGAGGGGCTCTTCATTCCAGTCTCGTAATATGAATTATGGATGATGGGCGAGGGATTGTGATGAAGTGGTGGTCACACTACGCTGCGATAATGACGCGACCGTGACACAAGCAACACATCAACTGAGCGGCCGTTGAAAATGTGGAGAACAGCAAGTGGAAGGAGAGAAATGATTTTGAGACAGTACCACTTTTTTTTTTTATCTGTACAGCTGTGGAGCTCAAACAGGCTGTCAGATTTATAGACATGCATAAAAGAAAAATTCTCATTCAGCAACTTTCACAATCAACTACACTGTAATTAATGTCTTATCACCCCCGTAAAGTTATACCACTGC
The DNA here is from genome assembly GCF_019176455.1 of Solea senegalensis. Classification (NCBI taxonomy): domain Eukaryota; kingdom Metazoa; phylum Chordata; class Actinopteri; order Pleuronectiformes; family Soleidae; genus Solea; species Solea senegalensis. The sequence continues at coordinate 17,251,759 of NC_058031.1, forward strand.
ATCCCAAACGGTCAACCAGCCCTGCATCCATCAGCTCACTTATAAATACGATGCACTTTATTAAGCACGACATGGCAGCTAATGCAGATCAATTTATTAGCGAGTGGGGTATCGTGGGTTTTACAGCGGTGCAGAAATGTGGCACGTTGCAGCAGTTAAACTTCCACAGCAGAGCCTATTGATTGGATGAGAATTCCACATGAAGCCTCATCTCATCATGAAGCAGGTTGCACAACACGCTGATCACACAGAGTGTCATCGTCACACCCTGTAATGATGCATTGTGTTTTAGTTTTGAGCTAAAAATCAAGACATTACTGTACATCTGACATTGCCGGGTTAGTTGGAGCCCCCTGATGCAGTGCGGCGTAGACAAATATGTCAAAAAGAAACGTAAAGCAAAGTCATTTCAGTACGTCACTTCATAATTGCAGGCAGGAATCATCATATCTATGCAGAGCACAGGTTACTTGGATCATTTCTGGTGGAAGAGCACAAAGGATCTCCAGTCCACTGAGTCCTTTGCTGCAGAGAGAGAGAGAGAGAGAGAGGAGTGTGTGGGATGCTGAGGTGAGGCAGCTTCAGCCTGTGTGGGATGATGCTGGATGTTGTGGATTAATATGGAGAGGCTCTAAGTGTGTGTGTGTGTGTGTGTGTGTGCAAAGAGGTTGTATAAGGGGCAGCATGGAGGGATGGCCATCCCATCCCTCCATGCTGCCCCTTATACAACCTCTTTGCACACCATGTGAGCAGGATGGTGCATTTCCATGAACCTTTTGCAAATAGAAACTAGAGGAAGCACTGAGGGAACACAAACCTCCTCCTAAGCTGCTCTCTTACCCACAGTGTCAATACTCTTCCCTATTGTCACTGGCTCATTATCTTCATCCTCAGTAAATTCCATCCAAATCTGTCCATTAGTTACTTACAAACAGATGGACAGACATGGGCCAAACCAATTTCTCTTTACATTTTTATTCACATTCTACATAAAATAGTATCCTTGTATCTAACGAAACTAATGAACACTGACATCATGATCTGCTTGTGCATGTAGCAGGTGGTAACAGAAGATGCTTGGTGTTATAGAAGTAATATATTACCCAGGGGTGTCAATCCCATGATAATTTGAGCTCCAGTGGACCGGCCCAGTAAAATAATAACCTATAAACACCAACAAACTCGACTAAGTTTACCATTTACACGTGTGATTTTGAACGTCTTACAGATCACAGTGGGTCTACAAAGGCACAAAACATTTAGTCACAGGTTATCTGGAACTGAAAAATATAGCATTTCACATTATTATGAGACATTTTCCCAAATTCAGGTTATAATTATAACAACAACAATAACAAATAGTATGGTAAAGTTGTTTTAAAGCAGGATGTTGATGAAAGCACCAAGCATTAGCTATGTTTCACACTTCCCTGTTAATAGATAACAGATTTGATAACATGAGAGAAGAAGAGCCTGGAGCGACCTTTGGCAGCGTAGGAGACGTGTACAGTATGTGATATGGCAGGAAGGGGAATAGAAGGTGGGAAGGAAAGGTATAGAACGTACGAGGATCATAGTCGGAGGAGGCGCTGGATAATTGATCACCAGTGGTGTAGTGGGTGGATGTGAGTGAAAACAACACATCAGGCTGTGCTTCTCTGACTGAAAATGACTTATTTGACAAAGCATAAGGCTGCTTCATATAAATATATGCTGCACATTGGTGTTTTGGGCATTGATCAACAAACGTAACGGGGGGGACAACTTCCACTAGTTATACTGTTAGTTGGATTCAGTGAAAGCCAAAGAGATTATGTTTATCTACAGTACAACGATCATCAAATTGATTAGAGAGTATAAAAGCTCTGATCAATGCAGCCGTAATTAACAACTCCAAACTGTGGTGGGCAGCGTTACACCTTTCAGTGTATAGCCTGCCAGAAATTACTATTAGAAGGAGGATCTTGCAAGTGTCATAGTTACTGATTTGTCATTAGAATCTGAATCTGAATCAGGATACTTTATTAATCCCTGCAGGGAAATTGGGTAAGGCAATAAGTGACCGGTGCATTTGAGTGTCACCCACTCACACTCTGCATTCTGGCTGTTAATCATGCTGCTGCTGCTGCACTCTGATAAAATCTCTCTGAAGTTAATGACACACTGTGTCTGTCTACATCATGAATGACTGTCCTTTTTTGTCCATCCTCATTTCTCTTCTTAAACTTTAACTCAAAATGCATTTATTTATTCATTTATTTTACTTTCAATAAGTTTTCCATACAAAGCCTTAAACCAAAAATAAATCGAACACGTCTCCCGAGTCTTCCAGAGTCAGGAACTGTTTGCTTCCCAAAATGAGCAACACCCGTGATCAGTGACATGTACTTCTATTTCTTCTGGCCAGCCTTGGCCTTTACCAATTCCACCCCCTGGTGTTCAGGAGGAATAAACCGAGAAAATACAAAATGAATATATGGCTCCTAGCATTTATCGTTTTACTTCTCAACATCAGCAGTGTTGCCGTGGGCCCCTCCCGAGTCCCAAAGCCCTCACAGGCATCCCAGTCCTCTCCTTGCACAGCAGTCGCTCCCAGATGTTCACCCTCCAAACACATGAAGCCGCCGATCAGCTGGCTGATCCGTAAATGTAATTAGGGTTCGAGCAACAAGGTTGCAAGAACCCTCTTGAAACTGGAAGGATTATTAGGGTTCGAGCAACTTGGTTGCGCAAGAACCCTATTGTAATCGTAAGAGTTATTCTTCTTATTCTTCCGCCTTCCAAATAAATCGCGTTTTTGAGGCCCTGAACATGCCCCAAAACTCACCATTCTTTGCAAGTGCATCAGACCTGGTGTAAATTTACGTTTATTAATGTTTCGGGGAATGTGCGTTAAAAAATGAAAGTGGGCGGGGCAAATAACTGCTCCACCCCCTAAAACTTGTGGGCCTGAGGAGCACGTTTAATGTACATGCACGAAACTTGGTACACGCGTTCTTTAGGTCGGGATGGTCAAAAAAGTCAGCGTAGCCTATGCTCTAAAACGAACAGGAAAGCCGCCATCTTGGATTGAAAATTCATTTTTTGCCGATTTTGGCCATATCGCACCATCGGTATTTGAACGAACTTGTCCTAGAGCTTACATGGGATCACGTTCAAACTTGGTGAGGTCACTTTGGACAAGTTGAGGATCTAAAGTTGCTAAAAACTTTTTAATAAGTATCATGGTGTACGAGAAAGGGGCCGGCAAAGTTGGTGAAAATTTTTATTTTTCGCCACAGGCAACAAAACTCTTATAACTTTGCGATAGAAGGTCACTTCCCAACCAAATTACCTAGGGTTGATGATGGACCATTGCTGAAGAAGTCTGTGGAAAAACTGTACATTTTTAGCACAGCGCCTCCTTGTGGTAACAGAAAATACAACAAATACACAATTTCGGTAATAACTTTTACATATTTAATCGTATCAAACTCAAAATTTGTGACAACATTTAAAACACATGAAAGATGATGCGTGCTTATTATGATAACAAATGGCGCAACGGTGTTGCCATAGCAACACTGCAAAGTCAGATATTTGTGACAAAAAAACAAACTGCTACAACTTTGCGAAACTGAGTCCAATCTGAACCAAACTTGCTAGGATTGATGATAGTCTGGCCCTGAAGACACCTATTTGAAAATATTCACTTTCAAAAACAGCGCCCCCTTGTGACAGCAGCCACTATGACACCTGATATTTGAATGAACTTGTCCTAGAGTTTTTGTGCGATCACCTTGAAAATTAGTGAGGTCACTGTGAACAAGTTGCCGAGCATAAGTTACTGAAAGCTTTTTAAAATGTCGCTCGGTGTACGAGATAGGGGGCGCCAAAGTTGGTGTTCATTCATATTTTTCACAACAAAAGGCAAAACTCTTACAACCCGTAAAACTTGTCCTCCTGAGGAGCACGTTGAATGTACATGCACGAAACTTGGTACTCACGCGTTCGTTAGGTCCAGACGGTCAAAAAAGTCAGCGTAGCCGAACCTCTAAAACGAACAGGAAAGCCGCCATTTTGGATTGAAAGTACATTTTTCGCAGATTTTGGCCATTTCGCACCAATGGTATGTGAACGCACTTGTCATAGAGCTTTAATTCGATCACCTTCAAACTGGTTGAGGTCACTGTGAATAAGTTGAGGATCTAAAGTTATTAAAAGTTTTTTAAAATGTCACATGGTTTTTGAGATAGGGGGCGCCAAAGTTGGCGTTCATTCATATTTTTCACAACAAAAGGCGAAACTCTTACAACCCGTAAAACTTGTCCTCCTGAGGAGCACGTTTAATGTACATGCACTAAACTTGGTACTCACGCGTTCCTTAGGTCAGGACGGTCAAAATATTCAAAGCAGCCTATGCTCTAAAACGAACGGGAAAGCCGCCATCTTGGATTGAAAGTACATTTTTTGCTGATTTTGGCCATTTCGCACCAATGGTATGTGAACGCACTTGTCATAGAGCTTTCATGGGATCACCTTCAAACTTTGTGAGGTCACTGTGGACAAGTTGAGGATCCAAAGGTATCAAAATCTTTTCATTAAGTTTCACGGCGAACAAGAAGAAGGGCGGCAAAGTTGGCGAAAATCACGATTCCTCGCAACACACAACAATCTCTCATAACTTTGCCATGGCAGGTCAGATATTAACCAAACAAGTGACAATCGATGATGGGCCCTTGCTAAAGATGTCTATGCAAAAACTGTAAATTTTGAAAACATCGCCTCCTGGTGGTGGCAAACAATAGGAAGTCTGGTATTTCGCAACACACAACAAACTCTTTTAACTTTGCGATTGAAGGTCAGATCTTAACCAAACTTGTGATGATCGATGATGGGATTTTGCTAAAGATGCCTATGCAAAAACTGTAAATTTTGGAAACAGCGCCACCTGCTGGTAACAGAAAGTACAAGTTCACAATTTCCCTTATAACTTTAACAAATTTCCTTGTATCAAACTCAAAATTTGGGAAAACATTCAAAACACATGGTAGATGATGCGTGCCTAATATGATAACAAATTGTTCAACAGTGTTGCAATGACAACACTGCAAAGTCAGATATTTGCGACAAAAAACAAACTGCTACCACTTTGCGAATGCTATTCCAATCTGAACCAAACTTGCTAGGATTGATGATAGTCAATCACTGAAGATGCCTATATGAAAATATTCACTTTCAAAAATAGTGCCCCCTGTTGACGGCAGACAATATGACGTCTGGTATTTCGCTACAACAACAAACTCTTATAACTTTGCGATGGAAGGTCAGATCTTGACCAAACTCGTGACGATCGATGATGGGATCTTGCTGAAGATGCTTATGCAAAAACTGTACATTTTAAAAACAGCGCCTTCTGGTGGTAACAGAAAATACAAGTTCACAATTTCCCTTATAACTTTAACAAATTTCATTGTATCATACTCAAAATGAATGAAAACATGTAAAACACATGGTAGATGATGCTTGCTGAATATGATAACAAATCGTTCAACGGTGTTGACATAAGAACACTGCACAGGATCAACTCTACTGAGTGGTTAGTCAGTGCAGTAACCTTTGTTCGCCACATGATGGAGGCATTTGCCTACAAATCTATCAAATCTAACATTTACAGTTTCTCATGCTGCTCTGAAAGGGAAAGATGGGGCAAAAGGTACTGCAAGAGGGGCCAAGGAAAAAAAACCCAGGGAAAATGGGAAGAGCGAAAAAGTAACAGAGGGAAAAAAGAGAAAATGCACCCTTGTTATGTAAGTCAAGGTACCTTCCCTAAACACGTTTACAGACACGCCTTTCACCCAACAGGAAGACGGCCATTTTAAAAGGACACGCCTGACATTGCGCTGGGATGCAGCTGAAAATAACCAGTACCACAAGCGGTGAATGAACGGAAGATGAGGAAGAGGACTCGCGCTGCGACGTGGACGCACGGGGACTCGCGAGCCGTCAAGCTCGAACCCGTTAATTACCGCTTGCGGTACTAGTTATTATTATTATTATTCTTATTATTCCCCCAAATGAATTGCCTTTTTGAGGCCTTTCCCATACCCCAAAACTCACAGATTTTTGTGACCGCATCAATCCTGGTGTAAATTTACGTCTGAAAAAGGTTCGGGGAATGTGCGTCGAAAATTGAATGTGGGAGGGGCCAATAAGTGCGGCGCCACCTGTCCAAATTCACCATGACCAACACAAATATCGCACATGCACGAAATTCGGTACACATGTGTAGTGGGTCAGGATGAAGAAAAAATTACATTATGACCATGATCCAAACCCAACAGGAAATCCGCCATCTTGGGTTGATTGGCCATTTTTTGGCGATTTTGGCGAATTCGCAGCAATGGTATTTGAACTAACTCCTCCTAGAGTTTTCGTGCGATCACCTTCAAACTTGGTGAGGTCCCTGTGGACCAGTTGAGGAGCTCATGGTATCAAAAGTTTTTTCAAATGTCGCATGGCGCGCGAGATAGGGGGCGGCAAAGTTTGTGATGATTGTGATGTTTCGCATCAGAAAAACAAAACTCTTATAACTTTGCGATGGAAGGTCCGATCCGAACCAAACTTGCTACCATTGATGATGGGCCATGGCTGAAGACGTCTATGAAAAAACGGTGAAGTTTGAAAACAGCGCCTCCTTGTGGTGAAAGAAAATACACCAAAAAAAAGTTTTTTTACGATTTCGGGAATAACTTTTACACAGATAATCGTACCGCACTCAAAATTGGTGACAACAGTCAAAACACATGGTAGATGATGCGTGATCAATATGACGACAAATCGTTTAACGGTGTTGCCATGGCAACGACGCAAAGTCGGATTTTTGGGACAAAAAATCAAACTGCTACAACTTCGCGAATCCTGGTCCGATCTGAACCAAACTTGCTAGGATTGATGACAGTCCGGCCCTAAAGACGTCTATATGAAAATATTCAATTTCGAAAACAGCGCCCCCTGGTGACAGCAGACAGTATGACAGCTTGTATTTCAATTATCTCCTCCTAGAGCTTTTGTGCGATCACCTTCAAACTTGGTGAGATCAATGTGGACGAGTTGATCATCAAAAGTTATCAAAAGCTTTTTAAATTATTGTATGGCGTACGAGATAGGGGGCGCCAAAATTGGAGATAATAATAATTTTTCACAACAGACAATGAAACTCTTATAACTTTGCGATGGAAGGTCTGATCCCAACCAAACTTGCTATAGTTGATGATGGTTAGTTCCTGAAGACGACTGTGTTGCTGAAACGGTACATTTTGAAAACAGCGCCTCCTGGTGGTGGTAGAAAATTCTAAAAAAAACAAACTGTTACAACTTTGCCAATCCTGGTCCGATCTGAACCAAACTTGCAAGGATTGATGACAGTCCGGCCCTGAACACGTCTATATGAAAATATTAATTTTCAAATACAGCGCCCCCTGGTGACAGCAGACAGAATTACATTTATAGTTTTTGATGCTGCTCCAACAGGGATTGTTGTATCCACTTGAAACTTAGTATGTGGGACCCCAGACCCTTCCTCAACATTTCCGTAAAAGGTCACCTCCCTACAGGAAGTGGAACGCCCGAAACAGGAAGTAAAGTCTTACATTGTCCGATTGACACAAAACTAGATATGTGAGTTACGGGACCTTCCCTGAACATGTTTCCAGAGACGAACAGGAAGTTGGCCATTTTAAACAGGAAGTGCCCGCTAACTTTGCCGTACGTTGTCCAATTTGCATGAAACCTTATATGTCACACCAGGGACCTGTCCTGAGCATGTCTGCAAAAGATGACCTCCCAACAGGAAGTGGAATGCCCGAAACAGGAAGTAAACTCTAAGATTGTCCGATCTGCACAAAACTTGATATGTAAGACAAGGGAACTTCCCTGAACACGTTTACGGACGCGCATTTGACCGAACAGGAAGTCGGCCATTTTAAACAGGAAGTGCCCTATAACTTTGCCATACGTTGCCGATCCCCCCCGAAATTTGGATCGACATGTGCGGTGACGGCGCTGAAAATAACTAGTACTGAAAATAACTAGTACTGAAAATAACTAGTACTGAAAATAACTAGTACTGAAAATAACTAGTACTGAAAATAACTAGTACCACGCGCGGTGAATGAACGGGTGAGAGCGCGAGGCGCGCGGGGAGCCGTGGCACACGGCGACTCGCGCGGGTCGGCTCGAACCCGTTCAGAACCGCGCGCGGTACTAGTTATTATTATTCTTATTATTCCCCCAAATGAATCGCCTTTTTGAGGCCTTTCCCATACCCCAAAACTCACAGATTTTTGTGACCGCATCAATCCTGGTGTAAATTTACGTCTGAAAAAGGTTCGGGGAATGTGCGTCGAAAATTGAATGTGGGAGGGGCCAATAAGTGCGGCGCCACCTGTCCAAATTCACCATGACCAACACAAATATCGCACATGCACGAAATTCGGTACACATGTGTAGTGGGTCAGGATGAAGAAAAAATTACATTATGACCATGATCCAAACCCAACAGGAAATCCGCCATCTTGGGTTGATTGGCGATTTTTTGGCGATTTTGGCGAATTCGCAGCAATGGTATTTGAACTAACTCCTCCTAGAGTTTTCGTGCGATCACCTTCAAACTTGGTGAGGTCCCTGTGGACCAGTTGAGGAGCTTACAGTATCAAAAGTTTTTTCAAATGTCGCATGGCGCGCGAGATAGGGGGCGGCAAAGTTCGTGATGATTCTGATGTTTCGCATCAGAAAAACAAAACTCTTATAACTTTGCAATGGAAGGTCCGATCCGAACCAAACTTGCTATGATTGATGATGGGCCATGGCTGAAGACGTCTATGAAAAAACGGTGAAGTTTGAAAACAGCGCCTCCTTGTGGTGAAAGAAAATACACAAAAAAAAAGTTTTTTTACGATTTCGGGAATAACTTTTACACAGATAATCGTACCGCACTCAAAATTGGTGACAACAGTCAAAACACATGGTAGATGATGCGTGATCAATATGACGACAAATCGTTTAACGGTGTTGCCATGGCAACGACGCAAAGTCGGATTTTTGGGACAAAAAATCAAACTGCTACAACTTCGCAAATCCTGGTCCGATCTGAACCAAACTTGCTAGGATTGATGATAGTCCCGCCCTAAAGACGTCTATATGAAAATATTCAATTTCGAAAACAGCGCCCCCTGTTGACAGCAGACAGTATGACAGCTTGTATTTCAATTATCTCCTCCTAGAGCTTTTGTGCGATCACCTTCAAACTTGGTGAGATCAATGTGGACGAGTTGAGCATCAAAAGTTATCAAAAGCTTTTTAAAATATTGTATGGCGTACGAGATAGGGGGCGCCAAAGTTGGAGATAATAATAATTTTTCACAACAGACAATGAAACTCTTATAACTTTGCGATGGAAGGTCTGATCCCAACCAAACTTGCTATAGTTGATGATGGTTAGTTCCTGAAGACGACTGTGTTGCTGAAACGGTACATTTTGAAAACAGCGCCTCCTGGTGGTGGTAGAAAATTCTAAAAAAACAAACTGTTACAACTTTGCCAATCCTGGTCCGATCTGAACCAAACTTGCAAGGATTGATGACAGTCCGGCCCTGAACACGTCTATATGAAAATATTAATTTTCAAATACAGCGCCCCCTGGTGACAGCAGACAGAATTACATTTATAGTTTTTGATGCTGCTCCAACAGGGATTGTTGTATCCACTTGAAACTTAGTATGTGGGACCCCAGACCCTTCCTCAACATGTCCGTAAAAGGTCACCTCCCTACAGGAAGTGGAACGCCCGAAACAGGAAGTAAAGTCTTACATTGTCCGATTGACACGAAACTAGATATGTGAGTTACGGGACCTTCCCTGAACATGTTTCCGGAGACGAACAGGAAGTCGGCCATTTTAAACAGGAAGTGCCCTCTAACTTTGCCGCACGTTGTCCGATTTGCACGAAACCTTATATGTGAGTTACGGGACCTTCCCTGAACATGTTTACGGAGACGCCGTTGACCGAACAGGAAGTCGGCCATTTTAAACAGGAAGTGCCCTCTAACTTTGCAGTACATTGTCCGATCTGCACAAAACCTTATATGTGACACCAGGGACCTGTCCTGAGTATGTCTGTAAAAGGTCACCTCCCTACAGGAAGTGGAACGCCCGAAACAGGAAGTAAAGTCTTACATTGTCCGATTGACACAAAACTAGATATGTGAGTTACGGGACCTTCCCTGAACATGTTTCCAGAGACGAACAGGAAGTTGGCCATTTTAAACAGGAAGTGCCCGCTAACTTTGCCGTACGTTGTCCAATTTGCACGAAACCTTATATGTCACACCAGGGACCTGTCCTGAGCATGTCTGCAAAAGATGACCTCCCAACAGGAAGTGGAATGCCCGAAACAGGAAGTAAACTCTAAGATTGTCCGATCTGCACAAAACTTGATATGTAAGACAAGGGAACTTCCCTGAACACGTTTACGGACGCGCATTTGACCGAACAGGAAGTCGGCCATTTTAAACAGGAAGTGCCCTATAACTTTGCCATACGTTGCCGATCCCCCCCGAAATTTGGATCGACATGTGCGGGGACGCCGCTGAAAATAACTAGTAATGAAAATAACTATTAATGAAAATAACTAGTACTGAAAATAACTAGTACCGCGCGCGGTGAATGAACGGGCGAGAGCGCGAGGCACGCGGGGAGCCGTGGCACACGGCGACCCGCGTGGGTCGGCTTCTCTTTGTTTCTTTTCTTTCTTTGAGATAAATCACTGCATTTTTGAGTCACTGAGTTCCCACAAAGATTGGCAGAAGAAAGTTCATATGTACTGTTCTTATTTTTATTTTTTTTTGCTTCTGCTTCAAAATGGTTTGTCAGTTTGAGCTGTTGTAGAAACAAGGCAGCACAAGATGGCCGCCTCAGTAAGGCAGGGCCAGTATAGCACAGAAATCTTCATTTTAAAGCAAGTACACATACAATTTCTAGCAATAAACCCTCTTAAATGTACAAACTTGAACCTAAACAACTCGGTCACTTCAGAGAACTATATTATGGCCTTAATCATTGTATGGATTAGTAATTACTTGAAGTCTTTATTCAAACAGTCACTTCTTTGCTCATGTCTGAGTGAGGGGAACCACGGGGGCGAAACCACAGCGAAACCAAAGAGCGGAAAAAAGGGGAAGGAAGGAAGGAAGGAAGGAAGTTCGTCACTGCCTCCTCCACCCTAACTGGTGGCCGGGCATCGTGTTAAGAGTCAGCGGCGACTCTGGTGCAACACTTGTGGAGGAATGACTTTCAGGGAGGCTGCACCAAGTCAGTGAGTGACGAGTCTCTCTCTCTCTCTCTCTCTCTCTCTCTCTCTCTCCGCCACCTACTCCTCCGTCTTCCTCTCCCCACTCCTCCAGCTGCCGGTTGGAGAGGAATAGCGCACCAAGCAGCGCAACCACCGGCTTTATATACCAATCTATTTTTAGCTCCTCACAAGCCCAACTATATTTAACCAATATGAGCTCATCGCCCGCACGACCTGTCCAATGGGATGGCAGGCAGTGGAGAGGAGCCGTCCAATGGGAGGGAGGAAGAGGGAAGAGGGGGCGGGTTACACAAAAGTAGAGAGGGAGGGAGAGAGAGAGAGAGGCAGACATGACGTCTCACTCTGCTGCTTTTCTACGGTACTACAAACTGAAGAGCGCCAGATGACTGACATTTCTTATCAGTAGCCTTGCTAACGTGAACAAAAACGTAGGTAAGACAAATACAGGACACGGGACAAGAGCTTGGTATTCCCTACAACCTCAATATATACAATATGAAACACAGTACAGAGACAATAAATATTTATTGACTTTTAGTGACCATGTCCTTCACTACGACGGCTGCTGTGTTGACTTTTAACAGCAAAGACAATACGTGCAATACAATAGTCCATATGCAAGGACAAATATCCACATTCAATACATAGATTCTCTACACTTTGTTCTTTGTATGTTATGGATAAACAGGGAAAAAAGATATTTTGTTTTGTGAAGTATCCCTATGTGATTGTCTTGCAATATATTGATCATTAGAGAATCATTGTATCATGATATTATTGGTATCATGGACTATATGTGTCGTATTGTACCATATCATGAGGGAGCCTGTGATTCCCACCCCTAATGGACGTGTTTGAGATAGTGCTCTTTGTGAAATTCTGTTGTATTTTTTTTGTTTTTTTAGCACAGCCCTACACAGGACACAAGTCACCTTCATTACAGCATATCTATGGCTATCCACTGAGTTGCTACCATGTGATTGGCTATTGCTATATAATCAAATCAACTAGAGAAAAGACGCAGAGAGTGCAAACCTCTGCCAAGACTTAACAAATAAGGATAATCATTTCTTTCTCATGCCATAACCTACATCCCCAGGAAAGGAACTATTATTAAGATATGTCTTATTACTTGTTATTCTGCTCACAGACAAACAGACAGACAGACAAGGCCAAAAAACTATAAATAATATAATGTCTGTTTGAGTGTTCACATTGGATGATATTTTAAATGAATCAACAGGACCCTCATGAACACTGCTGCTGCATGGATTTAACCTCTGTACTGCTCATCTTTCCATTAGACGATCTTTGGTGATGACTTTGGACCGGTCGGACTGACTGTGCTCTGTCTCTGTCTGGTGTGTTTTTTTATGACTTTAAAAGAAGACCATGACAGGGATTGCCCTAAGATTGTGAGTCATACAAACACCCACCCATTCTGTTATTTCCCACAGTTTTATTTTTAGCCTAACGTCACCAAAACACACTGAAATCCTCAGTGGTCAATGGATCTCTTGTTCTCTGGTGGGACAGTATGACTCAATGAGGCTACGTTTCACTGGAAAACAAAAATACAATATTGTTCATGATGAAAACTTTTAAATTGTAACCACAGAACGTCACATACTTGTAAATCTTCCTTAAACATTTAGCTTTGGCCGGGTTCGCTCTCATTTGACTGGAAGTTCAGCGCGCGCTCCCGCGAGGCGCGCCCCCACACAAAGAGGTTCCAACACGTCATGACGGGTGCGCGCTGACGGTCAAACCCACTCCCACCAAACTGTCCACCCTCCTCCTGTCATAACCCCCCAACACATCTGTTAAATAATTTAAATTCAAACGGTTCTCTGGGAGTAGAAATCTGATTGTCCACTTGTAAATGTAGAGATCATTTGTAAGAGAAGCGACACAGAACACCTTTGAATGGTGTATGGAACTATAGTCTAAAGCTATATATATAAAAAAATGACAATAGTTACGATATATACATATTCTCACAAGTAATATCATATGTATATGTGTTTTAAACATGTGTAATCATTTGTAAGCCCGCATTATTTGTGTCCGCTCTATTTACTTACTTTACCCAATCAAACACTGACCCCTAGCGGTGGAAATATGACATCACATCAGGCAGTGCATTGAATTCAGTTTAAACCCATGGTAAAACAACAACAACAACAACCCAAAAACTTACCCAGGATTCTCTTATTTTGAACATTTTCTCAGTTTCTTTTGGTTCTTTTTTTGTGAATCTATGTAAGCCACTTTGTTCGTTCATGTCAGTGCTGGAGAAAGACTTTAAAAAACCAATCAAGTCTTTAAATTCATTTCCCCCCCACAGTCTCGCGGTACTTCAGGTAAACAAAGTCGCCAGATCCGCGGTTTTCCCTTGATATTATGCCACCTTTACATTAAAAAAATTAAATTAAAATAAGAATAATAATAATAATAATAATAATAGTAATAACAATAACAATAACAATAACAAAAAACAATAATAATAATCCAATAATACAATGGCATTGTAGTTCCTTGGTTAAATAACTGTTCGGGGGTAAACTGCTTTTAATATTAGTGCAATAAACATTTAACGTTTAATAAACACATTTTTTGTGATACCTTTGTAGAAATCATTGGCACTGATTATAAAGCAGCTGGACTTTAAAATGATAAATTTAAAATGATTTGGAGTTCTGGTATAGTTGTTCTGCACAGTTTATGTTCAGACCTGGCAACCCTGCAGGTGAGTTGCGGAAGGAAACATAAGATGGCAGCACTGTCTTGAAAGAAGCTCCGCCAGAGTTTGTGACGCTGAAGGACCAAAGCGACTCAGTGGTGAGAGTTTACTCCTCCTTCCTCACATCGTCTTAATATGTTAGCTCTATACATTTGTATGTATGTCTTAAATGAGAGAGTGAATGTCTCTCAGAAGTGCACTTACCAGCTATAGCTAACAGTCTCTCAGGACTATAGTAATAGTGAGAGTTTCATCTATCTGTCTATGTAAGGAATGTGTCACACAGGATTGAACAATAATTGTGTAGCTATTTATTATCAGACGACAAGTCGCCATTACTCTCTGAAAAAAAACAAACATGATCTTTAGGACATGTTGAAGCCCTTCTTTTAAAGCTAACTGTGAATCACACGGAACTTCATAAAACTGAGGAAAAACTCTGAAATGAATGTGATATGTCTGCATTTCTCTACCCCCACCTGTCCAGCCAGAAGCAATTTTATATCCTTCACCTATCGGTTTTCTTTGTGTCACTTTTAACCATTTGAAAAGCAGCGTTAACACACACACACACACACACACACGCACTGTGAATAAGTGACATTAGGCTTCATATCAGCCTAAAAAGAGCAAAAATACATGATGCATGATGCACAAGACAGAAGGCTCCTTTAGTGAAACACAAGACTGTGTGTATATACATATGTATGTATCTATATATATATATACCTATATTTCATATATAGAATCAGGATTTTAGGATGACAGGTTAGGCATATAGTTGAGACGGTTAACGTTAGAGGAAGGGGCTGGGAAATTCATGGGGTGACGGTAGATCAGAGTGAGTCGTCTGTCAACTTGAAGGTTGTGGGTTTGATTCTTTAGGCAAAGGTATCAAACTCCCTGTTGCCTCTTGACTGCTGTAATAGAAGTGATAGAAAATGCTCATAGATGTGCGAATGAGTGAATGGCATATTGGCAAAACTGTAGCGTACAGCAGCTTTGAGTGGTCATCAAGACTAGAGAAGTGCTATTCAAACTGTATACTAATGTCCTCACAGCAACAGAGTGACAAGTGTGTGTGTGTGTGCGCGTGCGTGTGCTTTATGGAGAGATAATAGCAGCGGGAGGATCTGAGAGCAGTAATGATCTCAGCAGCCAGAGTGCTCACACTGTTTTACTAATTGACAGTTTTTTGTTCAGGAAAACTGGGAGGTCATTAGTTAGAATTACCCTGCTGACTCATCACATACACCGGGCAACAAGCTTGTAATTCTTCTCTCGCGATGACCCAAGAGGATATAAGTTCCTAGGAAATCATGTTTGAGTTGACATTTTGACTTTTTAAACTTCCAGCAATGTGTTTGATTCATGTTTGTCTGTTTTTTTCTCTCTTTACAAATATGATGTCCACAGTCCAATACCCCAAAGAAGTTAATGTCTTCTAACTACTTCGATGAAGCTTATTCCTCTTTTGAAAGTCGCTTTGGATGAAAGCTTCTGCTAAATGCTTTAATGTAAATGTAAGTAAATGTAATCACCTTCCAATGGCCAGCAAACATTTTTGTATGGCTCTTAATACGAAAATGAGGTTCCTGTTCATTGATGGTTAAAATGCAAACTTTCTGGTTATATGCAATAGTTACTCACCGGCAACCACATGATCATAAATCATCATGAGGCCGCACTCATCAGCTCACATGTTGAAATGACGGCGGTAATGTTTTTACAGAACTATTATTGCATGAAACCAAAATATCAGAGCTAAGTTTAACCTTTTACGTAATTTGTGTTTTGAATGAACCCCAAGTTCTTGAGTTCAACTTATTTTTTCTTCCTGCTTGATATTTGCTGAATCTCTGGTGGGCCAGCAGTAGACACTAAGCACGTTGTCACAGCGTAATCTGCAATTAATTAGCTTGATTTAATTGCCTCTACATTTTTGGATGTCTTAATATTTAAAATGCACCATGTCTAGTTGGTCTTTTGTGGTTAATTCCTCTGTTACACAAGACAGGCAACAACTTCTTCTTATTCTTTTGAACAATTTAATTATAAAGTGGGTGTGGTCTGATTTGCCTTCATCAAATTAAAAGCCGTATGATGTTTCATCATTTTATCATATAATAAAATTGCTGGCTTGAGAACAAATCATTCACCGATCAGAAATCCTTTGGGAGGATCACACATGTTCATCGGCGTGTAACCTAAATTCATTATTTATCCCAGAAAACGAATACATAGTCCACACTAGCCTGTGATTGAACTTGAGCTGGTGAAAAATGTAGCCCGCACTGCCGTGCCCCAGTGAGTTACTATCTCCCGAAAATAACAGAACAAGAAAGAAGACTCTGGATTTAATGATTGCATTTGGGTTAGAAGTAGAACTGGAGAAGATAATGAGGAGGGGGAAGGAGGAGGACTGAAGATGTTTGTTTCAGAATTACTTGTGAGATCTTACTTTTATTTCTCCTGTTCATGCATTTCATGGATTGGCCCCTGATTATAATTCTTTAACAGCTCTTCCTTTATCTCCCCGTACACAATCTGAGGTCCTGTTGTCGTTGCCTATTGGCTTTTGTCAAATTGAGCCTTGTATAAGTCAATATATTGTTTCATACATTCAAAAACATTGTTGCCTGATCTAAATGTTTTCCACTCACTGGGTCTGAGGTGTTATGTTCTAAGGATTGAAAGAAAGTAGGGGAAGAAAAGAATGAGTGTGCTAAAGACAAGAGTGGGATAAAAGAGTGTGACTGAGAGTAACTGGGTTCAAAATAAAAGCTCTTTCATTCCCACTTAAAATATTTTGATATTTTAATAGATGTGCATGCCTGCATTTGTGTGTGTGTGCACAGTGGCTACAATGATCTGGAATCTTGGTCTCTCCGCCTCCCAGAGAGAGAGGGAGAGGGAGAGCGTGAGTGAGTGAGAGAGAGAGAGAGAGAGAGTGTGAGTTAGAGAGCGGTTGCATGCAGAGAGGAGCCTGGATGAGAGACAGAACAGAAGAGAGCTGTCAAGCTACGAGGAGGCAGCGGAGAGAAGACTTGTTTTTTTTTCTAGGAATACGTTTACTCTGTATGTCAGAAGCTCATACACACACACTCTCAGAAACCTATAAACTTGATAATGTGTGTGTGAGTGCTGCTGATACCTCTTTATAAGTAGAGATTATGAGAAAATAATCTCTGGAGTTACTCCAGTCTGACTTACTTGGATCTTTATAACTTGGACTTACGCTATAATCAGATTGAAATATGTTTTTTTTTTTTATTTGTTTTTTATGAACAACAGCAACACTTTGGTTTCAGGACTTGCCCTGACTGCAACACTGAGATTTGGACTGATTTTGCGCTTGTTATAGCCTGAAGGCTGGACTCACACTTAGCTCCTGTATTTGTTTGTGTGTGTGTGTGTGTGAAGAGAAGGATGTGTTGGCCGGTGACAGCGGTCCTGCTGCTTGCCCACCTCGGGGCCACCTTGACGGGGGCATGGAGAGCATCTCAGCCAAGACTGCAGTTCACGCACTCAGGTAAGTGGCAACATTTGTTTTAATTTTGCCTTTTGATTTTAGTATTCAAGACCTTTTTTGTGTTGCTCTCTCTCTTGTCTCTCTCTGACACACACTCGCACAGGTAATCACTTCTCATTTTTCACTTTTCTTTGCTATTACTGCCCCCACACAGTTATTTAATATGTGGAGGAACATATAATACCTCTTTGTTCCTCCACATGTCTCCTTCACTTTTTGTTTTCATCTCACACTGTCTAAATTCGTCCATCTTTCTTAACAATGGAGTGGACTAGTTTTAGTGTCTTTTGAGAACTGGCTTAATTGAAGTGCTTATTTGACTCTCAGTCATATATGTAATGTTAGTGATGTTATATATTCATCCTCATTTGAAATTTTTGCATTATATTGCACAAACAAACCAACAGTTGAGCCAGATTTTACATTGTGTGAATGTGTTTGTCTTCAAGTGTCAGTAAAAACTAAAGTTGAACCATTTAATCACATGGCCTGTTAAAATTCATGTTCATGTTAACAGCTGGGCAGTCATTTCCGCACGAACCTGCATTTTACATGTTTGTTAAAACTTTCATCCACTCCCTCTGTGGCTGAGATGTGTGCTCAATAGCAAAGTTTGTCCAAAGCATATAGTTTCACACCCAAAGGGTAATCTCCTGTAATTAACTGACTCCTTGACAACAGAAACGCGCCCATGCCCCCAGGGTTTGAAATCAAATGTCTGTGTGTATTATTTTCACTTATGGCCAAAGAAATAATGATATGTTGGCAGAAATCCCAGATCCAGATCACCACCAACTAAATTATATGTTGGCTCCTGGCCACTGTCCACCACAGGGGAATCCATGCAGAGGCTTGTGGAAGACCCTGCTGACAGACACAAAACGACAAAATTGGAAAGGAAAAACTCAAAGTGAGATATAATTCAATTAGCATTCATACTGTGGTGGAGAACCTTGGCATGCATTGGTGTGCTGGTGTATTTCACCCTCTGTTCTCATCTTTTACTTAATGTTTACTTCACTGCCACTGCGCAGCAAGGTTACATTTAACACATGTTGTTGGATTATCACGCAGGTGATGAAGAGGAGCACGGGCTCCATCTTCAAGTGGTTTACCAGATAGAGAGTAAGAAATACCGACTAGTGCAGGGTCTGTGTAGTAGATGTGAGAAGGCTGATGTCGACTAATCATGACCTAGAATTTACAGCGAGAGGGAGAAGAGAATCCTTGTTGGACGGTCCCAGTTGGGAATTGAACTCTAATGAAATTTGAATGTGAACACATGTAGAGCTGATGAACCACCTATGTGTTCCTGCGTGTCCTTGAGCATTTTATAGGAGTGTGTGGATGTGTGTCAGTGCTGCTCTCTGTATTTCATAGATGTCGTGTGTGTGTATGCGTATTGTGCGGTGTATTTTACATTTATGCTCATCTCATAGTGTAGTTTTCCTTTAGGTTATGTAACTGTTTGTAACGGATCTAGCATTCTGGCATAGCAGTTTGTTAATCATTATGGCCCATTAGTTTTTGAGAAAACACTGATGGCAGTGGATGGTTTTGACTGCAGAGTTATGGGCCCAGTCTGCTTCTGTTGTGTATAGGATTTGGACCCTGGTTTAGGAGGCCACTGCAATATCCATTAGGCCACTGGGGCTGGTTTAAAGGACATTTATAGGTCTATTTTGTGGATATTTCATAGCATAGGCAGTCTGACTCAAGTTACAGTGTGCCAGAATAATGTGCATATAAACCAAATCAAGAACTGTGGCACATGCACATAGCACCCAGGCCATGGGTCATGCAGAAGAGGCGCAACTTAACGTTTAGAAATTCAATTTAGTAAGCGTTCCGTCAGACTAACATGTTCACATGTATTTTAAAAGTCAGGTTTTAGTCAGATAAACCCCTTTTTTTTTCTCATGTCATGTAACTGTAAAGATTGTTCCCACCGCATGACAAACTGGAGATGCTTCAGACCCACACTGTACCAACTAACATTTCTCCAGAATACATTTACATTTAGTGAAGAAAACCTACGCAAGAAGTGGTACAGGGGGGAAAAGGGCAAAATCAGTTTTCATTTTTCTGAATTTATTGTCTTTGGGTTTCTGGCACAAGTTTTCTTGGAGCATTACTCATAATTACTTCCATGGTTTTGCTGAATTCTTGAAGTCTTTAGGTTTTTGTGCCTCGTTCTCTCCGATTACAGTTTGCAGAGAAATACCTTCATCTCTATCTCATTTGATTCGTCATCCATCCTGGTTAAGGTTTCTGCAAGAGTACCAAGTTGTTAATAAAACACTGACAGTACACGATGAATTGACCTCTGGGTAATGGGCCCAGGTCTGTTTCACTGTACAAGAGTCACCCACGGATAGGACTTGAACCCACAATCCATGGCTTAGGAGGCCCGTGCAGAGTCATTAGGCCCCTGGGGCTTGTTGATGATGCATTTTGTTGACATTCTCACACAGAGGTATGTTCACATACATTGGTAGTTTTGCATTCATGACAGATTGCATAAAACATGAAGTGTGTACGCCTCTGCTAGGGGGCGAGCTTGTTAGTGTTAGCCTGTTACTGGTTTAGCATGTGCCATTTGAAGTCTTCTCACTATCCATTCACTTAAATGTCCAATTCTTAAGTGGACAGAGTCTAAAATTTGGCTTGCATTTCACAGTGTTTTTGTCTCCGTCTCGGCAGCCAAGGTCACACTATTCCTTGCCGTCTTGTGATCAGTATTCTTGCTTCATGTGCCTGGAAAAAACAACACACAAAACAGCGTTAAATACTTGAATATATGCATGATTATTGCCAAACCCCATCTCTATTAATGACTAAATTATCTTTCACTGAAAGTTCATGTCACCCATATGGAGCAATTATAGACACAGGCACACACACATACATGTAATGACCTCTTTATCCCAGTGTACAAATGGTAGTGCGATTTTCTGGATGATAGATGGCAGTTGGAGATATCCGCTCTCAGTACCACACACACACACACACATACACACACACACACACAGAGCTGTGTTCCTCTGACAATTGCAGACAGATAACCATGAAGAAGAGCACACTAAAAAAACTGAATACCTTAACACAACACAAATACAAGAGGATTAAAAGACAGTACATTGGCACACACACACACACACAACAAGAAAGTAGTGTTTGTCCCTGAAGTACTCGGAGAAGGTTTGGATAGTTTGTTAAATTGGTGAGAAACTTTGTTCCACCAAGGCTTTTTTTTTTCCATTCAGCATTCACTTAGTAAATTGGTTTGCACATAACAATCTAATGTTAATCAGTCACTCGAGATGGTTTTGCATTAAATTGCAAATGAGTTTGTTTGGTGTGAGTGGAGATTTGGGATTTGTCCTTTGACCTTCTGGCTGCCGGTCGGTAGCGATGAATTAAAAGCAGCCATTTAAACTCGTCCCGCTGTGTCCTTATGGACAAATGCCCAAATTGTTATGTAAATGTGAATGAGTTCCATTAGCATACAAACTGCTTGGTTATACTGCACAGTGGATAAGTTTATCAGTGTCCACCTTCAAGTGCGTTTCTGTAAAATTATACAGTGTATCGGTTTCTACGCAGAAGAAAATGTGTCACCCATATAAAAGCTTCAGTTTGAAAGTCACCTTTTTTTATCTGCAAGTTGTGATTTGTTATACAGAGTAAAAGCCACATTTTCCCCCCAATTAAACCAGTGCAATAATAAAGATACTTTTTTATGGAGCCATTCTCTGCCTCCAAACAAATCCAGATGAGTGGAGGGCGGAGCAGTAGAGCTGTGTGGTCAGTGAGAAAACCAAGTCAACAGACACACCAACCAGCAGCTGTCTGCTGATTTACATTGTAAATCTTGCAGAATGTCTTTCCTGTAAATGCTGAATAAATAGCAGTATATCATACTGTACTGTACTGTACATCACATCATTTTTGGGCTTCTCTTGAATTCAGGCAAATGAGCATTTACCAGGCTCCAGGATCTTTGCAAGACGTTGGTATCAGCAGGGGGTGCTGGGCAGCAAAGCAATCGATATTTGCAATGAATAGCGGTTGTCACTGTCTCAGCTTTTAAAACTGTATGTGTGAATGGCTTGTTTCTTCTCCGCTGCCCCTGTAGCTCACTGTGGTTGTCACTTGAATTGACATACAGTACATTATTCTTCAACTTAGTAGTGGTAGCAGTAGTAGTAGAGTAGTTTTATGAGTGATCTAAAAGTTAAGTTTCAGCTAAAATAGGCAACTGTAAACCACAACATACATATGTCTGTTTGTATTTACTATTGACCAGTGAAATGACATTTCCATACTTAAGTACTCCAACAAAATGCTCCCACATGTATTTATTGATCCAAAAATCAGGTCATGAGTCAGTGAGCAGGAGTGACCTCCAGCTCATTTAGCAACTGCCATTTTCTCATTTTGCTACTGTAAAATGACCGTCAAAAACATACAAGTACAAAAACAAACTAATCCTTTGCGTTTCTAAGCATAAATTAGAAATATTCATCATTTCACCCTCTCTGTGACACAGAACTATGTCATTGCACTTTAACAGTGTAATCACACTGTAGTTTGGATGGTTAATTTCAAGAACTTGATATTCTTTGTTAGAAATTCAGCAAACTATAATCAGCGGTAAAACATCTGGACAGAGTAATGGCAGTTAATTCTATGCATGTTATGTTTATACAGTCCATTGCAGTGTTGAGGTTGAAGTTAAAAAGTAAAACCTTGCTCTTTGTATAAGTAGTATCATTCCCCTCCTCTTTTTCTGACCTCACCTTTCTTTTCCTCCATGTACTTATAAAGTACAAAAGCCTCTGGAGTGATATTAAAAATCAAGGGATCTTTCAGTATTCATTTATTCTTTCAGATCTGTTTCTATCTAGGCCAGTGCTTTCCAGGCTCTGGGCTGGGCTTCCTGAGAGTTATCTGGTATAAAAACCAGGATCATTTGTATTATTAATTTTAACAGCAGCAGCAGTTGCCATTGCTTGTGAGTACTGAATTTGAATGAGAACTGTTTTGCTCATACTAAACTTAAGTAAAAACTCTATGACAGGAATCTTCTCATAAGAAGAACCTGATTTAGTTGACTTATTTAGAGACATTGCAAAATATCATTATATTTTAGTTGTAACCCAAGTTCTGTCTCCTCTGCTGTGTAAATCCCAGAATATTTGATGGATCAGGTTAAATATCAGTGCAACAAAACTGTAGGTTTGCACTAAAACATTAAAAAAAAAACCTTAATAATGGAATCCGTGCTTGAGGGTTTTCTCCTCTCTGACAGACAGTGGAACGAGTCCAATTACTTCCTTGCTTTGGCAACAACAACTCCCAACAACAGTGGACATGCAGTAATTTACCCTCGTGAGGTTTCTGGTGTTAATATCAGGGGCTATCTTTAGCCCGAAGCCTGTAATTAAGAGAAAAAATCTCTCAAGCTTCATATTTCCTCCATTTCCCTATAGCATTAATTTGCTCCAATCTGCCGTGCTGACAATAATCGGAGTTTCTGACCTCCTCTCTCTGCCTCTTAATGTGTGTCAGCGTTTTTATAGAACAATAACAAGATGCAAGAAAAGTGTAACTCCTAGTACTTAATTATTACTCCAGCAACCAGGGGATTTAACTTGAGTAAACTCATCACTTCAAATTGAACTCACTGAAAGCTTTTTTTAATGAGACGAGGTAAAATCAATTAGATTGGATTCAACTTTATTGTCTCTGCAAGGAGTACAAACTCGGAGGCAGTAATATATCATTAATCCCATATGCCATAGCGAACTAGACGTGGGTGTCCATGTTTTTTCCGGAAGTATATTTCTCACAACATTCCTTTCACTTTAGATCCATGTGGGACTTAAATCCACAAAGGAACACTTGACTTTCAGCCACATGGAAGCCAGAAGCAGACAGATCCGAAGTGCCAAGGCTGACTCTGTCCAATAGTTTACCTCATTAGCTGTAGATTAGGGCAAGCTCAAGCTCCAAAAATATGAGGGCGTGTAGAGATGTAGCAGATACCGAGAGATTTACTCTTTAAATAGACATCCATCTGCCACCTATTCTTCCAAAAAGGTTGTTGTGAAATCTCACATTTGTGTTTGTCCTGAAATTATTTTATTTTACGGTGCAATGACTGCAAAACATAGTCAGTTTGAGATATCACTTGAAATTCATTAGATCAAACAGAGTAGTGCCAAAACACATTAGATTGCCTTTTCAACCAACAAGCATATTTTGTATTATTTCCAAGGTGAAAAGACGGATAGATAATGTTTGAAGTTCCAAGTTTCCAAGCTGTGATCTCTGTGAGTGAAGCATTCCCTTCACATTTTGTCAGCGAGCCAATATCTTACTCAGGGGCCTTATTTTTTCCTTTCATAAAAAATAAAAATGTCTATTCAATTTGCGACAAGAACCATCCCTGATTTGTAAAATGTCTAAAAAAACAAACAAACAGACGCATGCTTAATGATCACTGACTCTGAACGTGTCACCTTTAATCCTTGATGCTACTGATCTTACATTCCCAGGCCAGCGTAAACAAGAGCAAACCACAAGAATGTGATTGTCACTGTTTTGTCAGTGATGGGAAGATGAGACAAAGTCCCACAAAAGGTTGGAAGTCGGACTTCCTTTTCCTGTTTAAACGCGGGCCAGGACTTATCAGAAAATAGAGAGGATGTGTGGTGACTGATAGAGGTTTTCATCATCTGGCCTGGCTTTAAAGCAGAGATCGGCGATAAATTAAACTCTAACAACTGATTGTAAATTCAAACCTGAACTGCAGACATCATGGCTATCCATAACCTTCAAAGGGCAGCCCCCCTTTTTAATGGCTGCTCAGTTTTAAGATGTAAAGATATGCAGTAGTTGCTGTCTATTTGCCAAAGCAAATGCCCACAGATCAAGCCGTATGTCTAAAATACTTTGAGGCCGAGCCAAGAAGTAGAAGCCACAGACAGTTTAAAGACTGCAGTGATTTTTCACTCTGGAGTGGACGTAAAGAATCTTCTCAAAAGTGTTGACTGAGCTCTTTATGTTGTTAAATCTAGACTGATGGCGCGGCTGCATGTGGGTATCAACTAATCTTTGAAGGAATAACAGTAAAGAAGTAAATTTCTCCATTATCCATCACGATCCAGTCTTCACAGAGTTACTGCTTCGTCCACCTCACAGTTCTAAACCTCCAGCCTCGGCAGCATGAACGGACACATGTGATACAGACTCCACGACATCTGAAGCTGTACTCCATGTACTCCATCTTCATGTGCTATATTTAGATATAGAATTGGGGGGGAGAAAAAACAGTAAATCATTATGTAACTGTGTGAATGTGAAGCAGAAAAAAAATTAAACTTTTCCTCAATAAATAAAGATGAGAAATGAATTTCAAGTAAAAAAGTAAAGGGTGAATGGGCAACAATGTGTATATGTAGCAGCACAGAGACACACCCAAACGCCTGATGATGATGAATAATTATAAGCACCAAGGTGGAAGGTCAAGCTGTTCACGTGGGCCTGGTCTGTCGGTGACACAGTCCAGGCATGGTATGTCTGTTTTACTGCAATGTGTGTGTGGGCACATAGGCTTAAGCATGTAGGATTTGAAACCATGAGGAACAATAAGATACAGAGTGAAGTGTTAATTTATATACATGTATACAGAACAGAGAAACTTTCAGGTAAGACAGTTCTATCTCCTACAGTTAGTCTGCACTGGGGGATGCCCTCGTTTGTTTATATTTCTTCAACAAACACAATCATCCAACTCGGGATGCACAAAAATAGTGTTTCCCTGCAGCTATTGGTGCCCAATTATCATGATACAATAGAATTGTGGTAAAACAAGGGAACAAGATTCAACGTTGACATTTAAACGCAGGAAGTTGCTCTAAAAAGTGAAGAGACAGTAATAGACATTTCAAAAGCTCCACACAATATAAAATCGTTCTCAAAATGTGTGACTAGGCTGCAAGACGATTTAAAAAAATGATCGCAGACAGGAAATAGAGGGGTTAGGAGGATACTGCCTGAAGTAGCTGCCCAAAGGCAGGCTTATACCTGCAGTTTATATCCGGTGAGTCGGAGCAGACATGATGTGGCACTGACAAATTGAATTTGAAGACGTTTGACACTGTCTGTGAAACTGAGCGCCAGGTACAACAAATCTGTTGTTTTGGTCGGTGTAATATGAAAGTAGACCATTGCTCAGCATGTGACATGTAGCAGGCAGCAATTTAAGGCACCTAGAACACCTAAAAGTATCACACACACACACTGAAAGTGTGTAATCATTGGTGCAGTGTCGTCTGATTTTGGCATAACAGCAAAGGAAAGTGATTCTATAGTCCTGCATGCTTTTGGACGTGTGTGTTGGAAATATTTTTGTGTGTGTGCACACACACTTGTCTTCACATGAGTGCCCATTTGTGTGCCTACGGGCTTTGTTCCCAGGCTTCTGCCGGCCTCCCGCTGTAATTGCACCAGTAATTGGTGAAGTGATAACCCCATTTCCACAGGAAATGTGCCCCGGTTTCCTCGCCTCCACCATTGCCACCCCCTGTCTGATGGCGCAGCCAACAAAGTCCTCCCCCCGGGAACGTCGCACCAGACAGCTTAAGCTCCCCGGGGCTCAGCAAGTAGACGAACAGATGGATAAAGACACGAACACAGACACAGGGGCGAAATTACACACATGTAGTTTACAAATACACTCACATGGACAGTGCTGTAGGCTGCAAGAATAATTGGATAGATTAATGGTAAGTGTAGCTGGATGTGGAGAGGAGAACTCGCTGTAAAACATCCGGAAAATAACAATCATTCATTCCCATGAGTGGGACGATTAAGGCGTGATACTGACATCGTCCTGTTTGTCATTTGTATGTTGTATGTCAATCGTTTTGTTTGTTTTTTTGCAACTTACTGAGTAAAGTCTCTAGAACCTGACTGTTAAAATAATACAGCAATGCCTGCTCACTATTAAAACTTGAAAACATCTTACTGGTGTACAGGTCAGCAGGTTTTTGTCACTCCCAATGTGTTATCATGGTGCCAGCAGGGAAAAGCAGACATTCATCGTATGTTTAGCTGAGTCACAGCTGAGCCCAAAAATGTTTGTTAGAAGGCAAATTCTTATCTATTTGTAAGCAACAGTTTGTTGCAGAATTACACCAATCGACCATAACAATAAAACAAATGGCCTGGTTTAATGTTATGTTTGCGTCTGTGTGTGTACGCTCTGTTTATAAGAGTTCAAGTCTGCAACTTATTTTGAACTCTTATTCATTACACTCGGGTAATTGTTAAAAGCTAAGGCAAATAAAATACCTGTTTAAGACCTGATTCAAAAGTACAAGCAAACCTCAGGTTAGATTTTCTGGAAGTCTGTTCCAGGCTTGAAGGGCATAAAAACAAAAGGCTGCTTCTTCATTCTTTGTTCTGTTCACAGAGTGTCCTGTTAGCTTCCTGGTATCAGAGAGTCAGAAGAACCACCCTCTTGCCTGGATAAATTAATATTTACATTCATTGTGTCCAAGAAGCTACAAGGTGACTTAGTGGCTAACTCTGTTGCCTCACAGCATGAAGGCAACCGTGTTAACTGCTCTCGGTCATGGTCCGGGTTCATGACCCGGTCCACGACCTTTCTGTGTGAAGTTGCCTGTGTGTGCATGGTTTCTTTCAGGGTTACTCCGCTTTCCTCCTCCTCTGTTCTCATAAAAATGCAGAGGTTGACTAACTAACTGCACTCTCTAAATGGACAGTAGGTGTGAGAGTGAATGCTTAAAGCTACTGAGGGGCTGCAGGACAGGCTAAACTTAATAACACGCTGCATACACTTTCTGGCACGTCCAATGAAGTCCAGTCCACACACTTGTTTTGCTTAATGTGCAACCTTTTATTTCTCACATTTTACGGCGCAAGATCAAGTCCAAGTGACACAGTGACACAAAGTTCCTCCTTTATAACAACAAAAAGAACACACCCACAACCTGTCGGCATAAATTGGTATTGCAGCAGCTACACAAAGAAATGGCTCCTTCAGTCTCTGTATGTTGGCCCTGCGATGGGCTGGTGACCTGTCTCAGGTGTGCCCTGCCTTTTGCCCTGTGTCACCTGGGATTGGCTCCAGCTCCCCACGAGGATGAAGCAATAGACCATGAGTTGTTTTGGGTTTTCGAGTGTGTCCGTTTGTTGAATGTGAGGACACAGATGCAGTACATGAGCGTCCTGTATGTGTGTGTGTTTGTGTGTGTGTGTGTGAGAGAGAGAGTTTGAGAAAGTGGATGTGGGTGAAAAGCAGGAATGTGCTTAGCTGTATCACACGCCACACATTTGCTCTAATCACATCGAGGTCCATCAGAGCTCCCATGACCAGCAGCATTTAATGTAATGTTCACCCCCCACACACACACACACACACACACACAAAACACATATATGCACAAACTGTGTATAAACTCATAAAATCTCCACTCATAGAGAGGTGTTGATTATAAGAAAGCATTCACGCTCAGACGTTTGCAGTGTGTGTGGTTGGGTGTGTGCGTGTTTGTGCATGTGTCGTTTGGATTATGTCTTAGCATTTCTGCTCTTTTACGTCTTAACCTTTCTTGTCTTTGATTCCTAGTGACACAAGTCAAAGGCCAATTGGCTGGGATCACAGGTCATGACCCTTGCTGACCCTGCTGTCGGCTTGACGCTTATAAGATTGGCTTCTTTCACCAGACACGTGTGTGTATAAGAGGTGTGTGTGTGTGTCTGTGTGTGTGTGAAAGTTTATGGTCACAACACATTTATTATATTCAATTTGAAATCTTGTAGAATCATAATAAATTGGAATCATTATACAAATCAAATAGACACCTAAGTATTGTGATGCAATCAAATTGTGACAAAAGCATCTCGTGGGAGCCCTAATCTACAGAATGACATTTATTGTGATGTTCTGACTACTTGAGGCTTGGTGTTTTGTTTTTTCTTCCACTTTGAATGCAAATTGACGGCAATGGGGACCTTAAAGTTATTTAAAAAAAAATCAATTCTAATCCAGAGTTTCCAAAAAGGCTGCAGGGATGGAGGACAGATTGCTACTAGGTCGATAAAGTTATCTCAAACTACCTCCGGTGAATACTAAAGAAAAATTCAACAAGACTTCTCAAAGCATTCATTCAGAAGGATTTTTTTTGTGATGTGTTAACATTCTGTTGAAGGAAGGCTGTGACAGATATGCTGCTGGCCACAGATGATGCTTTTTGTGTCTTGGAGCGCGTGTGTGTGTGTGTGTGTGTCATCATCTAAATGACTTTGATGTCTTGGAAAAACACTCCATTATTTCAAACTGCCCTCTGTGTGTAGATGAGTTGTATGTGTGTGAGAGAGAGAGAGAGAGCGATGGGGAGTGGGGGCAAGGCCAAGAGACACCCCCTCGACACACCACACACACATACACACGCCCTCACAAATTATGTCGGCATGGTCGCTGTTGCCAAGGCAACTGTCCCGAGAGTAAGGGTGGGGTGGGTGCAGCTGGTGTTTCGCGACAGAGTTAGGGGTGTGTTTGTGTGCACGCATGGTGGAGAAAAAGAATGTGTGTGTCATACTGTGAGGCATTCATCACTCATTGTGAGGTCAAGATAGATGTTTGGAAATGAGTGGGGAAAAATATTCCAAAAAAAGAAAATCAGAGTTGTAACCAAAGGCAGACATGTGTCGATGTTGGTGGAGATCAGTGTAAAACTAAATTTGTCTCAGGTCTGAACATGTGTGACTGTGTGTGTGTGTGGGGGGGGACCATTTGTGGCATCATCACTGATGTTTTCAGGACCAGTAGTCCTCATTGAGACCAAAAGCTGGTCCTAATGAGGCAGAACCTAATTTCTGAGGAAAGCTAAGATTTGAATTGTGGTTAGGTTAAGATTAGAGTTGGATATGTGTGTTGACAGCGCCAGTTTCAGTTCCCTGTAATAGATCTGGGTGTCACTGCCCTCCTGCTATAATGCTGATTTAATGCGCTCTGAAGTGAGGATGTGAGCTGGATTTATCTCAGCCTGACTGAAGCAATAGGATCTTGTGAAATGAACAGATGCCGAACCGTCGCTGGTGTTTCCACTGCAGAGGTGGTTTCACATTCAATTAAGCTGAGCTTTTCACTTTATATTGAATTAAGCAAGGTCATACCGCTCTTGTGGCTCGCACCCTGAATGTAATTCAAATGAAGTGCTGGATGTTTGAGTAGGCAAAGCGCGGCATGAATTCCACCAAGGCTAGAGTGAGGCTCTCAGGCACTCCGAGACAGTGGAAGTGGTCGGGCTGTAGTTATTTGAATGCGGAAAACATGATATGCTTGGAATTTAAGTGCTGTCAAAACAAGGTTAGCAGACAGACGGCAGAACTGGCCATTACATTATTGCTTAAAAAGAGTTGAATGATTTTGTGTTTACTTGCACTTAAGCTGTGTGTTTTGCAGAGAGCAAGGAGTAGACTCTCAACAATTAGGGAAAAATGAAAAACAGAAAACACAACCTCATTTCAAAGCATGGATCCTCGTCATGACAGATTCCATAGCAGGAAGAGTGCAGGTGTTGTTGATGTGCTTCTGTTACAGTTCATTTCTAACGTGTGAGTATAGTAAGTCTGCTAGACTCACATCTACAACATTTATTTGGACAAAGCACCACAATTTAATCATTCCTTCTTTGTCAGACGATAAAGCAGAGATGTGGCCTTTACCACAATCTTTCTGTGCAGTGTTTTTCACTGCTGCTGTAGAATTGTTCAGGAAGAAGCTCGACATGAATAGTGTGTGCCCGAGGGCGACCAAATCATAAGCCTTGCTCAAACCAAGAAGAAAATTCATGATTTTATTGAATTTATTGTGCTGCCGATGCACCCACTGTGACTAATGAAGCCGAGATCAGTGTGAAGCGAAACAATTTACCTCTCTGACCGCTTTCTGAATACACCCAGTGGGTAATGAGCAGAGATTTCCCACTGAGCCGAAGCATAACTTTCTTCTGTCTGCCTTTAGTGTGCAGAACTTCACTTTCCTGCTGTGACTGTCACTCTGTTTCAGGTTATCTCTCCGTTTTCATTGAGTCTCATCTTCCTCTCTTTTTTTCCTCCACTCATTTCCTTTCTGCTCATCCATCTCTTGTCTTGTTTTTTCACCTGACTGTCTGCATGTTTCTGTCTCATTTCTGTCTCTAGTATCGACCCCTCCCTCCTCTTCCACTTTGTCAACCTGATTTCTAAGCTTTTGTGTGTGTGTGTGTGTGTGTGTGTGTGTGTGTGTGTGTGTGTGTGTGTGTGTGTGTGTGTGTGTGCGCGTCCATGACTCTGCCACCATTTCCCTCCCCTGCTCATTTATTCATCCATCAACCAGCAAATCATCATTTTTCAGTCATCATATAATTGTTTTTTTCTCACTCTCATCTCACCCTTTACCCTCCTTTTTCATTTGCCTTTGTTACCCTTCTTCTCTTCTGTCTGCCCCTCATTTTCTATCCATCATTTTCAGGACACAACAGTTATCTATCACACTCCTCTTCCAGTTGGTTTCACTTCCTCCTTGATCCACCCATATGCCCATCACTCCCCCCCTCCCTCTCACTGCAACATGGTTTTCACAGACACTCCCTCATCGACCCAATCCCCACCTGTCATTTTCTCCACTCCCTTTCTTCTCGCTTATCCTCATCATCAGCCATCAATATTTATTTATTTCCTCCATCCATTTTTCTTTCATTGCGATTGTCTACTTTCCCTCTTGTCCTCCGCCTCCTCCTCTGTCTATCATCGTGTCAAGTTTTGACATTTTTCCTTTTCTCATCTAGTTATCTGTCATCTCCCATCAGACCATTTTCATCTAGCTGTCACTTTGCAGTGTCACTTTTCTCATATTCTCATCCTCCCCCTCCTTCCTCTATTTTTGACTTTATCTCTCTGTGTTGTTTTACCCAGGCTCACTCCCGTTTAGTTCATACCTTACGTTCACAGTGAAAAACAGATAGATATTCACTTGTGAACAACAGGTGATGTTTAAATTGTGTTGTGGATATTTGATGCATTTTAATGTTGTGGTATTTTGTGTTGTGTGGCTGTTGTCTACATCTCTCTAGCAGAGATGTAGTTCTGTGCTTCCTGCCCAGAGACGACCTGGGCTTATAGCTGAGTCTGGTGCTGCAACAAAGCGGCAACTAAACAAACAAATAAATGTGCAGTCACTTTGTTTTGTCCTGTGCTCTCTGCACATGGTGCATATTGGCAAATATGATGATCACATGATGTTATTGTGGTCATGTAAATGATACTCCTTGTACCTGAAATCCTTCAGTTTTCATTTCTATGTGTAACAACAGACTGACCATGAGTCACACTCGGTGCTGTGCGTAGACATTGAAAAAGCCTTACACTGTCACTGACACTGTGTAATGCCTTATTTAAATCTATACGGGGGTGATAGCTGCAGGATGAAGTAGCTCGCATGTCCTTCTACCCAACTACATCTTACAGTTTTTCCCTGTGAGATGCCAAGGTGTTCCCAGATCAGGCAGCATACCTAATTCCCTCAGTTTGCTCAGGGTCTTCTTGAGGATTTCCCTATAGTTGGACGTGCCCAGAATACTTCCATTGAGAGGGTTCTGGTAATTCATCATTTTCAAATGCATCTGTTTAACGGAAGGGTTTTCCCTGGCACTTCAATACAACACAGTTTCCTTGGCACTTGGAGTGTTCTTGGGGTCACATCCTCATTAACTCTTTCATTATGTGTTTTGGCATTATGCTTGGCTGTTAGAGTATAGACTAGATTGGAACTGTCATCACAGGGCATTCACAAAGGCATTCTCAATCTCACCAAAGTTTCTTAATATTCGTGTCATGTTCTTTCTGGTAATTTTGTATCGGGGAGTGAATTTACCTAGTTCTCACTTAATCTGACAAGTGTTAACTTTGAGGTAATTGACACAAATATTCTCTGGGTGAATATCGCCTCTTTCTCACCGTCTCTTATCATCTTTTCAGGCTCTTTCTCAGTGTCTCATCCAGTCTTTCAGATTGCTCTTAGGGATCTCAGCAGTGTCCCACTTCTCTTCGCAACCATTAAGATATTTTTATTTTCCTTCTCTTCCCCTCGGTGTTCACTTCCCCTCACATTGAATTTGTCTTGAAGTCCACACGTCTTTTCATAAACCACATCCTAACATTCTCCTTCCTATTAAGCCCATGTGTCTGCTAATGTGATGCATACTGTGGGATATAAAGAGCAGATACAGTGTAGTGTTGAAGGTATTCACAGTCGTCCATCACTTTTAGACTTAGATCCCACATCTGCTGCCATTTGCGGGCAGTTTTAGACGATGCCACGTGTTTTTCCGCACAGGAACAAAATTGAAAGAGTAAAGTGCACTCACACATACACAGATATCAGCAAACAAGTTTAAGTAATTCATGGATATAGATGTGTGAGTTGGGCTTTGTAGGTTCATAAATGTGGTTGGTAATTAAAAAAATGTGTCTTTTCAATATGAATTGCACTTTAGAATCCCTCAAACTTCAGCAGAAATCTGATGTACGTAGTGTTGCAAATTTACTCCGGCGTGAACAAATGGGTTGAATGATTGGTTTGTACAGAAACCACCCAAGCTAGAAATTCATCCCCTCGTAATACAGTATGCAATATTAACCAGATTATATTCTGTGTGATGCAGTTAAAGTTCTTTGTCAGCTCACAGTCGGCTGCATAAAGAAACGCTCTGTGTGGTTGAGAGGTGTAATCCATCACTGCAGAGGAAGAATCACCACATGAGTGGCTGCTATTTGTCGTGCTTGGCAATACTGATACATCCCTTTTGTATCATTTGGTATAAGACTATATAGAATCAATGGCCAGGTTTCTTTACAACATCATACTGTAAGTAGTTTGCTGTATTTATTTATTGCTCATTTGTTTTTATGTACATCTGTACCACTGACAATTGTTAGTCGATGCCCAGTCCAATCCACTGCCAATATGAAAGTTTCTATCGCATTAATTGCGCCATAGGCTACGATGCTGTCACTGCACAAAGCCTCTTGACTCCGCTATCAGAAGCTGAGTTTTCATAGTTTTCATAGTTTATATGTACACTGTGTGTATCGTTTACACTGTGCAAGATCATTTTCAGTGAAAACATTTTGTAATGTGTGCACTCGTTACCTGTGTTTCCAGATTTCCTTGTAATCGTAAAATCTCTGCAGTCTGGAGATGTAGTTCATCTAAAGTGTGACTGTCTGTGTTTGTTTATCAACAAAAGATACATTGTGGATTATTTATTTTGACTCGAGCATACTGTCTGTCTGTGTGTGTGTGTGTGTGTGTGTGTGTGTGTGTGCACACGCATGTTTGATAGATACTGAAAGTGTGGCAATGTTGGTCTTTGCCATTTTATCTGATTGTTTGTTGTCCTTAAAAAACTTTTTGACATTTCATAAAAGGAAGGATTATAGACGGCAATGATTGCTACTTCTAAATTCATTTCTGCATTTATTGTCGTTCCTTTTACCCTTTGTGTTTTAAACAAATTGTCTAACCTGGCATTAAGATCAGAATCATGGTAACACTTAACAATAAGGGCACATTAATTTTCATTACCTAATGCTGTTATAAGCAGTTCATTAATGTTTTGACTAACCATTTTTATGTTATTCAGGTTAATGAAGTTATTGATGTATCTATTACTCAAGAGTTTATAACTGTTAACTAACTGTATTTTAGTTAATATTAAATGTTGGAATGAGCATTACTTAGCCAAATCTAAGTATTTGTTGACCTTTATTTCCCATTATTAATGTAAACAATGGCCCTTATTGTAAAGAGGGCAACTGTGTTGTTACTGAAGGGTCACAAGCAGCATTAATAAAGACCAACAATGTTTAATACATGGTAAATCCGGCTCATGTAAGGCTTATTTATGATGCTTAAGTATTGGTAAGTGATATATGACCCACTTTACCCACTTTTTCATTACTACAGGTAAACAATGGTTAATGAATGCTTTATTGTAGTTAATTAATGCTTATTCAGTACTCCCATAAGCAATGACAGTTATAACTGTGTTAACTGATATCACCAGTTGCTTTATAAACCCTTGAATACCCTATGAATTAATACCTTAATTAACATTATTAAATGTTTAGTTAGTAAAGAGTTATGTAAATTCTTATTGCAGCATTTAATAGTCTTCCCCCATCATGTGTTATTTTACAAATTAAACCAGATAATAGAGGGCTTTAGAGGTTTAGAATGTATATTTTTAAACTTTGGAGGGAGCCAAGCTGATGTTTGTTTCTCGTTAAATCCTAATTTTGTCACAGGGCCTTTACTGATTTCCCCTTCTTTTATTGCACACATGTTTTTATTATATTTAGTTTTATTGGTTGCATTTATTATCCCTCTCTGCCTTTCATCGGTTGCCCTGTTGGTTGTTTGTTGTTTTGTGTTTCAGTGTTTCTACTAAATTTGTATATGCATGGCAGACTATTGCAACTCGATTAAAAATATAAATCATCACAATCAAATTTTGTGTGTACCTTAAAGTTTCTGGCTATTTTTATTGTCATTTCTGTAACATCTAACATTATTTCCAATACCTAAACCACAATATTCTTTTTATGAGTGTTTTATTGGAAACATATACATATACACATAAATCTTAAGAATATGCTGCAGAATATTCCGCTAAATTATTTGGCAACCCCAAACAAATCTCCCACAACCCATTTGTGGGTTCCAACCCAGTCTCTGGGAATGAATGATTTACGTACATGTAACTCTCATTTTTATGAAGCATTTCTAACATTGCTTTCGGAAAGTGCTCTGTAAATTAAGATTATCATCATTATTATAATTATTACATGACCATGACAAATATTTTCATCTAATTCTTTGTAAGAAGGTTATTAAGTTTTTTTTAATCCATAATGTTGAACTGTTCCTTTAAAAGTCCAGTAATGGATCATGGATTCTGTGTTTAGTCATATTTTGCTCACATAGTTTTTACAAAAATGAAACTGTATTCTCCTCTTTTGTCAGAGCTGATTCAGAATGGCCGCCTGCTGACGCTGCCCCTAGTGGCCGGTGACCTACACTCCTTGGTTCCCGATGAAGACGGGAGGCATCTGTATGTGGCCATGAAAGATAACCTGCTGTCTACCAGCCTGGACGACATAACACAGAACCCACGCAAGGTCAGCAGTGGAGAACGCACGCACGCACATACATTATACTTACATACCATCTGAGGCAAGGTACGATACAGACGTACAGCAGACGTATACAAAGCACACAGTTTAATGTCAGTACATTCAGGCCATGGATATGTGAAAAGAGAGTTGAAGTTCCCGCCTTCAAAAAGACTACAGAAACACAACTGAAAATGTAATAGTAAATGAATTTTCTGTGACCTATATTTATATATAGTATGTCAGTCATGTTTTATATCATATCCACATCTTAAACTGTATCAGACAGAGGCATGAAGTGTCCAGTCAACGCTGCTCATCCAGATTCAGCTGGTCAAGTTCCTGCCCAGTGAATGTTGCTCTAATGATGCTGAGATCATAGTTCAAGTCGCCATGGACCACTGTCTCCAGTGTTACATCTTGACACGACTAACGTTATCAGTGTAGCAGAGCCCATTTGCTCAAGGAAACACAACTTTGAGATGGATATGAACATGAATCTGGGTGGAAACTAGGGATATCTCAATCCGTAAACTCAAGTTTCAAAGCCGATCTGGGGATTAAATTAACTGAATTGAGATTGTGATCACCCCAATTGCCTCTCCACCGTCTTATAATTTCCACATGTGCTGTCTGTCAGCTACTTCAGTGAGCAAGTCCTTCATGTAGGTCGGCTGTAGACACTAGCAGGGCTTTATTCGGAGCAGACTCCTATTATAATTTATTCATATTACTTGTGCTGGATATAACTAGTCGTATTTTAATACAATGATTAATTCTGATCCACTCTGCTCTGTCTTCTCTGCCTGGTTTACTGTGCCACACATACAGTACATGCCTCACAGGGGACCAAACGGATGAATTTTATTGAACTGATCTTTATCTAGGTTATCTAGTTATGTAGATGAATAAAAGTATATACTCAGGACTCCAGTTTCAAATCAATCTACTTGTTTCCAAAAAGCTCAAGAAAACTTGAAAGATGAAGGGTTACGGGTCTTTTGACATTATTGTGCTGCAGCTGCAACACAATATCCTGACAGCCAGACAGACACAGTGACAGTCTGTCAGCCAGACAGGTTGAGTTCAGGGTCACAGCAAGGGCAGTGACAGTGCTGTTTCTTCATAACTCTGCTCTGCCAGATCAAATCAATACCATCATCCTCAGACGTACAGGCAGGCTATTACAGAGCCAAACAGGTAAGGAAGCAGACAAACAGGCAGTGGAACAGACAGACAGAGAGACAGCAGTCAAGCTGGCCTGCCACCCACTCAGCCAGGCAGTCGGCCAACAAAAGGATAGATAGTCACCGTGGAATCATAACTCAGTTCTGTGCAAGCTGTAAAGTTATATATTTGTACATACAGTATTTATAGTCTGTTTATATCGTCCCAGCTTGCGTGCAGTTTTTTTTTCTCTCATGGTGTTAAAATCACTCATGGTGCCATGTTCTCCACATTTCTGTTTATTTTCTCTGCTGCCAACATCCAGAGCTTCTTATCAGTGCTGCTCAAGACCATGTGAAGCCCAGTTTCATTTATGTTATTGTCTCACAACCGAACGAACCAAACACACACTGACGTTTACACAGTGTATATATACACAATCTTACTGGCTCGGTAAAAGCAGTTTTGGCACAGGGAGATGAGCATGTCCATCCCAGTTTGCGGCAGAGCGCCGCAGCTGACGCGTTTGTCGTCAGTCATCATTTTCTTTGATCAGGCTAAAAGCCTACAAGAAATTCCTTCTGAGTGAGTCGACGGCTGGAAACCCACATTAAACAAAGGGTCACTAAGGGTTTGAGTGTGTGTGGCTTTTCATTGCAGATGTGTTTATCTTTATTCATTCTCACTTCTGTTATAAGTTAATCACACGACTGTTAACTGTACAGAAATTCTCCGTGTGTGTGTGTTGTTTAAACTGACAGCCAGCATGCCTTTCACTCAGGTGTATATTTCCATCAACCATAGTCTTTACTTGGTGAGAATCCTTTAGTGGTGGTCCACACTCCTGTCATTTGGTATTTGGAGATAAGGGGGAACATGGTCTCTAATCTAATCTGATCATCTTTGCTCTGCACTGCTCTCTGCAGGAATGACTACAACAGGGAATGATTACTGGCCATCCACAAATTGCTTCCCGGAGGCATCATCATTTGTTATTAATCATATCCCGAGAGCCAATGTCACATTTTCTAAATTAAAGCAAATTAACGTAAAAAAAAAAGCATAAAAGAGAGTCCTGCACTTTGATAAAAAGTTGTCCTTTATTCTGCTGAAACTTTGCTGGTTTCCTTCTCAAAATGACGTGTTCTACAGCAAAAAGAGAGAAGTTCATGTTCCTCAGAAACCACAGTTATGTGTTACGTAGAGATAAGTGGGAATGATCACTTATCATATTGAGTCCATCTCTGCTCCACCATTGTGGTCCCTGGGGGAATAACTGACTCAAGGAAATATTTAGATTAGTCATGTCACTGCCATCTGACACTAAGCCTCACTTCCGTTCCGTCTCTCTCCCTCTCTTCTTAACTTCGGTCCACTGGTGAAGTTATCTATTTTCCTGATTACAGCTGAATCTGTCACACACCCAAACTTAAACAGGCTCGAAACAAATTGGACCTGATCCAGAAATAACCTGTGAATTTTATTCAGCCACAGTGATTTAAAACTGTTTAAAAAAAATGGATGAACATGTGGTACTTTGTATTTTCTACCTCTTTTCTGTTTCAGGACTTCATACAAAGTTTAATTATGTTAACTGCCCATTAACCATACCATACCAGAGAAACAGTCCCCACTGAGTTGGTAACACTCTCTCCTACATTGCACAGATTGGAAGAACTCTATTTTGGACCATATGTTAATTTAATTCCTTGGCAGTGGTTCACATGACAAAGAGCCCACACACAATGTAAATGCATGAATATTATAAGCAACAAGACATAAGGCATCTTTACAGATTTTTTGCGTTTTCCCTTCATCGCTAGAGTTTGTGCTCTTCTGATATAGAAGAGAAAACATCTGATTAATCTCATGTCCTGTCAAGTCCAATTTTACAATTTAAATGACATTAAACCGAAAATCTGACACCACTGAGAAAACAATTGAAGAAACATGAGCTCAATGTTCTTGGTCACCAGTAAATTCCATCATCAACATGGAGTTTCCAAATAAGAAGCCCCAATTAATCATGGAAATATACTGTTATGAATAACAGACTTGGTGTAATTAGGATACAAAGTTTTTTTTACAGTTCTGATGCGTCAGGGTTTATCAATAAACCGAACACTCCCAACACAGAGTCAGTTTACCACCACACCGCCAACTCAAGATTGTCTTTGATACCACAAATTACATGTGAAGATGACAGATGATGACACTGGACACCCTTTAAAATGGGAGGAGAAGCACCCACTGTGATCTTCTGCTTCTGTAGTCCATGTTCTTCAAGGTGTTGTGTGTGTGTTCAGAAATAGTCTTCTGCATACTTTGTTTGTAATGAGTGGTTATTTGAGTTACCGTTGCTTCAACGAGGCATTTTTCTGAACTAGTCAGACCAACCTGACTGGCACCGTCATGCATGCCGTGTTCAAATTCACTTCAATCATCCTTCTTCCGCATTCTGCTGTCATTGGCTGGTTAGGTATTTGTATTCACAAGCAGGTGAACAGCTGAGCCTAATACATTGACCCGTGTCGTTCAGCTAACTTTATCAAGGGTCAACAATTATTTAAGCAAATGCACTAGAATTTATTGCCACGACATGAAAGCATCAATGTGTATAATGTTTATAAGTAAACACATTTAACTGAGAACTACTGCTACATCTATATAGTTAAAGCAACAAATAAAACATATCTAGCCATATGATTGAATCACACTTCTGAATTATCTGGACACTGTCTCACAAAAATGCTGATATGCCACATCACATGATACGATATGAAGTGAAGGTAGTCGATCACAGCTTGAACAAAACCATACCATACCAATTAGTAAAATCACATTATGGATAATATTTAAATAATTTGTGTCTACGTTTATAGTGTTTCAAAAAATAAATGACCCAAATGACTCTATAAAGTAACAACAGTTGTTGTATTGAGGTGCATTTCATGGCCAGTATCAGTGCTGATTGAGCAGCTTGAGGACATAATGATGTTTTTGATTTCTTCTCACTGATGCTGCATCGCTCTTCAGCTATTACATAAGAGGCATTAAACTCTCCCTCTTCACCTCCTGCCCTCTTCCTTCCAGATGAGTCATGCTCTGCTGTCTCTCTGTGCCTTACTTCCTCGTAAAGCACCTGTCAATGCTAAAAGCCGTTTATCGGAAATGTAGTGCAAGCAATAATGAAAAAAAAAGTTTTAAAATCTCTCTCTTTGTTTCTTTCTCTCCCTCTTTGTTTTCTTTATCTCTCTCACTCTCTGCAGCTGTACTGGCCAGCCAGTCCGGACCGTGTCCAAGAATGTCTCATGGCTGGGAAGGATCTAGAGGTGATTCAAGGCTCACACACACACACACACACACACACACACATTCAAATACACACACATACAGGTAGTGCACTAGCAACTCTGTGTATGAATTACAAATGGCAGCCGATCACTTCTAAAATCCCACTGGGAATAAAGGGGATCAGTGGTTTAAAGCTCAGGTTATATCAACTTCTTGCTCACTGCCTGGTGCAATGTTAGACCACAAGGAACTCCTTGTCAATAAGCAAGACAGTCGCACGTTAGATTGCAATCTGGAGCAAAACTACATTTGAATGAATTCCTTTTGGAACAATGAACAAACGGATGCTGGCAAGCACATCGAGATTCAGGTAAGCTACCTTTATTCAGACAACGAATGACAAGTACAGGACAAAAATGGACAGACTTTGACAGGGGAAGAAAAGACAAACATATGATGCTCCCCGGGATAAGTTGGAATCCGTCAAATCCAAGATATAAGGATACTCATCTTTGTTTAAATCCAGTGTAGCTGGAGATCGCAGCGTAATCTACTACTCTGATATAATCATGCAGGTCATTTTGATTACCTTACAGTAATTCGGTGAAATTCAGTGTGGCTCCCTTTTAAATTTCCTGGTGATTTCAATTAAACCAGTTAATATAAAACAACCACTACCTTAAAAGAAAGTAATAAAACTATGATTCCAAAATACTCATACATGAATCCTCCATTAAGTTGTTTTTGTCTGTGTCTTTCTCTGAACAGTTGGAGTGTGCCAACTTCCTGCGAGTTCTGCAGCCTTTTAACCAGACTCACCTGTATGTGTGTGGCACTGGGGCCTTCAACCCACGCTGTGCTTTCATAGCGACCAGCATCTTCCAACGGGTATTTCTCCAAACACACTTTTCTGCAGCCACTTAATTAGGTAGACAGTGGTCATTTAATTTCATGCAGTGAGCTGTCTTGTGAAGCCATGTTTCTACAGCAGCCTGAATTAACTAATCAACCAGAGCATGTGTTTCCCATTTTGAAGCAGAAGCTTACCACGCAGATGAAGGAGAACAGTTCAAAAGCTTGAACAAAATCATACAGGCACTCTAGGTGTGAAGTTTGTGCCCCAAATTAATTATATTTTAATGCATAATGGTTTTTATAACCTACCGCATAGAAGTGTTTTCAGTGAATGTAACCGCTGCTTGTAAACAACTCACTTGCAAGCTGTTGCCAAGCTTTCTCAGATGTATGACAATGCAATACATACAAACCAAAGTGAAACAAGTGAAGTAAATGTCATGATTAAGAAGAGAAAGTGGAGTTGACTCCAGAGCACACTGATGTTCCTGCCACCCACTCTTCTGTGTGTGTGTGTGTGTTCTGCCTTCCAGCTCCAGCCCCCATTCCCAGGCCTATCAGCAGCTGAAATATCATATGTGTGGTGTCTGCCCCTATTCCCTCATATCTACCGTGGTTTACCCTGTGCCATCTGCGTGTTATATACACGGTGTTCCTTTTGTCTTTGCGGCTGCTATCAGGGGATGACTGGACACTGTAGAATTTTTTATTTGACATTTTATGTCAAAAACACTGTAAATGCAATTATGGTGTGTCACACGTGTACCACACTGATAAACAGATCATTTGCCATCATCGAGACACATGTGGGTTATTCACGTGTCAGGAATCGGTCAATGGTGTTAAAGTGTGTGTGTGTGTACATGTCTGTTGAGTTTAGAGTTAGAGTTAGGCATCTAGTTGTAATAGTTAAGGTTGTCTATGAGTGACCTCTCTAAGAATGCATTTCAAGTATGTGTGTGTGAGCTGACACTAATTCCATGAAAGCGTGTGTGAGATCGGAGCAGAGGTTCAGCCGTAGAGAAGCTGGTGGTGGTGTCTGTAAGATTGGCCTTCACACATTTTAAAATCCCTCCACTTAGTCTGATTACCCTCGGTTGGCTGCCCACTCTCTGCCCACTCTGTCTGCATGTGTGTGTATGAGAGTGAGAGGGAAAGAGATGATGCCTGTGGTAGGTTGGTTCAGTTGATTGAAATTGTTTTTCTGCCCATTTGACAGAATTGTTGGATAAATAAAATAATACACAGAAATTAAAGTCACAACCCCTTTTCCGAAATTCAATTCTTGTCTTGTAACAGACAGCTGATTTCTGTCCTTGTTTCTGTTGCCAGTCAGAGCACCAGACTCTCTCCTACAGCCAGACAGAGTGTGGGAAGGGGAAATGTCCGTATGATCCATTCCAGAAAACAGCCTCCGCTGTTGTTGGTAAGTTGACCTCTTGTTTCCTGTTATCAGTTTACATCACAGGAATATTTAGAGTTTGTGGTTGTTTAGTAAGGTGTGGATGTTGGTACATTCCAGTTTCTCACGAGAAAATCTGAGATCCGAACGTGTGTCACCTCGTAGTGTAGTGTACAAGTATGAAAGCTATCTTTTTTGCTCTGTGTTTTGACTTGCGTCAAAAAATGTTGGTTCTTCTGTGAAGATGGAGAGCTGTATGCTGGAATCACCTCAGACTTCATGAGCAGGGACTCTGCCTTCTTCCGTAGTCTCGGCAGTCGTCACGTCATCCGCACTGAGCAGTATGACTCCACCTGGCTGCAGAGTAAGTGAAAGA
The DNA here is from genome assembly GCF_019176455.1 of Solea senegalensis. Classification (NCBI taxonomy): domain Eukaryota; kingdom Metazoa; phylum Chordata; class Actinopteri; order Pleuronectiformes; family Soleidae; genus Solea; species Solea senegalensis. The sequence goes on from NC_058031.1 coordinate 17,294,732, forward strand.
AAAACAATCCTCTTCTTCTTGATTTTTGACTGGTGCATGCAAACCTTTAAACATGACCTCACACATGGTTGTTTGTCTTGGTATGTCTGTTTACATTAGAATGTGTTGTTTCTTTTCACCTGTCACCAACCAAAATGCTAGCAGTCAAACAAACAGCTCAGATTGATGAAGTAAAAAAAGTCAAATTATCCACTATTATTATCACCATCCTTCTTGTTTTGTTAACTTAATATGCTGAACTAAGCAGAATATCTTATGCTCAAAACCAGCATCTCATGAACCATGCCCTGCAACCCCGGTTGGTGTTTTATCAGGCCAATGTTTTGACGTCTGCTACTGATAATAACAAGATACATGTTGACTTTCTCTGCTATACCGAAAGTCAGTTGTACCTCAGTCGTCCCTTTGCGCTATCTCCATTCTTTGCACATTCTCACATGCATGTTACGTGCCTATCAGCTGAGAGGCTGAGATGGACAACGTTACTGTTGATTTATATTTTACCCTCCCGTGTGTGTGTGTGTGTGCCTGTGCACATCTTTCTCTTGCCAGATGCCCAGTTTGTGCGGGTAGCGCCGCTGTCTGAAACTGATAACCCAGAGGATGATAAGGTCTACGTGTTCTTCACTGAGCGCGCTCAGGAAGCAGAAGGGGCTGCTGGGAAGGTGCTCTACTCCAGGGTGGCACGTGTGTGCAAGGTATGAGGCAGAGAGTTTGTAAGAGAGAGACGTGGTTCATGTGTTTGTGTTATAGCTATATCAGAAACTGTCTGCATGTGTTTACATACATGTCTGCCTGGACAGGTAGAGTTTGTACAGTGTGTGTGTATATGCCTGCTGAGGGGGGTTTACATAAATGTAAATTGGATGTTGTTCCAGCATGCTTGTATAGATAAGTCTGAGTTTTAGGCACTGTATATGTGTTCTGCTCCACTGTGATACTCTGTGAATGTTTGTACTTTATGACTCTTTGTGTGGATCTGTATAGACGTATGCATTTAAGATGGCATGTCTCCCTAAGATTCACATTTAAGACAACAATACAAAGACATGGCTGAGAGACTTATCTTTACGCATTGTAATATTGTTCATCTTTTTTCATTTTTGAATAGAATGACATCGGAGGCCAGAGGAGTTTGGTTAATAAGTGGAGCACTTTCCAGAAAGCTCGTATGGTGTGTTCAGTCCCTGGACCAGATGGTCTAGAGACACACTTCAACCAACTGCGTAAGTACACACACAAGCAAGGCATTACATTCACCACAGAAGTAATCACATCCAACAGGCCTCAACCACTCATCTCATCAACATCTGCAGCTCTACCACAAAACACTTAATAAACAAAGAACAGAGTTCAGAATCAGAGCCTGTGTGTGCCTGTACTTGTATTTGCTCTATCTTTAGGACCTTATCACGCATACACACTGACCTTTTTTAGAACTTATTGCTAAGATTTGACTTGGGGTTAAGGTTAAGGAGAAGGCTTTGGTTAGGCTGTCCACATGAAGTTAATGCTGTGTCCTAAGAAGAATAGCTGTGCAAACTTATGTGTGTATGTGTGTGTGTGTGTGAGAGAGAGAGAGAGGTTTATGAGGAGCAGAAACTTCTGGTTTAAATATTTTGAGGTGACACAGAGACTGAAGAATCTTAGAAGTGCTCAACCACAGGCTCAGTCTCTGTGTGTCTGTCTGCATCTGTGTCTGTGTCTGCATGTCTCCACTGTTACCACGGAGATCAACAGCTCTGATGGTCACCTTGGGTTCCTCTTCATGCCTCAGCCTTGGTAACCACAGCAACTGGCCCCAGCCTTAACATTCTGTTGCTGAGGTTTTGTTCAACATCAAGGACTGTATGTGTGTGCATATGTGTGTGAGTGAGTGTGTGTGTGTGTGTGTGTGTGTATGTGTGTTTGTGACAGGAGCAGGTCTGTGACAACATGAGCCTTTAATGAGTGAATTAGGGTTTGTTAGCCTCTGTCTGTGTTCTGTGTTTGTCAATCTGAACTCATATCTTTAGATGAATAACTCTGGTGCTAAACTCTTGGTCATGCGTATCCTCACACACATTATAAACATTTGTTTTACTAGAATAAGTGCCTTGAGATGAACCGTCTTATTTTCAAAGGTGTTCTCACACCATTAATAATTAACATGTTATTGTATGTCTATGAAGGTCAACCACCTGCCTCCAGGTGGTTTGTCAGATTTCTGTTGTAGGCTGCTCAGTGGCACAGCATTTAAAGAGGCTGATATTCTCGCAGAGTGTTCGGGGTCAAAGCTTTAAGGCTTTGCAGACTGCAGTTATGAGCTGTAAGATTTTTATCAGGATGGAGTCACACATGGTTTTCCAAGTGTGTTGCTTAATGTCGTGGTTTCACGTGATTCAGATAGTTCTTCTTTGAGATGGCACCATCAAATTCATAAACTAAACTAATCAAACAAAAACTTAAAGGAAAGACCAATCAGCTGTAAACGTTTCTGTCTGGATTACTGTAAAAAAAACTTGGACTAGGACATCAGCTTGCTGGAGTACCACTTTGCTGAGTGTGACTTTACAGCAGCAAAGATCTACAGTTCTACATTGGGGGTTTTGTCATTATATGAGTTAAGACTACACGACTCACAGTTGATTTTGGGTGTCCCACGTTAGATGAACAGGAGAAAACCTCACTAGTGTCTTTGGTGTCCTGAACACATGTGGTCATGAAACACGTGCCAAAAGTGAAAAAACTGGACTTTGGCTAATGGATGACTTGCTCCAAACCACATTTGGGGTTCTTGCTGTTGTGCAACCATTCAAAAACAGAAAGAGCTTTGTGGAGATGGGACTTGTTTTTGTAAACTTTAGTCTTTCAGAATAAACAGCATGACTCCTCTTAGCTGAACACACACAGAGCTGTTAATGCACATTCTCAAGCTTCAGCCCGTCTGAGGGACAGTTCTGACTTGTCGGGAGCGTAAACATTTCTGGCCAGCATTCCCGTGGCCACATTTTACAAATCTGATAAGGGTGCGTACAAATTTGTTTGTGAACTCTCTTTAGCAGAACACACACTCATTCAAAACCACAAGCCCATATACAGCAGATTAATCCATCAGGTTAAGAATGCTGTCAGTGTTGTGTTTATGCCATGCTCTGTCACACAGAAACCTTGACACTCTGCGGGTCCCTTTAAACGGCAAAGCAGTGAATCCCACCAGGCTCTGTGTGTGTATGTGTACTTGTATTTGTTACCTTGTCAAGAACAGGAGTCCTCCTGGAGACCAAAACCTGGTCCTGATGAAGCAGAACCTCATCTCTGACAATTATATGTTTAAGTTTAAGGCTAAGATTTGAGTCATGGTTAGGTTAGTGTTAACAGGTTATGTTAAGTTTAGGGATAACCGTTTTTTAGCGCTGTCCAAATGAATAGAAGTCAATGCAGTGTCCTAAGAAGAGTAGCTGCACAAACCTGTATGTGTGGTTGTGTCTTTGTGTGTATTCTGTAAGTATTTAGGTTCAGGTGTAGATTTAGTTCAGCTGTGACTGTGTTGCTGCTTTAACAGGTGAAACAAATGTGGGGCAGATCCATTTTAGACTGCACAAACAACCATAGAGGTCACAATTTGACAAAGAATTTTAAGTAAACACTTTACACAAGAACTCTAATTCTTGTATCGCAATATTCTCAAACCAAACATAAGTAATCCCAGTAGGCGTGGGAGATAAAATGATGACAAAGATTATTACAATTACAGTTGCAAGATCATAAAAGCCTAATCCTCATGCATTGAACACATTGACTTTTAATCTTTTGCTGACCTTAAAGAAACTTAAAAAAACTATTTTTGTTCCAGTTCTCATTGAATGATCAATTTTCAATAATTTTAACATTTATCGCCATATCAAGCAGGCCATTCTCATACTATCCTTTGAAGCACTGTCATGCAATGTAGACCTGATCACACCTATGATCGACTGACCTGTGTGGTGTCCTCTTCCTCTTTCTGTGCTTAACAAACCCTGTGTTGGGTTGTTAAATATGGAGAACTTGCATGGCTTTTTGATTTCAACAACACTTGTTTTGATCGGAGCATCGGGTGCATGATTGCCTCATGGAATGACTCATGGGAGAGACTTGCTTTGAAGTTATTGTTCAGGAACGTTTGGGCCATGTTCATACAGCGAGCTGTAAATGTGTCTGGCTTTAGTTATCGACGGCGCTTGCGTAAAGTTGTACACCAAGCCTCATCAACCACAATTAAGAGGCGAGTGGAAGTGATTCATCTTCATCTGGAGAAAAGTTCAACTCGGAGGAACGGTTCACTGCTGTTTACTGCTGCTGTGCATTGTGGTCATTGTTGCTGTTGTGGGTGGGCATGCTTTGAGGTTAAAGAGTGGGAAACAACAGTGCTCTATGGCCGGACTCAGTACTAAGACTCAGGAGACAATTCTTTTTTTTTTATCATATTTTAATAAATTTCAGTGTCGCAGACATAAGACAGTACCCGTCACATATACTGTACATGTCACATTGTGTACTACTTGTGTTGGAAAAGAAGGGAGGTTGGGGAACCACAAAGACTTTGATAGACAAACCATAAGACGGCAAAGGAAGGATAAAGTATTCATATGATGCTGTTACAGAGGAAACAAAAATAAGACCATGATGAGACCAGGGTTTTCTTTGTCCTGTTATGTTTCTTTTTCACTGCCTCAAGATAGCAATTCACTGGACCACACCTTTTTTAAGACAGATTCATTATTGGGCATTTATTTATTGTTTGGTAAAACAACTGTATCAGTCTTTCATGTTGTATATGAGATGGATATACTGTATTTATAAAATACTTTAAAGTTTAAACCACAGATTATGGAGATACAGTCAAAGTACCAATTGTTACTGCTACTAATGTCCAGAGCATACAGAGGTGGTTTGAGAACTCACTTTTCCACATTCCCAAGCTCCTTGTATTGTTTCTCTCTCTGCGACACTCGCACACAAACACACTGACAATGGACACATTTGTACAATCATTGATATTGTCCATAGTCACTGATAATGGGATATTGTGCCTTAGTAGATGTTGCAGTTACCACAGATGGAACTGGAACCCACAATCCCTGGCTTAGGAGGCTGGTGCCTTATCCACTGAGTCACTGGGGATTGTGTAGGGGAAAACAGATAGACATATGAAATAATATCCCACCCAATGACTTATATTTTTGAGTAAAAGTTAATTTCACCTGCTGTCATTGCTGTGACTTTGTTTTAAGGCTTTTGTGTACTTAAGACTCATTACCCGAGGATGTCTGTTAGAAGGACAACCGCTTTGATCTTTAATTATAGATTTATTGACACAAAGGGTTTAACACCTGAATAAGAAGATATGCTCCAGGCACTGGACAGCAGGTGTGACATTTTCAGGAAGATTGCTGCTTTATGGACAATTTATTTCTACCCACGTCTTTGTATTATCTAATTTAGTGAATAAAGTAGACTAAATAAATGTATGATAGGTCACCCCGTCCAATTAATGCAACAAATACATTTTCACTATTTTACTCATTGTATTTCAAGTGGGTATAAAAACATGTATTGTAAAGAAAATGAATCATGTTTTGACGCCTCCATTCAACCTTTTTAATCAATCATAGCTTGTGTGAAACTTGAAAGGAAACCCAGTGAATCAAAAGGAGAAAGAGAGGAGAGTGATAAAGGGGACGAGGGAGGAATGAGAGGGGCTACTTCCCATAGGAGGGAGGAGAAAAACAAAGAAGGACAAGTAAGACAAGAGCGTAGGTTAAAGCACAATGCATTGACCAGGGATTCGAGTCCAGGAAAATACACGCAGTGCTCCGATGAGGAGAAGGAGATGAAAAGATGTTATTGTTATTGTTCCCACACTGTGAGAGAGACGGTGGAGGAGGACAGGGAAGGAATAGCTGATTAAGAGGAGGACTGAGGTGGTATTTTGGCCAGAAAACAAATTCAGTTCAGTAATGCAGGGTGATGATGATGATGATGCAGTAAGGTAATGATGGAGGCAAATGAGCTCTGGTCAGAACACAGGTAGTATGAAAAAGGGAGAAAGGAATACATCAGATGTGGCTGATAAGATTAAAGGCTTTTTAAGCAGTAGCTTTAGCAGAATTATCCATTTGCAAATATAATATGCAAATATCTAGTACAGCTCCCCCCTACTATTACTTTTATATTCCCCCTGAGCTACACAACCTGAAAGTGACACCGGCAAGGATATAGATAGCAGAATAAGATCATTAATTGGTGCGGAGATCCTTGAAGAGAAAGCACAAAGGAAAAAAGTTTTGAAAGTAACAAAGACCTGACAGATCATCCACACACTCTTACATCTCTGACATATGTTAAAAAAATATATAATAATTTTCTGTACTAACAAGTTGTTCAGAGTAAAGTGTCACAATAGATGGAGAGAAATGAAGGAGGGGAGTGAGGAAACGCTTCAGGACACAGAAAAAGCCGTTCCTCTCAAGGAGTGAGGAGGGATAAGTGAGGTGAAGTGAAGCTAAAAGGATGTGAGGGGTGACAGGACATTGAGGGAAGGAATGGGGTTAATGAGGAAGGGTGGAGTAGGAGGAGAAAGGAGAAAATAACAAGATGAGGAGTCATGCTGGGCACAATCATTTACACATTTAACACATTTATTTATCTATAGTAAGTAAACTGTGTGAAAAGCTATTGACTATTTCTAATGGCCATTATAAAGGTCCAGTGTGTAAGACATAGTGACATCTTATGGTGAGCCTACAGGTTATAACAAACAGAGAGGTCCTCCGCTCACTCCTCCCTTTCCAAAGTGCGTCAGGGAACTTTCCTGGGGGAGCAGGCATCTTCTAAATGGCCGTCTTAATGCAGACACAAATGTAAAAAACTAAGATATAAGACATATGAAGATGGAGGTAACAGCCATGGCCAGAAGGGAAAATGTGTCACAGATAAAATAGTGGCACGGCAAAGGGAATAAGGCCAATAGCTGAGGGGGTTAAAGGACAAGACGAGCTGCAGGCAGGGCTATTATTGGCAAATTAATGTGGATGGCCACAAGGATATTAAGACAGAAAGGTGAGGAGGAGGAGGGAGTTAGCTAATGGCATGCAGGGAAGCTAGATAGGGAGGGAGGGAAAGTGTGAGCAGGAGGACAGAGGAGTCTGCCCCAGGACTATGGCCAGACAATTAGGAAAAGGAGGATTACAAGGAGAAGAAGGACAAGGAGGAGAACGATAGGGGCTGAGACTCCGGGTCTGCGGGCTAGACAAGACTATCTCCCTTCAGGGGAAACAGCCCCTTTTGTTTAGAGAAGAAGACACAAGAACAATCCTCCAGAGAAAATAGGCCAGACAGACAGATGGAGGGAGAGATTCAGGGAAGGTGGATCATGGGAGAGAGGGAGGGAGGGAGGGAGGGAAGGAGATTGAGTGGGTCAGCAAAAGAGAGAGAAACAAAGACGATGAGAGACGCCTAGTGGGGTACTGGGAACTTCAGGTGAATTTCAGTAGAAAGTGATGAGGAATGAGCACCTGATGAAAAGATAAGAGAGAAAAAGAGAAACAAGCACCTCAGGACGAGTAGTGGGCAGCTGCCTGACGGTGGAAGAGAAAGAGGATGGGGTCGTAAAGATGAAAACAAAAAGAAAGAATAAAAAGAAAATATTACTTTGCCTGTAACTGCAACATGATTTAACGGCCATATTTAACAGTCTGTCCTGCGTCAACTTTAAAAAAAAAAAATGTTCATCTTGACTCACCTGTTGAGATAAGACAGAGGGAGACTGGCCATATATTTCCTGCATTCAGTGTTTGTGGCTAATGTGCGTGTTTTGTTTTCCCTCCCCTGCTTAAGATTAATGATATACTAAAAGACATTACGGTTCAATAAATCAGGCGGAGATGTAGAAGTAAGTTGGAATGGCACTAAATTCTGTCAGGATTTAAGCTTGTCATAGCGATAAGGGAGAATTTTTACCAACCTAAGCTGTAAATAAGTGAAACGTCTTCTTCAAAGACTACGAAAAGAAAAATGTTGTTCTGGCTGCGTCTTCCACAGAATAACTTTGTTTTCATGTTGAGTTGAATCCACAGTGAGAAGCTGGGAAGAAAGACAACCTGACAAACTTTGAAGCATGTGGTGGGAGTTTTTACCCTCCTGGCATTACAAAAGTTTGGATCAAGTTAAAGCACTTTTTCAAAAACAAAAATATTGAAATGAACGTATTTACTTCTACATGCGTTTAAAACACAGCACGTTCATGTGGTGTTCTACAGAGTGAGACGACATTTATATTTCGTCAGCGAGCGGTGTACGTTTACTTCAGTGACACATTGTGACTTAATTAAAAGTTTGTTTTAAGCCACCCAAAGCAGTGTTGCTCAGTTGATGGTTAAATTAGTTATTTCACTTTAGTCCTGACTAAAATATCTTAACTGCAACATCTCTGACTTTGGTAATCTCTTAACTTTTCCTCCAGCAGTGATAGCAGGCTGTGGTTTGACAGGCTTCAAACTTGGCAGGTGACTTTACTAAGGGAAATCAATGTGTAGCAGTGCTTATTTAACGATATACAAGAGATATCGATAAAAGAACAACAGGCACACATTGAACACTGAGTACTGAACTCTTTATTGTCCTTGCACTGCTGTGCAAAAAGTTAATTTACCATTTCCCAGCACCAACATACAGCTTTCAAACAAAGATAATGAAGACTCTTTTTGTAAGAGAAGAAACAAATGAGATGGTCTGACTACATGTGAACTTGTCGTTTGGATGACACAGACATAGGTAATTACGTGTCCTTTTATTCTATCTCACCACAATCCAATCACCCAGTAAATCATGTTCTCACCAGTCACTCCTTTATCTGGACTGAAATGTACACAAACCTCTGCAGACATTATCTCAGCTCTGCAGGTGTAGCTGTCAATCCTCCGGTGCCCTTCTTTTGACTCTGTCTCAATCCTCCTATAAAATAAACTTTGAGTTGCTGTGGATAAATGCCTTTCACCAAACAGCGTCTATATCATCCAGAGCAATAGATCAGAAGGACATTACAAAAACGTTAGGGGAAAGCGCAAGGAACATGAAAGCACAAAATGAAGATATGATAAAAGTTGTGATTAATGAAAGTGGATTAGAGCGTTTGCTTGAACTGATAAGAAAAAGCGTGACTTCCAGGTGAACTGGTGAAAATGAAATTAAAAGATAGGTGCAAAATAAGATGACTTCATTGTACTTAAAAAGCAGGAAGAGGAAAAAGTGACGCAGATGAAATGTTGGATGATAAATATACGTATGACCCTGCTGACGACAGCCGTGGGTCATAATCATTTTTTCTGCTTCTTCGTCTGTTCGTCTTCGTGTTTTTAGAAGCTACCTTGCACTGGCATCCATATTGGAACCAACATTTGCGGTCATGTCAACAACATTGTAGATTACTATCTGCTTTAATCTGCTTTACCGTACAAGTATGTAAACCATAAACACACACAAGGAGAGTGACTGCATCTTGTTTCTGTTGGTGAATTTACAAAAGAGATGAAGCACAACAACAAAGCTTCACACGCTCACATTATGTCTTTTTTTTTATTCATAAATCTTTGTATCACCACTTGGAATATATGCACCTTTGTATGATGCGTGTGTGAGATGAAGTGAGATTAGACTTCCAGCAGGGCTGTCGTTCCGTATAGGCCACCTGAAACAGCAGGAACAACAGGAATGTGGGACTAGTGATGCTCTCCGTCGTCTCCGTCACCACAGCAACATCTCTGGCTCAGTGTGGGAGAGGAGAAAAGATGAGAGTAGTGAAGAGAAGAAAGGAGAATAAAAGCAAAACTTTTTCCTTTTTTCTTTATTGCTGCAAAGGTTGCCAAACTCACTGTATCTCCTCATCAACCTGCCTGGGTTTTGTTTTTCAGTTCCTGATAGTTAAAAGTTCTTCCCTTGCAGCCAAGTCGAGTCACATATTTATAGATTATCACAGCATGCCAGAAACAATGATCGCTCTTCTCTACTTTTGTGATTAACGGTAAAAAAGACTCCTTACTTGAGATAAAAGTGGGAGACGGAAAATATTTGATTTGTTGTGATTCTAATTAAGTGTGAAATGGAGGCTGAGCTGTGACAGCAGACAAGTGGAAAACAGTGAGTGTAATAATGAACATGAGCTAGAAATCATTTGAACTTCATGTATCAGTGTTAATGTTTTTGATCACAAGAAATCTGCTCCGAAACACATCACACCCACACAGTGTGAAATGGATGGCTGCTGCCTCCAACAGTCTCATGGCTGATTTTTGAAGTTTTTTTAAATTTTGCTTCTGCCTCAAACTGAATAAATAATACATTATGTGAAGAGGACAGGGTCTGTGAGCTGATCACCACAACATATGGGGTTGTCTAACAAACAAAAAGCTGTATGTGCTAAATAATTTGCCATCTGTTTTTAGTTGGTTTGTTTGCCAGTATTCCTCTCTGTTTGTTCATTAATATTTTCATCTGTTCGTGACACACTTTGTTTCCAGTGTAATTTGGGATTTTAAAAAACGATATGAATTAGCCTGAGGAGAGAAGCCATATTACATGGATCATTTGGAAGAGCAGATGTTTTTTGTTTGTTACACACAATTTCTTTTGACTTTTGGTGTTCTTTATCCAAGTCTGTCAAGGTTGTGCAGTTTTTTTTATCATTATTATTATTATTATTATTATTGTTATTGATTGGCTTTAACCGATGCTCAGTCAGTGCAAGATACCAAGAAATGCAGGCCACGCTCACCAAAGCATGACTCCATTGTGTCAGTAATGGTGAAAACGCTGCAGGGTACCTTTAATTAAAGGGGCTATATGTAGGCTATGTAACGCGCCTTTAAAGGCGACATAGACCGGAAGCTCCAATTAACGCTGCGTTTGTGTGTGTGTATCTGCGTCATTACCTCTTTATGAAACCCTAAAGTTTCAGAACAAACAGTTCAGCCACTGCTGAGAAAATAGTGTTGTATTGTTTTCCTGGGCTCTGCGAAGCGGATCGGCACTTCCTTAATTTGATGTCGTCATCAGAAATCCTCACCACTCCTCTCACCACCAAAGCGCCTCCTGATGCGGGCACTATAGTCCGGGCACATCCAGTTGCGTACATTCAACCGCAGAAGAACTACTCTCGTTGCAGCTGCTGAGATGCAGAGCATCCACCGTGCCAGAGGGGGAGCTGTGTATCTGAGAGCTGGCCTATCTATTACGTCACTTCCAGGTACCTGGCCAATCACAGGACAGTAGAAAAGCTCTCGTTGGCTGGCCAATCACAACACAGTCCACGTTCTGGGGGTGTGGTTTTGGTCTGAAACAGCGCGGCTGACGAGAGCGTCAGTGAGGAGATATTTTGATTGGCTCGTTTGCAGCGATTAGGAGGTTTTTAATCATGAAAACAACTTAATATATGTAAGTAGACCTCTATCACTAACATATATGTGTGATACAAGCATTCTATGTCGCCTTTAAAATGGGTCCTGCAATCTAAATTAAATTAAAAAATACTGCGTTAAAAAGTGCTGTTTCCCCTCCTCTCAAAGTTTGCACCCTTGAACCCTTGAAGTGTACTGGCTGTACCATTGTAATCAGCAATGGCAGTATTTCAATTTAACATATTTCCTTCGTATTTGATGACATATCATATTAATACAACAAATGTCTTACATCAAGCTCCTTTATCCCTTTGTGTGATGTATTTTTATGGTATTTTAATTTTTACCAGGGCCGTTATTGAGTGGTTCCGAGCTACAGTCCAGGCTGTTGCTATTGTGCCAAGTTAGTGCATGAAGCCTTTATGAATATAATCCAAAGATGCATCATCAAATCTTTGAAGATCAGGCAATCATGTGTTATGTATCTGCAGTTTTCTGACACAATTAGTTTTAAATGCACTTCATCAAGTTTAGCCAGTGGTTTGTGGTTTATTAGATTATGGAGGGTGATAGAGTAGCAATCCACACTCCACCTGATTAAGCTGGGTTAGCAACTGCGGTTGCTGCCACACCAAAGTGGGAGAAACTCCTCACATGTGCTCCCTTGTGTTTTAAATAAAGAGTGAAGGCTGTGGTGTGATGTTAGTGTGTGTGACAGCAGGTGTTTTTCTCCTGTGGCAGAATCAGCGCTCGGCTCTCCCACTGTGGCCGGTTATTAATGGCTACAGATTCATTACAAGCAGCCAGTCAGCCATGCTGCCAGCACGCCCGATGCTATTAGTCACACAGTCAGACTGATAGATACTCTCACACACACACACACAGAGCATCCACATAATGAATACCAAACAGCACCCCCAAACACACAATTTAGACTGTTGTACTGATTTATGCCTTATAAGGACCAGGTTTTGGTCTTCATGGGGACTACTCAGGTCCTAAAGAGATAATGTTTGTTGTCACATCATCCACAAAAGTAATACTTCTTCAGTAATGTTCAACTTATTGTTTTCTACTGTGTCGCGTAGCTAATGTTTTATCTTCCTCTCTCCATCCAGAGGACATCTTCATCCTTCAGGGGAAAGACAAGAAGAACCCTCTGATCTATGGTCTGTTTACCACCTCGAGGTATGTGCGTCTGTAATATACAAAACATCAGTTAGCTGAGTTACTTTGAAATTGTATTTTGTAACATTAGCACATTAGGTGGTGGCTGGGAGGAACTGGGAATGTCTTGCATTTCCAATGGGTGGATGAATGTTGTCCCTTCACAGATTGCTTGGGTTACTGTAGTAACACTATATTTGCACTCAGCTGTTTAGTGGAAACACTGAAAAACCCCTGAGCCTAAGGCAGCTGAGCTCTATCAATGCTCCGAGAGGCAATGGGAGGTACTGTAAGTAATTCAATTACACATTTAAAGGAATTCCATGACAGCTGGATTGGTTATCAGGTTTTTCCTTTTACTTATAGGAAGGGGGGCATGGATATTTTTCTGTAGTTAGCTGTAGGCGACTTGCTTGGAGTTGGAGATGTTTTATCTCTCATCCTGAAACCTCTCTGGAGAGTCTTTAAGTTGAACAATTGACCCAGTTGTTGAGTGACGGTTTCTCCAGGTTAACAGAGATGCTTCCTTCACTCCTCTTTCAATCCATCGGTTTCCCCTGGTCAGAATCCGAACATTCTCATCCTCAAAAGAGTTCACATTTGAGAGTGTGAGAAACTGAGCGGACTTTTCTTCAGTGCTTCTTTCCGTTGACTCTAATCCTGGATAATATTATGAAGATTATGATGTGGAGAAGATAGAAAAACATTCAGTGCGTTTTTCCGGTAGTTTTTTTTCCCCATTATGTTTGGAGTTGAAACGCAGTCAAGAAAACCATCTGTGACATGATGTGAACGCCCCATGTCATTCTGTGTGTGTGTCAGTGTGAGAGAGACATCCAAGATTAGAGCTTGACTCAAATTTTACTTTCCTCACACACAAACAGAAACTGCAAACCTCTCTCTCATTAAAGGACACAACCCATAAAATCCCCTTTTGACCTCAAGCAACTTCTCGACCATGAGATTTTGAGGAGAAGAAAGTCAAGAAGTCAAAAAGTGTACCGGGGTCAAAATACTAGATGAAATTACAGAGAATTTACAGAGGAACTACAGGCTGTGTAAACTGCAGTGATGAAAAACATGAAAATATGAAGCAATGCTGACATGGGCTTGATTAGAGGGAACAGTATGCTTTCTGTTAGTATCTGCAACATGGTCATTTGCTAAGTGAATTTAAAAATGTCTTGATCCCAGGCAGAGGAAGAGAAAAATATTTTTTGTTCAATCTGACGTGAACACAGGAATGCACGACATAAGGCACGCAGACATTTGATGATGATGATGAGATGATGAGATGAGAAGGCTTTCATTAAGTCTGGCACTGTCAGAGACAGATGACAGGTGAACAGATAGATGCACGGCCCAACAAATCGCTCAAAGTGCACGGATAAACGAAGTGACTGAAATCCAGAAGGAGTGAGTGAATAAGTCTGTGTATAGTCTGTCATTTCCTCCAAACTTACTCACAGCACCACACGCTCTGAGAATAACCCAGTTTCAGAGGTGGACGCCAGAGTTCTACAGTAGCAACGGCAGACGTATGACAACATTTGGCATGAGGCAGGCAGGGAGTTGCTTTCTGGGTTTGGAAAGAGTGTGGAATCTCAGTGGGGAACGGACAGTAATCCAGAGGATCACTCAGGGTGGGGTCCCAACCACAGCACTGCAGTGTAGAAGGGTCACTCCGTTTAGAATAGACACTTCTCTGTGTGGCACAGTCAGAATCTCCCACACAAAGGGTTTTTGTCTTCTGTTTTGTTTTCATTGTATATTTTTTTCTATATTTTCTTTTTTTTTTTTAGAAGACACGGCTGATTAGATTTATTTCATTGCAGTGTGTTACTGCTCTGAAAGAACACAGATGTGTTTTCATTCATTTTGTGTTACCATTTGTCAGCGCATTTGTTCAGTTTTTTTTATTTAGCAGTCATCCATCCATTTATCCACACATTATCTATGGTCACAGGTGGAGCTGGAGGCATTTCTTTTTTTTTACCACCACTAAAGAGGTTATGTTTTTGGCCCAGTTTGTCTGTCAGCAGAATAACTCAAAAGTGTGACTGACAGATGCTGATGACATTTCGCAGGGATGTAGATTATCATTACATTCAGGGGGTGATCTGAGAAACATGGCAGTCTGGATGGAGGTTTTCACTCTCTCACTGCTTTCCCTAGTTTGTTAAATATACTCGAGCGAGACCTCAAACTATATCTCAAAAGATATTTGCAAAATGTGCAGTTCAAGTTCAAATAAATAAACCTAAGTAGGATTATGGGGCCGACTGTCACTGAAACTATTTGGAACGGTTTGTTTGTTTGACAGGTACAAATACACGTTGCGCTAATACTGGATTTGTTATAGTTTAAATTGTATTCAGATGTAATTGTCAGCTATGTTGGCTTTGCAGAGGATCTGCTGTTGAACTTAGACACTGGCATGAACGCTTCGTCTCATTTGGATGTTTAATATACAACATCTAACCTCTTTACTGAAACCACTGGCCTTTATATGAAGAAGTGAAGACTAAACTGAGTGAAACCCCGGTGACTCATCACAACACAGCCTATTCTGCTCTGTTTTTAGCCGTTCTCCCATAAAGCTGTGCTGGAATCTTTCACTCTGACGCACGTTGTCAGAACTGTAAGCCATAAACCATACAGTGGATAGGATGTATTGTGGTGTGGACTAATGTGCTAAAAGCAGTTCATTCATCCCAACTCTAGGTTGGAGCAGATTCATTGAAATGGTGTGTTCAATTTTTAAAAGCCACAGTGACTCACAGCAGCCCTGCATGCAGTTCTTGTTCCTCCTTAACTCATCAAAGGTTTCCTCTGCTCGGGTGTTTTTCATAGAGAACAGTGTCATCAGCGCTTACATGAAAAGGGCATCTATTGTGTTCAGCTATGACTAATACGCTTTCTTTTCTTCTTTCTTGTGTAACCTTAGTGATATTCTGAATGGCTCGGCGGTGTGCGTTTATCGAATGGAGGATATCGTTCGTGCGTTCAAGGGAAATTTCCTGCACAAGGAGGGGCCTCAGTATAAGTGGGCAGAATTTACAGGCAAGGTGCCTTACCCCCGACCTGGAACTGTAAGTTCATAAGTAAATATAGAACACGCACAAATGCACACAAAGAAAGTATAAAAGTTAACAAATGTACAGTGATATCTATATCGGAACATACCCGTGAAATAAGAATGTTCACACATTATTGTCTTTCTCTCCCTCTGTCTTCCTTTCTTTACGTGTCTCTCAGTGTCCGAGCAGCACATACGGAAGCTACAGTTCGACGAGAGAGTATCCGGACGACGTCATCTTCTTCAGCAGAACACACCCGTTACTGCAGGTTCAGCTGAGATTTCACTTTATTTCATGACACTCTCGGTTAAATTGAGGCATTTTCCGCAGCACGTTTTTGTGATTTGTGATGAAAAATCTTCCTTCTCCTCTTCACACATTATACATGTTAGAAAGTAGTGGCGGAAGACACGAGAAGCCTGTGGAGTGAAGAGTTTGGGGCAGTAGTAATAATATTCCTAAAGATGAGAAAATGAAGTGCAGAACAGAAAGAATAGACTCCTGCTGAGAGGCTGATGGAGAAAGAGATGACTGCTGTGTTTGTGTGCAATAATATGTGTACAACACACATCATGCTTTAGCGATACACGGATGTAGTGATGTCCACCTGCTTTAGTTTGTGTGCCCCCACCCCCCCCACTCCCCCCACATAGCACTCACATAGCAAGTTTTTTTAATCATTTAAATTTGACAAGGTGGTGAGTAACACATTTTTTTCTATGGGGGTGACAACAAACTCAGAGGAGACATTTTTATCACATTACACCCACTTTAACAAACACTTATTTCACACATGACATGTTGCATTGTTTTCTGAAATGCTGAGATCACTAAAACTTGTTACTGCTTTAGGAAAATGTGCTACCACTGGGAGAGCGCCCCCTCCTTGTCAGAGTTGGAGTCCATTACAAGTTCAGTAAACTGTTGGTGGACAGAGTGGAGGCCATCGACAGCACCTACGATGTTCTGTTCATCGGCACAGGTAGAGTGTGTGTGTGTGTGTGTGTGTGTGTGTGTGTGTGTGTGTGTGTGTGTGTGTGTGTGTGTGTGTGTGTGTGTGTGTGTGTGTGTGTGTGTGTGTGTGTGACTTTTTCTCCCATGCTCTCTGAGGTGCAGTAACCTTGAGGTGTATGTTGTTTTTATCCACAATAAAAACCTTTTGAATGTGTTTTTGTTGCCGCAGACTCTGGTCTAGTGTTGAAAGCCATCCACCTGCCCAGAGAACATGGTCAGAGTCAGGAGGTCACACTGGAGCAACTGCAGGTCTTTCAGGTACAGCAAACAACTATGTGTCAGTCTGAATGTCTGCAGTTTCTTATGTCTTGTTAAGTTTGATGTAAACTTGACTGTTGGTCTCTCTTGCTCACAGCACAAATCACCTGTGACAGCCATGACACTCTCAAAGAAAAAGGTAACTGATGAAAGAGACAGAGACAAAAACTCACTTTCAAACTTCCAAATCTCACACACACACACACACACACACACACACTCACTCACTCACTCGCTCACTCACTCACTCACTCATACACACACGCACACACACACACACACAGACAGACAGTATCACACTTATCACTCACATCTCCACCTTGTATCTCTAAGGACAGCTTTATCACCAGTTGCTATGGTTACCCCTCCTCAGTCAGAGCAGTAATGAGAAGATACACGTACATTACACACACACAAACACAGAGGGAGCGCTTGCATTATTAAAATAGTCGTGGTTTCATGAACAAAAAAGAATCTTGAGCTCACACAAAGAGACACACACACACACACACACACACACACACACAAGATTAAAATCAAGAATCCCTACATGTGTCTTTAGTCCTCTCTCACACACTCACACACATGCAGTGGCATTCTTACACCGTGAGTTGAATGTGTGACTCAGAGGGTGAGGATGAATCTGGTTTAGCTGTTACATTGCAAGTGTGTTTTTATGAGAGCAAACCGAAAGCGCCCCTTTAACACTGACGTTATTTTCTCTTCTTTTCTTCTTTTCTCCTCTTACCTGCTTTATATAACCACCCTTCACTCTACAAATGATTGTTCTTTCCTCATCTGTATTTCTGTCTTTCATACCTTCTCCTCCTTCAGCAGTGGTTGTTTGTGGGCTCCAGGGAGGGAGTGTCTCAGCTGGCCCTGTACCAGTGTGAGCTGTACGGTCAGGCCTGCGCTGAGTGCTGCCTGGCCAGAGATCCATACTGCACTTGGGACGGCCACGCCTGCAGCCCCTACATGCCCACTGTGCGCAGGTAGGGATGGTGAATTTCTGTGGAACTGATCAACATTTTTATCGCTGGTCTTATTATTTTATACTGTTTATTCAGTTACTGGCTACATTTCCTAGCAAACAGATGGTTGATGATTTTTTTGGGGGGGATTTTTTTTCCCCTGCAAAAATTGGAATTGCTGATGTTTGTGTGACGGAGTCACATTTTTTGAGTTCCAGTGGTATCACCGTCAGCCAAAATCTTAACCCTTTAACACCGACCGCATTGAAGACGACACATTTGCGCATAGATTTGTGGAAAAATTCCAAAGGTTTCTGAAAGCTGAGATGTTGCAAGTGAAAGCCAACTTGTGTTTGCAGGAAGCCGGCGATTCAGCGTCTTTGTCACCAGAGAGGAGAGAGTTGAAAAAGCGCCATTTTTTGGCCTGTTTTTGCACAGTGAGACAAAGATTCCAACAAATGTTACTTTAAATATGTTTGATACTGTTTTAAATTACAAATTTAACACACAACATCTGGTGTTCATTTACAACTACAGTGTTTTTCTTCATTTTAAATTGTTAATACACTATTTTAACATACAGTAAATTGTAAATCACTCCCCAGATGAAAGTTATTCTGGAAAAATGGGCAAAAGCACTTACTCACATGACATTTTGTCAAGGCGGACATTTTGAGGCTTCGGTGTTAAAGGGTTAACTGGGCAAACACAATCTGATAGCATGATTAGCATGAAATGTATCGGGACAAAAAAAGGATTGAATTACCCCATGACTTGTTCTTTACCTTCCACCTTCAGGGCAAACTTCACATTCTTACCCACAAGTGAAAGAAGGATTTAATTGCATTGGGGCCTCTTGGAGCCACTCAAGGGTTGACATTATTTTTTTAAGTGTATTACTTTGGCTCCACAGGAGGAATGCTCGTCATTTAGGGGAGGAGGAGGATCCACTAACTCAGTGTGTCAGGCAGGGAGGTGAGGAACCAATTCACCTGTCAACATGTTTGTTCACGAATACATTAAACACAGAATATGCAGCAAAGTAACTTCATTTCACAATTGAGTGAAACTGATTTTATATTTTAAAAATGTCAAACACAACACATTTTTCCGAAAAACAGAAGAGAGCAAACACAACTTGATTAAAATGAACTTGTACATTTAATGTCAACAGACCTCCGCAGAATATGTTTCACTTGTTGTCACTGGAGTGAACACAGTTCACTGACCGGTCACATGTGTTTCTCTTCCAGCTGTGCTGCAGGTGGAGGCGGAGCAGAGAGTGATGATGGTTGCCGAGGGAAACAGCACCTACCTGGAGTGTCTGCCGCGATCCCGGCACGCTGCCGTTACCTGGTACAAACAGGCTGGAGAGAACAGTCCTGAACTAAACCAGGTACACACAATTCACTGTTGTACTTTTTTATTTGTTTCCTAAACTTACGTATTACAGAGTATGCAAGATAGTGTAACATTTCCCATAAATGTTTTAGTAGAAATAGCGTCGAGTTTTCTCCAAAGCTTGTCCGAACTTGGAAAGGTGTCGAAGGCCTCTGTTAAAAAGACTCGGTGAACAAACAGCCTGGCAGCACTGCAGAGTGTTGTTCTTCTAACGAGTCATGGGTGGAAGCTCACAGCTGTCAGTCAATGCATGAAGCCGAGACAGACTGTCTGCATCACTTCTTTACAGGCTCACTTCTGGGGAAAGTGTAACCGGACAGGGAGAGGAGGTGAAAAGAGCTTAAATAAATTTGATCCTCAGGCTACATCCACATTACTCTGTTTTCCTTTAAAAACACGTCTACTCCCTGGCATTTTAGAGCTTAGAACACTCCGAGTTTTTGTTTTCTTTCTTGAAAACTCCTGAGCTGTGTTTTAGAGTGGGTGTGCAGAAAGGGGCCAGCTTTGGCACAATGACACAGTTGACGTGCATTCACGACCTGGTTGGTTGTTATCAGCCAAAACAACAGCTGTGAAAGAATTATCTCGGTGAACACCTGCGATAAACTTCACTTTCACCTTGTCGTCAGTCTCATAAACAAAATCCTTGCTTATATACTTTTCTCCATTGTTGTCTCTCGTCAGTTGTGCTTTCCTTAAAATAATTGAACAAATACAGAGTAGATAATCAGTTTCCTGTTAACACCAGCACATGTGAGTAGACGGCAGTGTGACTGACCGAGGCTTCAGCACAGGAGGTCAGATTCTTAGGGGTGAAACTTTAGGAGCGAGTGTTCTGCTACCACCTCTAACCTTAAAGGAATACTTCACTAATTTGCATTTAGCTTTGTATTACTAGAATAGGAGTAGCATTTTTGAAAAATTGTGCTTCCCAACCTATGTTTCCTCTGAGTCTAGAAATATCTTCATCCTTTTTGTTGTTACGTGCCATCCAGTGACACAGAGGCTTGAAACTGCAACACTAATTCCACACTTTTTAGACCAACTCGTAGTGGGACGTGACCTCATTCCCAGAACAGTGTCCGCCATCTTTGCTAACAGTTACACTAACAGGGCCGAGTGTCACTGGTGGGCTCTTCATCACTACTTTGTGAATGTAGCCAGGATTGCCACATGTGAACACATGGAAAAGCTCCAAATTTGCGTGATCTCTCTCTCTCTCTGTCTCCAGGTGGTAACAGGTGACCAGCTGGTGGTCATTGAGCGGGGCGTCCTGATTCGTCGAGCAGAGTTGTCTCACGGCGGTGTTTACCACTGCCAGGTCGAGGAGCATGGCTACCACTGGACTGCCGTCACCGTCCGCCTCGCCGTGTGGAGCCAGTCGGCCAATCACCTCCTTTCTCCGTGGTCCAGCTCATCCCATCAGAGCAGGGGAACGCAGCCGTGGTACGAGGACGTGATGACGTTGATTCACCCGGGAAACCTCGGCCAGCACTGCAGGGCTCTGGGATACCGCCCTCCGCGCAACCACCGTCGCCATGGTGACATCATGGTGGAGCCAGCCAAGGAGAAAGAGAGAGGGGAGAGGCACAAGCACGGAGGAGGAGGAGGGGGAGGGAGAGCAGCAGGGAGGAAGAGCAGGAGCAAGCACCAGCAGAGAGCGCCAAGGAGCGCTTGAATGTTCCGCTGAGCAGGAGACGCACACACACATTCATGTTAACATATACAATACTACACACACACACACCTACACTTAATTTATACACACATACTGTATGTACAGAGACTACGACAGACGCATGCACTTATCTACAAAGAAAAAAGGCATAATTTCATCATGGTGTGAAACTTTTAAACTAAGCTACTAAACAAACTGAAGTATGTACAGGTGGATGTGAATAGCGGTTTGACCTGGACACGGACTTTGTAAATAAATACAAGTAAGGCGTAAAGGTTGTAGAGCATGCTGAATGGATCATGAACCGCATTTCCACATCACTCACTTTTGTCTGACTGTGTCGTGACAAGGACAATTTAAAGGAATGTTTGGGATTTGGATTCTTTCCAGAGAGAGGAAAAAAAAGGTTTAACAAAACACAAACACAAACCCTAATGAATAATTGCTGTCTTTAAAGGACTACCATTATTGTTTGTGTATGTCTTTGCCAATTAGTTACAAATCACACACAGCCAACTGTTCTCCCAAACAGACCAGATGTTTTTAGATTGATTTTCAACTTTCAGGCAAACACTGGTTTCCATTACGTTCAGGAGGTTTAAAAAGAAAAACATTCCTTGTGTGGAAACTTGAGAGAAAATGCTTGAGCCGTTATGAAATGTTACTCTGCAATGCAGTAATGTTTCAAGGACACTTGAGTCAGTGGAGAGTTGACTGCTCAAGAGCCTTTTCAATAAAGAGCTATATTGTTGGAGATAAACAATCAGAGCGCCCCCCCACCACCTAAGAAGATGAGTGAGGGAGTGAGTGAGTGCGTAGGATAAAAAGAAGTAATTATACATCACTGATACAACTATCTAATATTCTCTGTGATGAGTGCATTGTTTTTTGGAAAATGATTGCTAATCAAAAGGCGCCACACAGCAGCACAGCACTGACTTGACTTTTATGCAGTTTGTCCCCGACGAACATATAACAATGTCGTAGTTCACCTAAAGCGAGCGCTTTGTTGGGTTTCTCAGATGGGCGGAGTCTGACCACAATATGAGTGACTGACCACAGCCGCTGAGATGAAAGACGGAGAGCTGCAGTGACTGCTTTGAGGAGGTTACGGAGCAACTTTCCCAGGTCATTAGTGTTCTGTGTTGCAGAAGAGATGTTTCCATTATGTTCCCCCTCAACATCTTGGTACAGTCTTGTTAGCTGTTCAGTGCAGGTGTGTGTGTGTGTGTGTGGGGGGGGTAAGTAAGCAAAGCTTTTGCTGTGCTTTGTCAATCCTATTTTGAGTGTTGAGCTTTGGTTTCCCCACACGTGGACGCGAGTACAGTGGACAGATTTAGGAAACATGTTCATGTTTATTTTCTTTACAAACAGAAGGAACGCCTGCACGTCATCTCCAGTCTAGAGAGAGATCAATAAATCTCACGTTGCTGTTACGTCATGAGGCACAAACAGACCTTTCAGAAACAGGTTTGGTACTACCAGATAAATGTGACGCGCCACATGACGGGTTTTTTTTAGTAGTGTTGAATTCACATTTGCAGCAAGTAAAATCTGAACGTTCATGTATGTAACACACATTCAATCACTGGTTAAAGATGTGCAGTCATCTCTGATACGACCTGGACGTGTTTCAAACTGAACTGCTAAAGGAACAAAGAAGAGCACACATGTTTTCAAGCTATGGCTCAGGACCCAAAAAATGGGCCAGTTGTGAGCGTCGGGAGGTACGCCGGTGCAGGCTGTGCTGCTCCCTGACATCTCGCTGTGAACGCTGAAGCAGGCCTGCTGTGTCATATAAAGAAAGCTTTACCACATAAAGCTGGAACTTGAGAAAGTGCGAAACATGACTGGCGTCAAGAGGATCAGAGCGGCTTCACTGACTTTGCAGAGGCAGTAAATTGTGATTTGTGCTTGATGTTAAGATGTTAAAACTAACAACGCGTGTTCCATCTCTATTTAACGTTCTGCTGCTTTGTGTGGTATTTATTTGTTTCATGTGCAGTGGAAATACTTGTTTCAGTTTTTGGGAAATGCTGGAAGCTCCCCCGTCAGGTCGCAAACGACAGTAAACACTTAACATGTGAGCGTGTTTGCAGGTCTCTCTCTTTGTAGATCTTTGAATGCACTCTTTCTCCTGTGTCTGTGGACAGCCAGGGAATCTAGTTACTGTAAAAACTAAATGGGCTGTAAAGTGCGGGAACTAAAATTTGACACTTTGTTCTTCTGCTTCTCAAGACAACAGATACAAACTGTAGGAAGAAGAGGAGGAGAAAGCCACACACTCTGACTGAATTAAAACATTTCTCTAGTTCACTCCAATAATAACAGCTTCTCGCTTATTTATATATTTATTTTAGTCCCACTTGATGATGCCGAGCATATTAAATGTATATGATCCCAGTTCTTTTGCTGTTCTGGCTGGTGGGCCAACAAAATGGATGATGGAGGGTTGACCTGGTTTAAAATCAGGGCCAGAATGAGGTTTAGGATTGTGGTTACACTTTGATTTGTAGGAGATTGGGTTATGGTTATGGAAAGCATTATGTCAATGTCACTAATGGTCCCTCTTGAGAGGTGCGTGCGTGCGTGCGTGTGTGCGTGTGTGCACGTGGGAATGGATTTGGGACACACTGGATGCTGTGGAAAAACAAACCAAAATGTCTCTTAAATGAGAGAAAAGAGTTAACGTGGGCTTGGCTCCTCGAGTTTAACCACATGAAAGACCTGACTCGCGCTGGGCTACTTCTGTGTTTCAAACGCAAAAGAAAGTGGGTTTATGTGTGAGCATGTGACTCTGAGGAATTGCAGTGGTGAAAATGTCAAACCTAGGATGTATGGGGTTAATATAATCGGGGGTTGGGGGGGGGAAGTGTTCTCAAGTTGCTGTCAGTGCTGTTAACAGAGCTGCGCTACAGTCATGTTTCCTGGTGTTAACAACATAAATAGAGCACATGAGTCACCGTGTGAGGGTCCGAGACTCGTCTGTACATCAAACAGCCTTCTTGCCTTTCTTAAAAACTGAAACAAGGTGCCTAATGTTCATGTTGAAAGTGAAATGATCGTCGACTGATGACCTGGCTTGTAACGCTTAAACATCCTTTCATTTTTCCATCGTTTCGACTAATGTCACATGCAATTTCTTCATGCTACGAATGTTTTCATAGCATTCTGTCAGACGAGGCAGTGGGCACTTGGAGCTATATCGGTTATATTGGGGAAATTAATAAACTCGCACAAACAAACGTCATGCCCTTGGTCTCCATCGTCCATTTTGAATGTAAATAGATGCCCAAGTGAATTGAATTTGAGGTACTTTTGTCTCCACCCTCCCATTTGGCATGAACCAAATCCAACAAGCTAAAAGAAAAATAATGGAGTCTGTGTGCACTCCAGCTTGTGGATATTGTGCATATACTGTATTTGTTTAAAGTGTGTATATACGTGTATGTGTTAAATCTAACGCCACACGTGTAGGGTCGAGGCAGAACTACACGGCATTTTTATAGTGGACCATTTGAACGTTTAATGTTTCCTTGGAAGACGCGGTGCGGAGTTGCTTCTCGTCCGTTACAATGGCCTTGTGTGTGTTTCACTCTGTAGTGTTGTATTTACGACTCGGTGCCAATATTAGTCTCTTGTGATTTTTCCAGTGCAAGCTCTTTGCAGACGCAATGAAACTGTCGTCAAATGATTTCCTCTCTTGTGCAGAGACTTTGTTCCTCTCTAAGTAAATATGTATCGGTCTGCTTTCAAAATATTATGATTTGTGTCGTGTGATTTTTGTGGCCTAACAAATACACCCACTGACACTGAACTACGCACAAAACCCAACTGTATGTGAACTGTAGAGGGTCATTTGCAACAGCACATGATGTTGATTTTGTAAATGATATTCCCATGTAGCGCATATGAACAGTGACTGACAGCTGGTAAAGTATTGTCCAATAGGCGACACTGCGAGCTTTGACGCAAGAGTTCAGATCCTCACGGGTGATGTCACAGCCGGTAGGATTCACACACAGTAACGGACTGTGTTTATGACTCTCAGGTGACACTAACAACCCACAGGTTGGTCAACGAAATGACACGGGAGGTTAAATTATCATCAAAGAACTCCAGTGATCTGATCACAGATTGATTGGTTCTTTCAGGATGGACAGTAACACCAGGTCTGCATTGGTCCTTCATCTAACTGTTCATCTAAAGCTTGCAATTTGGATTTAAGACAAAATCTAATAATCGAATAAAGTTTTTATTCATTCATTCATTTTCTTCCAATTTATCCACATGTGGGTCACGGGGGGAGACCGGGTTCACCGTGTTTTTGAACTGTTTGTGCACACGGGAAGATGTAAACTCCAAAGACTGGTTATATATTATAGATTCCACTGTCACATAAATTAAACCTACTAACCATCTGCACTAATAGATAATATCCCATTCTATCATTTGGGGAGCACTTTTAGGAAATGTAATAAACCAAATCCAAAACTCTCACCTCTTTCTATTTACTATTCAATTTTATTTTACAACACAAAAAGTTTGATGTTCAAGATCGTCAATGTAGACTTTGTGCTCTTTGACAGTTTTGTCAAAGTTGAGTAAAGATTCAACACAAGTGAATTCAAAATAACATAAACCCTCTTTTAGCCCCTGTCCGTCTCTCATAGCCTTTCTTTCTTCACGAAAAGAGAAACTTTAGAGGAACGCCTTTGAGGGTAGGGAGTGTGTAAAGGCAGCACATGCATGCAAACACAGTACCATTACAGGGATTCATTCCACTCAAGCTAGTTATTTGTCATGCAAACCATCCATCACTGCCTCTCTTCCCCAAGACAGTAACATACCATCCATACCAAACCACCGTTCATCAATGCCAAAAGTGACCACATGTGATTTTTTTTTATTAAATGTTCAACTGCTGGTATGTGTAGCCGAGCAATGCGATGGCTGAAACATGCATTCCGGTCATGCCGCATACCCAGCAGCCCTCTTTAGACTTATTTACTGCTTCCAAACTCTTGAGGTAATGAGTGGGTCCGCGATACCTCATTATTCTGAACTGCACTTTGTTTGTACGTAAGCATACTTCTCTTCAAAAGTGGCAAAGCCTGGCCAAAACGTAAGCAGTGGTGCAATTTAGCTCTTCTTTTCACTTGAGGGATGCTCTTTGAAAGCCTGATTACGGACCAGAAAACCCGAGAGGTACTTTATGGACTGAGAAACAGGATATCACATTCAAAATAAACACATTTCAGCTGTGTTTTATTGAAGATTGAGATGTTACTTATACGTCTGACAACATCAGACCTAATTATAAAAAGAAGATGGAAGAAGAATCAGTCATTTTGACTGTTTAGTGTCGTTTTACCCACTGACGACGCCGCACAGTCTGAAGGTGAGTTTGTGGTTTTTATGCGGGGGGGTTTTTTGGGCATAGAGCGGCGGAAACTCATCTTCTTCATGTTCAACAAGGACACATTGAGGCAGACACGTGATGCCGTGTGTGGGATTGGAAACATTTCTCCATGAGCATCAGGTTATAATGGTTCCCCTCACCAAAGTGACCACATACAGTAACACTATTGAAATGTCTGGTCTGACCAAATGTTAGACAGATTCCCATTGTTCACTTATCCAGTGAAACATCTCCGTTTTCTGCAAAATACCAGGAGCCCTGTCTGTTTACAAGACGATAACTTACGTCCAGTCCTTTGGTTTATGGAGGAATTACACTAATCAAAATAACAAATGCTATCACAGAACACATGCACATGCTGTGTAGAGAGCAAACTGGAGAACATTCTGCAAGCGGAATAAATTCACTGCAGATTACTGGTGATTTTGCTGGGCCGGTCCCACAGCAGTCTTATGAAAACTTTGAAGCTGGGATTCAAACCACAAAACAAAACAAAATTTGAATAAAACCCAGAGGAGCCAGGCATTGTAACTGACCACAGCCACAATTTCAACACTTGCCATCATCCTCTTGCAACACGATAGTTTCACTTCACCCAACCGGCTCAGGAGTTTATCAGCTGCTGTGAGTGACGACCACAATAAAGGGAGTTCAGTACCAACGTGATGGCAAGTTGTCACGACATCCACAATGGTTGACTAGAGTGGCATCATTTTTATTGACATTTTTCTTTTCCACTAAGTGTTGGAAAATCAACCGGGCAATTGAACAGGAAACAAGCACTAAGAAGGAGACACTCTCACCATTTGCAACGATGAGTCATCTTCCATTTGCCTTCTTCCTCCACTTCTACGTCCAACAGGAACTCCTGTTTTCACAATGACTGCACATACGAGTGCCTTGTAGGTGTAATAAGAGGCTGTGTACATCACCACAGCATCTCTTTAACGGATGTTTTCATGCTGAACAAAATAAGCTTAGGATTTCATGTTATAGCTTCCTGCGTGAGGCAGATTGTCGTCAGTGAAGTCATTCCTGTGGACAGTAAAGGAGTAGATCTCTGCACAATTGGTTCTGTCCTTTCCTCTGACTTAGAGTCATTCATCACCCTGAACGTCTTTGGCGACTGAAATATTGCTAGTGTAATCGACTTGTGTTTCATTCGCTCTAGTTTTGCATTGTGTCTATAGCCTGGTGAGAGGTTGATGCATGTGAAAGAACAGGTATAGAGTGAAGACACGAGGCAAGCACATTTCTATGTTAATTACAGGGTGGAATGCAGTGCCCACAGTGAGAGCGATATGGGTTGCTACATTCATTCCCTCTTTGCATGAAGTAAAACCCGGGAATATGAGGCATCTGAGGTATAGATCAGAACAGAATGTTTCATGAGAGCCAGATGTCCAAGTAGCAACATATATTGGAGCTTGGGATCAGAGATGAGCAGCGACAGCAAAACCAGCCAATTCTGATGCCTCAATCTTAACTTAGCATGTAAACAATTTTTGCACAATTTTCTATTTAACAATTCTATTTTCACTCTGACTTCACAGCTGCTTTCATATTTACTTCCCATTGCAACTAGCACCTTTGTAAATACACCACAGTGCTTCACAATAAAAGGAAGATACAATTTAAAAAAGCCAATACAACAATAAAACGCAACACAGGGTGGAATAAAAATGAGCTGGTTGAAGGTTAGAGTAAAAAGACAAGTTTTAAGTCTTCTTTTTAAAATATCTAGTGAGCTGGTTTGCCCGTTTGTTAAAAGTTAAAAAATTTTATTCTTACAAAAAAACAGCGCCATGTTCTGTTTGTCTCCTGTAAATGTGTACAACTGCTCTACGTGCCTTAAATTGCCCCTTGGACAATTTGAATTTGAATTCCAACAGTAATGGTCACAGGATGTGTTTATATTCATGAAGAACATTTGAAAGTTGCTTCATGTCCAAATATGGATGTTCCTCTCGGAAACACAGCACATACATATACACAAGGTGGAAAATCTGTTGGATACCAAGTCTGTCAGACATGTGGCACCTGTATTATTATGATATACTCTTATTATATATGATTTACTCTTATAATTGGAGGCTTGATATATTATATCTGTCATAATTGTAGGTGCTATGACCTTGGTTGCTGTGGCAACTGTCAGTGAGGGCTGGGCCTACTTGTGTGAGACCTGTGGAAGTGGGTGTTTCTGTCTTAGTGGCGATTTGTGGGAGGAGAGTTTGACTGACATATGTCAAGTGAGTATTGTGCTTTGGAAAGATGTGAGATCGTCTTTTTTACTTGTTACATTATTTGCCAGTTGTTGAATTGAGAGCATTGCACCATGGTCATATTGGTGGTTATCATGTTCCACTTGTTCCACCTGCTCTAATGTTCTATTTATGTGCCATTTAAAGGAGTCATTTATGGTTTTCTTGCTGGCATTTCAGGTGACAGAATGCACAATTAAGTCTGCAGCTTTTACGATGGGTAAAAACAAATCTGTATTTAAATTTCCTGTGCATCACTAATTTCCCTAAATGTTGCCTATATATTGTGGCAGCTGCTTGTTTGTTAAAATGGCTCCTTTCTGTTGGCAACCTCCTTGGAGACATATATAAAATATGTTATGGGTAGTCGCGGTTATAGAGTGTTTTACTATTGGGTTTCAGAGATCTAATCGTCTTCGGGTAATTGTCTCCGGCTTTGATGTTTGGCACAAAATGAATCAAATTGGCTACAACAGTCGAAAACCACCAAGAGAGCAGGAGCAGCTGGCCTGGACGCATGGGGTAGATTAGAAATTTTTATAAGATCTCTAGATGTGGTAGCTGTGTGGTTTTGAATCCTCTCTCCTCCTCTGTAGCAGTGTGTGTGTCATTTGTGACCACATTCATGGGTCTGAAAAGCCACAGACACTGGCCCAGGTTCTACTGTGGAGACACACAGACTAAACCAAGGCCTCCTCATTAGCAGGCTCTTATTTTCATGTCATTTGAGCATCCGTTTTTCCAGAATGTCAAAAACATTTGTTGAATAATTCAGTGGTTTGTTAAAAAAAAGAAAAGAAGAGCAGCAGTTTTACAGCTAATTAAAACACACAGGAATGTGAAAACAGCTCTGAGTGAACGGTCACTGGAAAAAGTGTTATTCCTCTAACACTTATATTATTACGATTCACAAAACTGCAAATTGTTGGAAAAAGTTTTACAACACGTTGCCACCCGTTTGTTTATGCAGTAAACACTGGTTTTGCTTTTCATTTCAACTTTACCCTCTTTTATGGATGCAATATTGTTTTGCCAGCACAGAACCCCCAGTTACTCTGATGTTTAGATTCAACATTTTGTTTTACAGAAAAGGGCAACGTGGCTGCGGGGGGTAACAGAGGAACACATGAGCACAAAGTCAATCCAGGACAAATCAGAGGTTGTACAAAACAATTGACTTCAGGTATTTTAAATCACCCTGGAAACACACATGTTTACAATTAAATGATGGTATTTCATGACTTATTTGTGAAACATTTTGCATCTTCTACTCCCCTCACTAACAGGTCAGTGGCCAAGCTGCACACCTACAGCTGAAAGAGGTCTAGATTAGTCCAGATTAAGAAAATTCATGTTTGCCACTCATAGACATGCATGCATTCCCTTACCCAACCTTTACTCTTACCCTAATTCTAACCCAAGACTAAACCCCAACCCTAAAACTAGGTCTTAATCCCCAGAAAGCCTGTTAAAGTTGTGTTGACCAACAAAAATGTCCTCACAAGGTCAACATGTCCTCACAAAGATAGGTTTGCATGACAATTGGTCCACACAGCCTATTAAAGACATGTAAACACACAGTGGACCGTTTCCTCACCTCTGCAATTTCAACTTTGTAAAGTTATAACAGACAGTGGTGTTTGTCTCCATCTG
This sequence comes from Solea senegalensis, assembly GCF_019176455.1. Classification (NCBI taxonomy): domain Eukaryota; kingdom Metazoa; phylum Chordata; class Actinopteri; order Pleuronectiformes; family Soleidae; genus Solea; species Solea senegalensis. The sequence goes on from NC_058031.1 coordinate 17,325,054, forward strand.
TAGGGGAAGGTGGGGAATTTGCAGGCCAAACCATTCTGACAAGGATTCAGCTTGCATGTAGATTCAAAGTAGTAAAATAATAACGCACGTTTCAGATTTCAGATTTTGTATATTTAATTTTCAAATATAAAAAAGAAACTCCATTATACAGTTAATAAAATGATTGAAGAACACTTAGCATCAATTCATTTTTGAATACCATCACCTAAAACGCATTAGCAACCTAAGGCGGAACTCTTGTGTAGGCGTAAGAGGGGGGAAGGATTTTCAGGTCGGACTTGGTTGTTGCATTATATTTTCGTGATCAGGAACTGCTCTGGTGAGTGTTTTCTTCCATAAATTGAGCTCTCTTTTATCAATGTATGCAATTAACAAAATAAACACATTGATTTGACAAATAAAATGTATTTTATGATGTACTAATGTTAGACATTTAAAAGCGAACGTTGTAAACATTATGCTTTAAAGGCCTTGACAGCTAACGTTAGCCGCGCTTTGCTAACAACAATCAGCGCTCACAGCGAGTTAGCAGGGCGGCTAAAGACCGTAGCACATCAACTTCCTCGCTGCTGACATATATTTTTTCTTCTCATTTCCCTATTTCTGTGAGTGTGTTGTGCACCGTGGGTTATGGACACAGTTTTCTGTTCACCGTTCACAGGCGCTACTTGCAGTAGGTCATGAGAATTCAAGCTAGTGTTAACACTAAGTAAGCGTAGAGAAAGCTAGTACGGCACTTAACATGACGTCATTTCACATGTATCACTAACTATCTGCGAGTATTAAGTAGCAATAGTGTGACACAGTCATGATCAAGGAGAAAACAACAGGCATTCAGAAACTAAGTTTGTTCCTTGAGTTGCAGTCTGCATATCATCACACCCAGGGTAAAGTTCCCTCATTAGGTCAGGAGGCTGAGAACAAACCACCAACATGTCTAATGAAAAAAGAGAAACAGCTCAGCTCTTGTACAGTAGCTCTCCTTATGATTCCTATGGCTCTACTTCTGAACTACTCACTTCATAGGACTGCTTTATGGTGCAATACAGTTTAACATTTAATTTATATCATCCATATTAAAATATTTCATGATATCATCCACCATATGTATGTGTTGAGCCTCAAAATCTATCCTATTAATAGTTTCTCTCTTTTTTTCAGCAGCAGGTGGAGGGATGAGTCTCTCCCCTGTGATTGGCACAGAAGTGCCAGAAACCGCTAACGGGGTTGTGATACCTGTTGTTTCGGAAAATGGCTCCCATGTTACAGTTTCTGTGAAATGTGGGGGGAGCAGAGCTTCCTGTCCCGAGGAGTCATCAGAGGACAGCTCCCTCGAATACACAGACAACCATGTGGAAAACAGAGCTTTTGGTGATGGTCATTTGGATACAGAGATGGCCTTTAATGAGAGAATGTCTCATTTATTGTCAGAAGCCAACTGGGTGACAGACCAGTCTCTCTCTGTAGCTACAAGCACAGGTGACTCTGAGTTAGGATCTATTCCTGAGGCTTTGGATACTGTCAAGCCTCCTGATGCAGTTCTGCTGTGGGACTCAACACGCACCAAAGACTCATCACTCACCATCACCACTGACAGACAGTGGACAGAGGCAGAGACTGTAGACAGAAGCACTGACAGCAGAGAGGACGATGAAGATGGAGCGAAGGAGAAACAAGATGAGGAGGAAGATGAGAAGAATGAAAAAAAGTGGAGGAATCAGTTTGCAGGAGGAAGGACCCAGACGGGGGTGAGCGCACAGTATGAGTTTTTTTAGAGCTTCAGTGTATAATGGGTATAGGAAAAAATACCAATCAACATATATAATGAGCACAATGTCAACTGAAACCAGAGCAATCAAGGCTGTATTGCCAACATGATCTACAGCATGTTGTTGAATGACTACATCTGACAGCCAAGTATAATTTGTCAAAGTGAGTTAATTTTAAAGGTGTGGCAAGATCCATCAAAGGGAATGGTGCTATTTAAGTAATGTGTGGCTCTTGGCTTGTTTTCATAATGATTTGCCAGCGTGATTTATGAAGCAATAATTTAACTTCCCTTTTTCAAACCTTTCCAGTCTACACAGCACTACTCATCCTCAGCTCCTGGTCCTAGCACGTCCTCTTCCTCTCCTCCACCTCCTCATCTTTCCTCGGATGACGGCCCCTGTCCTCCCCATGTCATGGCCCAGGTCTGGGTTCGCAATGTGAGGGGGATGCAGGATAGCAAGAGCCTGGATGAAATTAGCCAAGCATGTGGAGGTAAAACTCTGTCAAACATATAATGTCTTGTCTTTACTCGCCTGAAATGATGAACAGTAAACCCTCCTTTAGCAAACCAATAAATTACAAGAAAAGTATTAAAATTGGTCATCATATATAAATTTATCAGTAATTAATGGCAGTATTTTATAACTATTTGACATATTTTCAGGCGGTTTGGGAGCTCGGGGAGGCGGCAGAAGTGGCCAGTCAGAGGGGCGACGGGCTACAATCTCCTCGGCTCTGGAGCTAGAGGGGACGGTTAGTCAGGAAGGTGACCTGACTCACTTCATCACCAAGAATTTAGAGCAGAAGATAAAGATGAGCTCCAAGCCTAGTCTGGATTGCAGTGACTGTAAGTGTGGCGTAGAACAAACTTTAATTTATAACTGTAATTCATTACCCAGTTAGTAGAAGTTTCATGTCATTTTTGAACCTGCAATCTTAAATGGACGTAATTCAGTCCAAAGAAATGTCATGTACAGTATACATGTATACTCTATACTGTGTGTGGTGATAGAGGCAATGTTTATGTCAGCTTTATATTTGAAGGTCAGGAAATATGAACTTTTTGTATTTATTTCTGCAGAGTCAGGTGTGAAAACCATGCATTTCAGCATGTACATGTATTGTATTGTATGTAGGTTGTGGTTGTGAAACTGCAGTGCAGGATGTCTGAGTCTCTGGGGCAGATTCACAGGTTCGATCAAGGACTACTCATTATTTAATGCATAGTTTTGGTCATGTTCAAACCATAAATAATGGATATTGAGTGATATTAATCTGTTACGCTAATGAAAGGTTGTATCTGTTGGACTGATGCAGGGTTACATGTATCAGCCTCAGCTTTGTAGTTTTCACAGTACAGCACATTGTTGAGCCTGATCCATGCAAGATGTACTTCATTTTAAAATGAGATGTAGCCGCTAATGGCAGTAGCAAGAAAAAAAAAAAGCTTTCAGATTTTTTTTTTTGGTTATCTGCTCTCTGGTTTGATCTGTTCATACTTTACTCTCTTCCTTTAATTAGCTAGTTGTAATTTAGCAGGGTGAACAAGTCCAGCCTGGCCATTATCTATCATCTGTCTTGTCAAGTTTTCAAGAGAGAAAGCCAATGACCTGCTGCCCTTCATTCTGAGAAAAATCCCCGCGGATTAGAGCATCAGCAAAACTAGCCATTCAATTGAAACTCAGAAACACAGTCAGTGTGCCCTCTGTGGCCGTTCATTCCCTCTACCTGTTGAGAGTGAAGGGATTTATTCCTGCTGCTCCCCATCAGGAATGTAATCCTGTGCTGGAATCTGGCCACCCACGTTTGGTGCATTCCAACATGTGGTGATGTGTGGCACAAATGCATTTTTGATTAAGTAAAATATTATAAAAACATATATACATATATATATATATATATATATATATGTGTGTATAATAAGTAATAATTGATGCAGGCAGCACAGGTATTTGATTAATGATGATAATTAATTTTTGTTTAACAATTTGTTCTTGTTCATGTTCTCATTACTGTTAATTAAATATCTTTAATTAAAAAAAACCTATTAGTTATTTGGTTTTCCATTTTATAGAATGGATGGACCAAAACAAATGATCATATATTATCCATCTAATTTTGTGAATATTTCTCCCCAGCGGACTGTTCAGGGCCAATCTATCGAAGTCGAGGGTTGTCACGAAGACCAGCCGATATTCCACCTATTGATCCCATGGTTCTGCTGGACCTTCAGAGACACACACAGGACGTGGCACGCAGTGTGGAGATGATGATGCGAAGCCTCAATGGAACCATCCAGAATGTGAGTCTTCAACTTTCTGAATTCAAATCAGATATTTTTTTCTTTAAATGGTATGATGAACTATGTGCACTTTTTGTATTTTTGACTATGTAAATAAATTTAAGAACACAACTGTCTCTTATTCAGATTCTATGTCTCTTTCCTTCCTGTTGTCTCACGTGCCACACACATGCATATTCCTCTGTGTCATTGATTAATTCTGTTCATCTGTGTCTCCATCCAGATGACAGCTCTGAGTGTGGGCTACATACAGACTTATAGGGACTCGGTGGACAGCCTGGGAGAATCTGTGGACATGAGTATTAAGGTGACACACAACAAGTCAGCACTGTAGATTAAAAGTCACAAACTCTTACTGTATCAGGGGCCACAATGGAGATTTTGTCTGATTAGTTTTGACTTTATCGATCTCACACTGGGAGAATTCCTGTATAACAGCAAGTCTTGTGGGAAATAAGTAATTCCTCCACTCATAGATTTGTGAAAACCTTCTTACTTTGCAGCATTTTCCTCGCACACAGATACAGTATAAAATTCTTGCTTTGTTTCCAAAATGTTACCCACTTGTGATGTGACTGATGTCTTCCTATATATTCAAGCATCAGCCCTTTTATTGCCTGGCATAATGTGCTTGCCACCACAGGGCATGTACACGCTGATGGCTCGCTGTGAGGAGTTGGATCGTTCCATGCAGCCCATTCACACGCTTGCTGCACAGATCCGCGACATCAAGCGCACCCTGGACGCTCTGGAGGCGATCTGCAAGTAACACTGCATGTCTGGTACGAAAACACACCCCAGCTGCAAAGATCTCCCATCAAGCACATCCTGAATGAGGCTGTATCTCCACCCCTCTGCAGGTACCGCACACACACTGCAGCGAAGATTAAGCGCACCCTCAGAGTCCTGGAAGCGTTGTTTACTAGGCATGCTGGATTATTGGCGCTCATAGTCCCCTCGGCCTGTCCATTGTTTGAAGGTTTGAAGGTGACCATGTTTGTGTCGTGAGAGGAATTGCGGTTGATTTGCTCTCGGGTCTGAGCTTTCTTTTTGGTTTTTTTTGAAAGCACCTTCACTTCATTTTAACCATTTTGGAGACACTGAAGACGTGGGGGTGGATGCCACGTGTTCCCATTTTACAGGAGGCATTGTGTGTCGTTATCCGTCCAGCCGGCTTGGTTCAGATTGCACTAACCTCTCCTCCCCATACGGGGGCGACATTGCTCTCTCTGTCTCTCCCTGCCTGCAAAGAGGGACCAGACCATACTGCTCTGAGGAGAAGACGATGACTTTTGCACAGGAACACAAAGTCCGTTTTTTTATCATATGCAAAAATGATCAGATTCTTTCACTCCAGGCTAAATTAAGTGGAGCATCACATCCGTCCATATGTCAGTCTGCCATTTTAAATATTCCATTTTGTTATGCATGTTTTTTAAAAAACATGGCCTCTCTGTGTCGCTGTGAACTGACCAGCTCAACTCGGGGGTCGGGGGGGTTCAAATATAATATCAATATCAGATATTTCTTAAGAGCAGTGAGATAAACCGTTGTGCTTGTCCTCTTCTGATCATCTCAGACTTCCCATCGATTAAAAATAACAGGTAACCTTTTTTTATCAAGGAGCTGCCTCTGTCATATGTGTAACTAGCACCATGCATCGTTTGAGTTAAAGTCTCACTTTGTCTGTCTGTGTCACTGCAAACTAAGAGGATATTTGGAACATAACCAGAAAAAAAACCCCACTGTAGCCTTCACATTGGATTTAGAAATTTGAAGTTTCATTAAAATTAGGATTTTACTTTTAGGTGTCCTCTGAAGTAAAAACACCACAGTTAAGGTGGAGAGATGTTCAACCTGAAGCTCAATATGGTTTCAATCCATTCAATTCTTCTTGTGTGAATTGGTTGCCCACCCGAAGCCAGTGACTTAAAGGATCTGCTTATCATAAACAGTTTAAGAAGTAGTTTGAGGCTGAAAAATCATTGATTACATGTGTAGTTATATATTGGGAACTCTCTAATAAACTCAGATTGTAAAGGTTTGTTTCTGAATGTCGATCAAACGCAGCGTGTGAAGATTTTCTTTTCTTTAAAATGGAAACAGAATAGTGTTATACATGGGACTGATGGCTAAACAAGGTGAGGGCGCGACCTTGGACTTGTATCTCTTAAGAATTAAATGGAAAGTGAGTATTTTTAGTTTAAAATATGGTGAAGGAGCGTAGTGTGACCTGGCTGTTGCTTCAACAGCCTAAAGCCACTTGCAGCCATTGAGCATTGTACTTGAATTAATGAAGAGACTGTGGTACTTCTGTCCTTGCACTGGTGGGTAGCTGTGTCAATCAATACATGTACTAGCTTCTTGCACATGTCTCACTGAAGGTATGAATAGTGTTTACTGGTTTTTGGTATGAGAGCTTTCTTTTCCAGGCTACTTTTTAGAATATATTATCCTCAAAGTTATATCAGAGGAAAGATGAAATGATTCTTGACAGATACAGATAGATTTTGTTAGTTAGTTTGTTTTTATTTGTGTTGTTCTTTTGTGGCAGGGACACAAAGAAATGATTTGAAAATAGCTGACCACCTGAATAATTTCAATTTCACTCGTCCAAATTTGTGAATCAACCTTAACCCATACTACGCTCTATCAGCCTTCAGCTAATTACATTAGAAGAGTGTTTCATCGTACACTCTCCAGAAAGGCCAATAACAGACGACAACGTGTGTGAATGGGGACATTATCATTGTACAGCCGGTAAACTGTCTCCATATATTAGAGCAATACTGCAAACACAGTAAGAACGCATTTTAATATCTGCCATTCTATTGAAGCTTAATACAATTAAGTAAAAGTAAATACAGTACTTAGAAAGTTCAAAATTAAGTTTTAATCTTGGCCATAACATTGATGCTTAAATCTAGTGTAAAATGAATTATGTTTAGTAATATTTTCAAAGTGTTGTATGGAATTGAAACTTGGAGCAGCACCGTGACTCTGCGCAGTCTAAACTGTCTTTACCTGTAGCTTTGCACCTTTTTAATGTGGTTTTACTACTGTGGGAAAATATCGACGTTACTGTCCGCCCAGAAATCTGTGTCATGTTGCAAAAGGTTGCGAAAATTCAAAGAGAGGCGCAGACATAACAAATTCAACCCAATAATATGGAAATATACTCGCATGTCCAAAGCTGTACAAAAAAAAAAGTTCGCCGAAGGAACATTCAAGCGTTTCAGTCGATTTACTCATGTGAGATGAGAAGAAATGTCATTTTCTTGTCCATAACATAAATAAATGTATGATTAATTAATTTTCTGTTGTGCAATCAGTTCCACCAGTGTACATATGATCTCTTTCTGTAACTAAAATGATTTAGATACCCTTCGTCTTGAGTGTATATTTTATTGAAAAATAATAAATGAATTTACATGAGCTGCAAAAACAAATGTTGAAGTCTTTTGTATAATAAAGTGCCTGTGGGAGAATCCCCGGAGGAGGTGGAAGGGGAAGATGCAGACGCACTATAAAGAACTCTGACTCATGAAGATGTATTCAGAGGAGTGAATGAACATATACTGCATTTTAACTGTAATCATATTTAAAGGAACCTCGATGTCATGTTGTGAAATAACGGGTGGACATTTTGATCTGGCAGGGTCGCCGATGACATGAATGGAATGTATTCGGCCATCGTTCATGTTATTAGTAGATGTAGACGGATTTGTTGGTTGAGTTGATTAATCAGGCCAATATTTGGCATTTTTTAATAATCCGCATTGGTCGATTATAATTTAATTAATCAGCTAATGGTCATAGGACACTGTAAATTGACCATAGTGTGAGAGCAGATGGTTGTTTGTCTGTATGTGGCCCTGTGATGGACTGGCGACATGTCCAGGGCGTCCCAATCCCAGCTGCGCCCTGCGACCCTCACGTGGAGGATAAAGCACTTGAAGATTAATGGATGGATAATCAGCCAGTAGTTACACATTACATGTTTTTGTTCTCCTCAAATAACGTCCACCAGCTGTACTAACCTTTAAATATTTGCATTGGCTGTAATAAAAACAAACAAAAAACATGCCCAAATCAGTCAACCTCTATGTACATCTGTGCGTTTTCTACCTATGGTCTATGGTTTGACAGAGTGGTGCACTTTCAGCAAGTCTCAGACAGGTGGTGCCAGAGAGTAGTGATCTTTTGTTCCACAGCTTAGTAGAGGGGCCAAAATGAACAGTAACACATCCACATGTACTGTATTTTATTAAATATGATTTATATATGTGACGCTCACATGTCCAACACACAATTCCCAGTTATTTTATGGACAACACTTAGTCAAAGTGCAGGTCCATTTGAATGATAAAATCTGACAGATTTTGTTTGATTCCTCCAGATTTTGATAAGTTGTCCCCTTGAAATCCTCTTTAGTGAATATACCAATTTATTGCAAAGTAAATGACTAAATGAGGTCTTTAAAATCATTTGCACACAGCAGAGCACTGACAAGTAAAAGCCAAACTACAAATGCAATATAACCTTATTGTGGGTTTCACAGGCGGCTTTCTTGTGTCTGTGACAACCTTCGACTTGATTTGATGTGACAATAAGCCAATATCAGCACATGGACAGGTTGGTCTTAATCTAGTTTGTAATTTTCCCTGTCAGGGAAAAGCATTTTAGAGTACAGCCTGTAGAGACTGAGAATTGTCAGTGACAGTTTTGTGTACCACCATCTCTTGGCACATCCAGTGATAGGATTATAGACTTTCAGCTTTGGACAGAGAATGTTTTGTGATACTCTCTTCGGGTCACATTTATCTACAGAGCAGCACGCCCGCAGCCAGCGGGGATTCAGTGTCTTGCTCAAGGGCACTTTAGTTGGGCTGTTATAGTCCAGACCTTCCAGATGAAGGCATATTTCACAATTTTAAGGTTCTAGGCAAAGACTTCCAATCACCAGCAACAGCAGAACAGTCAGGTGTGGGGCACTTGGTGGATCTGTACCACCGTCTGTTGGTCCTTCCAGGGATGGCGTTGGACTTGCAGTCTCTGGTGAGCTACTTCCTCTTAACTCAGTCACAGAGGCACCTTTTGCTGTAGAAGCTGTCATGGAAGCAGTTGTGGTTCCCACCACCTCGCCACCATTTTCTTGTACTGATCCTTCAGCAGATACTCCGTCTTTGGGGGACTGCTGGTCTGAGACGTCTCTGTCTGCAGTCTTGTACCAGTGGCACTGGAAATCTTTCTTCCACATCTCAGCTGGGTCTGGTTCAGTGTCTGTGTCAGGCTCATCTGTGGCTTTCTCTGCCTAGAAAATAGAAGCAAACGGTATCGCCTTATTTTTGACAGTATTCATACCTCAAACATCAAAATCACGGATGCTGGCCTACAGAGTGCTTAACGGCTCTGCTCCCATAACTGGATAAAAGTATCTGCTAAATGCTTAAATGTAAATGTCAATGTAGAATTATTGGTCTAGAGCCTGAATGGGAGCTCTAAGGTGTGCAGATCGTTGTGTTTCTTTCCCTGCTTCAAATTCCACCTCATCCTTCTCTGTTGTGGCTACTGTGCTGTTTTAACAGTGAAGATCTGACAGTTGTAACCGGACCACTGATTCCCTCCTGTTGTTTTTCTTTTTTTTTTCCTTAACAAAGTCACGTCTAGTTTTCTTTATCAGACGTGACCCAGGATGTGCCGGCTTTCCACGCGAAGAGAATGTGGTTGAGGACTTCTTTGTCGTTACACTTGCCTTTCATGGAGTTTCATGAAGCAACTTATAATTGGCAGGGAAGGTGAAAAGGCCATCGGGGCCAT